>NC_045476.1:106896543-107211599 GCF_009650955.1 Corvus moneduloides | reverse complement strand
GTGTGAATATGAATTCTAAACTGGAAAGAACATCTTTCTACCTCCTTGTCTCACTATTAAATACATCTCTTTGTCAGAATGAGAAATCAAGACTTGTATTCCTGAACTCAGTTTAGTACAATGAAGTGCAATAAACACACTTGCTAATTGGGTACTCCTGTCCATGTTTTTCTGTTCATCAGGTTGAGACCTGTGTCATGGCAACTGCTAGTAGCAGAGAAAAAAGTAGGAAAACAAGAAGAAAGATCTTACCTCCAAACTAGAAACAAGTATGAACTCCTACCTGAAAAATTCTGCTTTAGCATAGAAATCTATTAGTATTGATTAAAAATTTTCTTTCAGGACATAACACAATTATGAATGCCAAAGTTCATACTGATAAATGTCTAGTTAGTGGCCAATATAATGGAAGGAGGAAAGGTCACCTTTTTTCCTGCTTTTCTTAAAATAATCATCCTTTGTGATTACTTTAATTCATGAGCTACTGAAATAAAACCAGGATATGCATTCATTGCTATCCTGTAAAAAAAAAGTCTTGGTACTGAATTTGTTAAGAAAAGCTTTTAGGTGTGGGATTTGCAGTCCATCCATTTCTCATAGAGTGCTTTTAAAGAGGGAAGATGTAGGAGGGGGGTTTTCCCTGTGGCTGCTCATCCTTTATCCGTTTTCCCTGTCTGAATGCAGCTTCATAACTGCTTCTTACACCACCAACATGTTCAAAGCTTAATGAATGTAATTTGTGAGACACTGACCTGCTGATAATGATGGACAACACCAAGCAAAAATTCCCTCTGATGATCATTGACATTCCAGACTCAGTAACAGAACAGAGAGGGACTATGTTCTATGATATATATCTAGCACACAAAAGTATTGTGAGGTTTAAACTGTGAGACTGGTACTGCCTTTTCTTAGAAATTCCACTTCTTTCCTATACTTGTCTTTTATCAGTGATGCCAGAAGCAAGAAGAGTACTTGTGTGCTGAGAAAAAGCATACCAAAAGTTGTTAAATGTAGGACTGAACCGGAGGGAAAATGTAGAGGATACTGTGAGAAGAATGCCATGAAAATGTTCTGCAAATCTGATGTGGTTAAGTATCCAGGTAGGTTAAAAGGGAGTCCATCATTTGAGATGAAGACTTAGAAGTTGCATGAAGTGCAACATGAAGCGATACATTCTGTGAGCGGCACTGCAGTAAAAAATCCGAAATACCTGTTCTCTAGCTACTTAACTACATAATCCAACTTGCAGTCAGAATTAGTTGGATGGTTTGAGTGTTTCACATTGAAGAATTTTGTTCCATTCATTGAAAGAAAAGACACTCAGTACCCAAGTTCCAGGACTCACTGAAGTGTCACAGATATTTAGTCTCCAATATTAACACATTTGTGGGTGCTGAAGCATGGGAATGACCACAGAAATACTTGCACTGTAAAGTAATGAAGAAAAAATGCCCAACAAGTGAGTACTTATTGTGAAAGATTTCTCTGAAGTTCTTTTTTAAAAAACTATTTTATATTTGAAAACTTGCATGAAATAATCCCCATTTAAAGTTACAGGATATTAATTTCCATTTTAGCAGGTATCTTGGATACTAGTGGATGTCGCTTAGAGAAGTATAAGGATACTAATCAAAAAGCTTTTTGCTGAGTTATGTTAGTTCCAGATTCCCAGTAAGTGGGTAAACAATGAAAACAAAGCTGATTTTACTATAAAATTAGAATTATGGGAAAATGCTTAAATATGTTTAAATTAAATGCTTAAATGTTTAGTTAAAATACATAAGAAAGCTCACAATAGTATTTTAAAATGTTGACCTGTATAACTAAGCATCTTTTTTTCCTTACATATCTAACATTTATCTTTTGACTTTCATATAGATTTTTTCTGGCCTATGTGAGGTATTTTATTCAAGAGCATAAACTGTTTGCTTTAAAAAATCCTGTAAACCCAGGCAGATAAAGATTTCTTCTTCAGTTGTTCAATTATACTTGATTTGATTGCACTAGCACAATTAACCTCATAACATTGCAAAATATATGGGTCTGAAGTACCTCTATTTTCAAAGTAAAATATAAATGGGTGTTGTTTTATTCCTCAGAAGGAAATACTATTACAGTTTAAAAGCTCCTGCACGTAAATAAAGTGTTACTAAAATAAATAACTGTTTTTGACTTCAGGTATAGCCTCTAGTTATATGTTTTGCAGCATAAATATACAAAAGAAAATAAAAAAATAAAAAAATAAAAAAATAAATAAAAGCCACACAAAGTTCAAAGCAATTCTGAAAAATGAAAAGTAATCGTCTTTGCTCATTGCATAAGTGAGGCTTTTTGTCAAATTGACAAATTATTTGAAATTAATCATATTATCTTTTAAGTAAAGCATCATGTTCAAGTTTTGGTGTTGTGAACAGGAGAGGAAATGTGCTGTTATTGAATTCCAGTGCACTTCAGACGCCCAAAAAGCTAAGGCTCTTTTATGTTAAGCTCCTCACAATCTAATAACAAAAGGTAGTTCAGAGTTAAATCTGAGCTACACAGATATCACAGAGCAGGAGAAAAAAGAGAAATTAGTGTACAGACAGACAAAATGTAATTTCATCACAGCATCTGTAAGCAGCAGAGCTAGAGGTAAAATTTCCTTAGGACAATCAGGAGGAGACAAGGAGGGAGTGTTGCCCTCTATGTCAATGGAGCACATAGACCTCTGCCTGGGGATGGGTGAGGTATGAACTGAGAGCTTATGGGTCAGGATCAAAGGGAGGGCAGGGACAGGTGACATTATAGCAGAAGTCTGCCACAGTACACCAGACCAGGAAGACTGAATGGATGAGGCTCGCTACAGACAGACAGGAGAGGCCTCGACTTAACAAGCCCAGGTCCTTAAGGGAATTACAACTACCTGATATTTGTAATAGGCACAAGACAAGAGGGCATAACCAATCCAGTGATTTACGAAAATCTGAATATTGATCTAATATCGATATCCAACTGAGACAGATAAAAACTCTCTAACAGTTTAGAGTTAGAAAGTGCATGTTTTATTTGGCGCCAGGCTCTGCGTGGGATAGCTCCCTAAGACGCAGGCCGCGATCCAAGCAAACATGACACCTTTTATTTCCAAATATTATGAATATCCAAAATACAAATGCATATTCATAGTGTTAGCACCCCCCATTCTCCACGTCGTATGGAAATGAGCTTAAATGTCATTAAGCATGCATAGTGTGTGTTCTGAATTGAGTCGGTGGTCTTGAATTGGGTCAGTGGTCCTAAGGAAGATGAAGTAACTCATCTTCCTCACTTTAACCTTTTTGCCTTTCTGAGTTTTAACAATCCTAATTACTTTAGTGACCTCTCAGTTTCTTCTTGCATGACTTTTGGACGGGTTCCCACAAAGGGAGGAAATTGGTAATTGTCCTTGTTCCATACAACAACTTATCAATATTTCTACTCCTTATTCTAAGCACAGCTAAACGAACAGGCAAATGACAGATCATCAGTTATTTGGTAACCAGTTACTATTATCTAAAATGCTATTTCAGGTCCAGCTCTCCTAACTATTTTAATTAACTCTCACTGGTCGCAAATTCTTTCCTATTCCTCCCATTCCAACACAGCTAGCCTATAACTAAAATCTTTGTGTTTCTTCTAAATCTATGTTTCACCAGGAGGTTCCTGGAATGCTTTGATGATAACTTCCTTCTTCAAGTGATAAAGGAGCCAATGAGGAGAGGTGCTGTGCTGGATCTAGTTCTCTCGAAAAAGAAGGGGCTGAGGAATGTGAAGCAGAAGGTCAGGCTTGGCTGCAGTGACCATGAAACAGCAGAGTTCAGGATTCTGAGGGATCCTTAGGGAAATGACAAGGCAGTGCAGCAAGCTCTCTGCCCCGGACTTCAGGAAATAGACTTTGGCCTATTCAGGGATCTGCTTGGTAGACTACCACGGGTTAAAGCCCTGGAGGAAAGAGAGGCCCAAGAAAGCCAGTTAGTACTGAAGGATCATTTCCTTCAAGCTCAGGAATGATGCATCCCAACAAAGAGGAAGTCAGAAATAAAATGCCAGAAGGTTTGCGTGGAAGAACAAGGAGCTCCTGGACAAACTCAAACACAAAAAGGAAGCCTACAGGGGGTAGAAGAAAAGACAGGTAGGCTGTGAGGAATACAGAGAATTTGTCCAGGCATGCAAGGAGCAGGTTTGGAAAATTCTGATAGAATTAAATCTAGGAAAGGATGTCAAGGGCAACAGAAAAAAAAGCTTCTACAGGTACATTGGTGGTAAAAAGAACTGGAAGATTTCCGGGTGGAAAATGTGGGCCCTCTCCAGAAAGAAACAGGAGAGATGGTTACCTGAGAAATGGAGAAGAGTGAGGTGCTCAATAACATTTTTCCTCTGTCTTCACTGGCAAGAGCTCCAGACACACTGTCCGTGTTGCAGAAGGGAAAGGTGTGGACCGAGGGATGGAAAACTGTAGGAGAAGACTGAGACCATCTAAGGAGGCTGAAGGTGCACAAGTCATGGGATTTGATGAGAGGCATCAGCAGGTCCTGATGGAACTGGCAGATGACATGACATAGCCACTATCCATCATATTTGAGAAAGTTACAGCAGTCTGGAAAAAGAGAAATATAATTCCCATTTTTAGAAAGGGAAAAAAGAAAGACCTGGGGACTACAGATTGGTCAGTCTCACCTTGGTGCCAGGGAAGATCAAGGAGCAGATCCTCCTGAGGTCTGTGGTAAGGTACATTGAAAACGATGACATGAGCCAATGTTGCTTCACTAACTGCAAATCATGCCTGTCAAATCTGGTCTTCAGGTCAATGGAGATGATTCTATCCCTCTACTCCACTTTTGTAAGACACCGCTTGGAGTCCTGGGGCCTCCAACATAAGGAGGGCAGTGATATGTTGGAGCAGGTCCAGAGGAGGGTCATCAAGATGATCAGAGGGCTGGAGCATCTCTGCTATGAAGACAGTCTGAGAGCATTGGGGTTGTTCAGCCTGGAAAAGAGAAAGTTCTGGAGAGACCTTTATAGCAGCCTTCCACTACCTAAAGGTGGACTAGAAGTAATCCAGAGAGGGACTTATCACAAAGGCACATAATGACAGGAAAAGGAGCAACAGCTTTAAATTGACAGTATGTTTAGGTTAGTACTAGGATGAAATTCTTCACTCTGAGAGTGGTGAAGCAATGGAACGGGTTGTCCAGAGAAATTGTAGATGCCTTATCCCTGGAAATGTTCAAAGCGAGGTTAGATGGGAACCTTGGATCAACCTGGTCTAGTGGAAGGTGTCCTTGCCCCCTGCAGGGGGCTAGAACTGGTTGACCTTTAAGATCCCTTCCACCCCAAGTCATTGAATAATTGTATGATTGTATGATTGATTCTTGATTGATTCTATGATTCTACAATCATGGCCACTACTTGTCTGTAATTAGTACAGAAACAAAACCTTAAAAGAAACTTGGAAGAATTTTACTTTTGATTCATTTCTGTATATTTATAGGGGTAACCTCAGTTTAGGTGCAGTTAGATTACATCTAAATGCTATCCAGTATCAGATAGAAACTTAATCATCTATTGTAAAGCTTGTGTTGTCTTGTTAAGCTTGATTCTGAATTTTTTAGGACATTGCAAGTGACATTAAGACTTCTAATACTATACTGGCCTAGTGACTTGCACGACTGGGGTGGGAAAGCACTTCGCAAAGTTTAAAAAATTGCTTTAAAAATGGAATATAAGTTTGCATACCAAAGTAATTAATTTTTGTGATATATTAAATGAATAATTGTCCAAAAACCTCTCAAACCAATTCAGTGCAGAAAATGTATAAAATAGTTAGTACTTTTCAAGGAAAAAAACCCTGACATTTTTATATAGAGATAGACACAAGTGGAGAACTTGCTGAAATCTTCCTATGTGCTTACCTCATATCTACCTCAAACTATAAAGATGAAATTCTTCATCTACATGGTTATGCCACATATGCTGCATAAATTCTCTGGTCCTGACAGAGCTGACTACCTTGGACTAGCATCAAACTAGAATGCTGAAACTGTACTTTACAATATAAGTACTGGGATTTAGGCATTTCAGAAAGGGATGAAAAACTTTCTCCCCTTTGGGGTTTCATGCTGAGAATCTCAGCACTAGGTTCTTTAGTGTTTGTACCCTAGAGACTGTGTACTTCTTTTTTTTCAGTGAAGTAGTGACAGTCAGCTATTTAACATCTTCAGAATTGCCCCAAACCACGGGAGAAGAATAATGAACTTAATCAGTTATAGGAGGTAAAATAAGATAGGAAGAAGAGAGTTAATCTAAAGCTATTTGATGTCTCTCTGTACTTCAGATTAGGAAAGTAAAACAGAATTTAAAACTTTTACTTGTTTCTACAAACTACATTCTTTATTTTCCTTATGGGTGGAGGGCAATAAGGAAGGAGAGCTACTGACCTTCTGTACACATTAACACACTGCAAGACTTTGTGTACATAACAGGATGAAAAGGAACCTCCAGTATTATTCTAAATGTCACAGGTTTTATAATCTGAATTAAGTACCTTAAGGCTGAATTGTTCATCACTGAAATACAAAATAAGCCCTTGAGAGTTTCAAGCATGTGATTCTGTTGCTAAAAATGTAAAACAGAAGGCATATTAGAAGGGTTCATACATAATAATGCATAAAGGACAACATAGTCAATTTAAACTAAATTTCTGCATTAAATAGCTTATTATAATGGAGTTATTATTATTATGACAGATAAAAGTGATTGCATATAAATAATGCTATATGTTTAATATTTGTTGTTAATGTTTGACATATGCATACTGAAAGACTAATTGTACATTCTTCTCCTCTTTGGCAACATCTAAAAGTGTTATAAATAATAACTCACAAATTGTCGTACAAATTAAAAGCAATCATACAGGCTAGTCTGTTGACTTATAGCTGGACTTCGAAGGCTCTAGACATTGTCACTTACAATAAATCTCAGTAAGTCTTTCTGTTTAATTACAAACCCTTTTGTATGCATATGATTTAATAATTCATGCAAACTACCATGCTGTTTGTTGTGATAAAATTTTTATCTGTGCACACTGGGAACACATGAGGACTCATAGTAGTGCTCAGTTTATTCTTTCCCAATAGTTCATGACATTTACATTGGTCTCCTGTGATCATTAATATGCCAATCCAACAGTTATTTTCAACCATCCTTTTGGATGATTGGCACACTGTCTGTGAAAATCCTTTTCCATAAATTGAAGCCGGCAATATCCCAAAGCTTTGCTGGATGGTATTGAATTTGTGATGAAGTCCAATTTATTGGTCAGTTGCTCACAGATACTCTTTGTTTGTTACTTACTAGATGACAGTCTTAGGATCCAACATCAAAACTGGTTTAATTTGGGTACTGATGCTCAATAAATGGTCTTTATCATGCAAATACGGGAGAAATACATTAATGGCTAAGCCCAAAGATGAAGACTAGTTTAATTATTTTGTCTGGCTTCTATTTTAATTGAAAAGAATTTCCATTCTAAAATCTTAGAACAGAATCAGCCTCTCTTCCATCACAGAAAGGAAAAAAAGAGTCTTTTTTATATTGTTTTATGATGGATTCTATGTTTTGAAAGACTAATCATATACAAACATGTTTGTTTCTTAATATCCTCAGTCAAGGAAAGCTAATAGGTACTTGGAATACGAATAGCTGGAGGCTAGCAAAAGTAATCAAATAAATCAAAATTGAATGTGCAAGAGGGTGTGTTCTATCTGCAGGACTGGCATCTGCATAAGAAGAAAACCCACAAAGGAATACACATGTACAAAAAAATATGTTCATGAACTATACCTACACATTTAATAATTTTATAATGCAAGTAATATGTTAAATAATAAACCACTAAATTGTAGTGGAGACACAGAAATTAAAGCCACTTAAATAACCTTCAATAATAGAAGGCTAGGATATATTTTTCTGTATCAGTACTGACTGTTCTGTGGCTTTTTTTTTTTAATCTTGTGAATATCCTGAAATATCAGTGGAGACAAGAAAAATTATGACTTTCTGAGAAAAAGTATTATAATATGGTACAGTAATAATATCTGAAGATGCAAGCTGTAACTTGCTAATATTTATATCACATTAGCAGCTAATTTTTTGATTCAAAATATGTAACATTAAGGAAATTACTAATATTACATTGGAGTCTGCTAGACCTTAGTGAATTTCTCACTTAAGAAAGACTAGAGGGTCATTATCATAAATTATATTTAAAACAGTAAAGTGTCATTGTATGCTAGAAGAAATGTCTGCAAGTCATCTGGGTTGGGGATTTTTGTTATGTTCTTAAGTTATTGTTTTTTTCTGTGTGCACAGTACTATGTGGTGCTGTGGTGGAAAATAAGTTGTTCACTAGCCAAAATGCAAATAAATGGATGCCAAACTTGAGCTCCGAGAAGCCACTGCAAGAATGACTCATTTGTGCAAACCAAAGGAAACACCTTACTTTCAAAACGGTTCAATCTGAGTTTGATTCAAAAATCTTATCACTAACAGGTTTCTCCTGACTGTCCTTACTCAAGTCAGAAAGAGAAGATAATAATTTAAATACAAAATGGAGGGAAATATTGCTCTTTCCTAACCTCTGGAAAATTTGTCTCTATCCTACAAATATATACACTACTATATATACTACACTATATAGTGGAGCTCAGTGACAGAAGATTCTTTTAATTT
This sequence comes from Corvus moneduloides, assembly GCF_009650955.1. Taxonomy (NCBI): domain Eukaryota; kingdom Metazoa; phylum Chordata; class Aves; order Passeriformes; family Corvidae; genus Corvus; species Corvus moneduloides. The sequence continues at coordinate 107,202,851 of NC_045476.1, read as the reverse complement.
TCCTGAAACACAAAACTGCAGATGAAGGTCAGAGAACTAACTTCCTTCCTTCCTTCCTTCCTTCCTTCCTTCCGAATTCCTTCCTTCCGAATTCCTTCCTTCCTTCCTTCCTTTCTTCCTTCCTTCCTTCCTTCCTTCCTTCCGAATTCCTTCCTTCCTTCCGAATTCCTTCCGAATTCCTTCCTTCCTTCCGAATTCCTTCCTTCCTCCCTCCCTCCCTCCCTCCCTCCCTTCCTCCCTTCCTCCCTTCCTCCCTTCCTCCCTTCCTTCCTTCCTTCCTTCCTTCCTTCCTTCCTTCCTTCCTTCCTTCCTTCCTTCCATCCGAATTCCTTCCTTCCTTCCGAATTCCTTCCTTCCGAATTCCTTCCTTCCTTCCTTCCTTCCTTCCTTCCTTCCTTCCTTCCTTCCTTCCTTCCTTCCTTCCTTCCTTCCTTCCTTCCTTCCTTCCTTCCTTCCTTCCTTCCTTCCTTCCTTCCTTCCTTCCTTCCTTCCTTCCTTCCTTCCTTCCTTCCTTCCTTCCGAATTCCTTCCTTCCGAATTCCTTCCTTCCGAATTCCTTCCTTCCGAATTCCTTCCTTCCTTCCGAATTCCTTCCGAATTCCTTCCGAATTCCTTCCTTCCTTCCTTCCTTCCTTTCTTCCTTCCGAATTCCTTCCTTCCTTCCGAATTCCTTCCTTCCTTCCGAATTCCTTCCGAATTCCTTCCTTCCTTCCGAATTCCTTCCGAATTCCTTCCTTCCTTCTTTCCTTCCTTCTTTCCTTCCTTCCTTCCTTCCTTCCTTCCTTCCTTCCTTCCTTCCTTCCTTCCTTCCTTCCGAATTCCTTCCGAATTCCTTCCGAATTCCTTCCGAATTCCTTCCGAATTCCTTCCTTCCGAATTCCTTCCTTCCTTCCGAATTCCTTCCTTCCTTCCTTCCGAATTCCTTCCTTCCGAATTCCGAATTCCGAATTCCTTCCTTCCTTCCTTCCTTCCTTCCTTCCTTCCTTCCTTCCGAATTCCTTCCGAATTCCTTCCGAATTCCTTCCTTCCTTCCTTCCGAATTCCTTCCGAATTCCTTCCGAATTCCTTCCTTCCTTCCGAATTCCTTCCTTCCTTCCGAATTCCTTCCGAATTCCTTCCGAATTCCTTCCTTCCTTCCTTCCTTCCTTCCTTCCAAATTCCTTCCTTCCTTCCTTCCGAATTCCTTCCTTCCTTCCTTCCGAATTCCTTCCTTCCTTCCGAATTCCTTCCTTCCTTCCGAATTCCTTCTGAATTCCTTCCTTCCTTCCTTCCTTCCTTCCTTCCTTCCTTCCTTCCTTCCTTCCTTCCTTCCTTCCTTCCTTCCTTCCGAATTCCTTCCTTCCTTCCTTCCGAATTCCTTCCTTCCTTCCTTCCTTCCTTCCTTCCGAATTCCTTCCGAATTCCGAATTCCTTCCTTCCTTCCGAATTCCTTCCTTCCTTCCTTCCTTCCTTCCTTCCTTCCTTCCTTCCTTCCTTCCTTCCTTCCGAATTCCTTCCTTCCGAATTCCTTCCTTCCGAATTCCTTCCGAATTCCTTCCTTCCGAATTCCTTCCTTCCTTCCTTCCGAATTCCTTCCGAATTCCTTCCGAATTCCTTCCTTCCGAATTCCTTCCTTCCGAATTCCTTCCTTCCTTCCTTCCGAATTCCTTCCGAATTCCTTCCGAATTCCTTCCTTCCGAATTCCTTCCTTCCGAATTCCTTCCTTCCTTCCTTCCGAATTCCTTCCTTCCGAATTCCTTCCTTACGAATTCCTTCCTTCCTTCCTTCCTTCCTTCCTTCCTTCCTTCCTTCCTTCCTTCCTTCCTTCCTTCCTTCCTTCCTTCCTTCCTTCCTTCCTTCCTTCCTTCCTTCCTTCCTTCCGAATTCCTTCCTTCCTTCCGAATTCCTTCCTTCCTTCCGAATTCCTTCCTTCCTTCCTTCCGAATTCCTTCCTTCCTTCCTTCCTTCCTTCCTTCCTTCCTTCCTTCCGAATTCCTTCCGAATTCCTTCCTTCCTTCCGAATTCCTTCCTTCCGAATTCCTTCCTTCCGAATTCCTTCCGAATTCCTTCCTTCCGAATTCCTTCCTTCCGAATTCCTTCCGAATTCCTTCCGAATTCCTTCCGAATTCCTTCCGAATTCCTTCCTTCCGAATTCCTCCCTTCCTTCCTTCCTTCCTTCCTTCCTTCCTTCCTTCCTTCCTTCCTTCCTTCCGAATTCCTTCCGAATTCCTTCCTTCCGAATTCCTTCCTTCCGAATTCCTTCCTTCCGAATTCCTTCCGAATTCCTTCCGAATTCCTTCCTTCCTTCCTTCCTTCCGAATTCCTTCCGAATTCCTTCCGAATTCCTTCCTTCCTTCCTTCCGAATTCCTTCCTTCCGAATTCCTTCCTTCCGAATTCCTTCCGAATTCCTTCCGAATTCCTTCCTTCCTTCCTTCCTTCCGAATTCCTTCCGAATTCCTTCCGAATTCCTTCCTTCCTTCCGAATTCCTTGCTTCCGAATTCCTTCCGAATTCCTTCCGAATTCCTTCCGAATTCCTTCCTTCCTTCCTTCCGAATTCCTTCCTTCCTTCCTTCCTTCCTTCCTTCCTTCCTTCCTTCCTTCCTTCCTTCCTTCCTTCCTTCCTTCCTTCCTTCCTTCCTTCCTTCCTTCCTTCCTTCCTTCCTTCCTTCCTTCCTTCCCAATTCCTTCCGAATTCCTTCCTTCCTTCCGAATTCCTTCCTTCCTTCCTTCCTTCCTTCCGAATTCCTTCCTTCCTTCCGAATTCCTTCCGAATTCCTTCCGAATTCCTTCATTCCTTCCTTCCTTCCTTCCTTCCTTCCTTCCTTCCTTCCTTCCTTCCTTCCTTCCTTCCTTCCTTCCTTCCTTCCTTCCTTCCTTCCGAATTCCTTCCTTCCGAATTCCTTCCGAATTCCTTCATTCCTTCTGAATTCCTTCCTTCCTTTCTTCCTTCCGAATTCCTTCCGAATTCCTTCCTTCCCTCCGTATTCCTTCCTTCCTTCCTTCCGAATTCCTTCCTTCCGAATTCCTTCCTTACGAATTCCTTCCTTCCTTCCTTCCTTCCTTCCTTCCTTCCTTCCTTCCTTCCTTCCTTCCTTCCTTCCTTCCTTCCTTCCTTCCTTCCTTCCTTCCTTCCTTCCTTCCTTCCGAATTCCTTCCTTCCTTCCGAATTCCTTCCTTCCTTCCGAATTCCTTCCTTCCTTCCTTCCGAATTCCTTCCTTCCTTCCTTCCTTCCTTCCTTCCTTCCTTCCTTCCTTCCTTCCTTCCTTCCTTCCTTCCTTCCTTCCTTCCTTCCTTCCTTCCTTCCTTCCTTCCTTCCTTCCTTCCTTCCTTCCTTCCTTCCTTCCTTCCTTCCTTCCTTCCTTCCTTCCTTCCTTCCGAATTCCTTCCTTCCTTCCGAATGCCTTCCTTCCTTCCTTCCTTCCTTCCTTCCTTCCTTCCTTCCTTCCTTCCTTCCTTCCTTCCTTCCTTCCTTCCTTCCTTCCTTCCGAATTCCTTCCGAATTCCTTCCGAATTCCTTCCGAATTCCTTCCTTCCTTCCTTCCGAATTCCTTCCTTCCTTCCGAATTCCTTCCGAATTCCTTCCTTCCTTCCTTCCGAATTCCTTCCTTCCTTCCGAATTCCTTCCTTCCTTCCGAATTCCTTCCGAATTCATTCATTCCTTCCTTCCTTCCTTCCTTCCTTCCTTCCTTCCTTCCTTCCTTCCTTCCTTCCTTCCTTCCGAATTCCTTCCGAATTCCTTCTGAATTCCTTCCTTCCTTCCTTCCTTCCTTCCTTCCTTCCTTCCGAATTCCTTCCGAATTCCTTCCTTCCTTCCTTCCTTCCTTCCTTCCTTCCTTCCTTCCTTCCTTCCTTCCTTCCTTCCGAATTCCTTCCGAATTCCTTCTGAATTCCTTCCTTCCTTCCTTCCTTCCTTCCTTCCTTCCTTCCTTCCTTCCGAATTCCTTCCTTCCGAATTCCTTCCTTCCTTCCTTCCTTCCTTCCTTCCTTCCTTCCTTCCTTCCTTCCTTCCTTCCTTCCTTCCTTCCTTCCTTCCTTCCTTCCTTCCGAATTCCTTCCTTCCGAATTCCTTCCTTCCTTCCTTCCTTCCTTCCTTCCTTCCTTCCGAATTCCTTCCGAATTCCTTCCGAATTCCTTCCGAATTCCTTCCTTCCTTCCGAATTCCTTCCTTCCTTCCTTCCTTCCGAATTCCTTCCTTCCGAATTCCTTCCTTCCGAATTCCTTCCTTCCTTCCTTCCAAATTCCTTCCGAATTCCTTCTGAATTCCTTCCTTCCGAATTCCTTCCTTCCGAATTCCTTCCTTCCTTCCTTCCAAATTCCTTCCGAATTCCTTCCGAATTCCTTCCTTCCGAATTCCTTCCTTCCTTCCTTCCTTCCTTCCTTCCTTCCTTCCTTCCTTCCTTCCTTCCTTCCTTCCTTCCTTCCGAATTCCTTCCTTCCTTCCGAATTCCTTCCGAATTCCTTCCTTCCTTCCTTCCTTCCTTCCTTCCTTCCTTCCTTCCTTCCTTCCTTCCTTCCTTCCTTCCTTCCTTCCTTCCTTCCTTCCTTCCTTCCTTCCTTCCTTCCTTCCTTCCTTCCTTCCTTCCTTCCTTCCTTCCTTCCTTCCGAATTCCTTCCTTCCGAATTCCTTCCTTCCGAATTCCTTCCGAATTCCTTCCGAATTCCTTCCTTCCTTCCTTCCTTCCGAATTCCTTCCGAATTCCTTCCGAATTCCTTCCTTCCTTCCGAATTCCTTCCTTCCGAATTCCTTCCGAATTCCTTCCTTACTTCCTTCCGAATTCCTTCCTTCCTTCCTTCCTTCCTTCCTTCCTTCCTTCCTTCCTTCCTTCCTTCCTTCCTTCCTTCCGAATTCCTTCCGAATTCCTTCCTTCCTTCCGAATTCCTTCCTTCCTTCCTTCCTTCCTTCCGAATTCCTTCCTTCCTTCCGAATTCCTTCCGAATTCCTTCCGAATTCCTTCCTTCCTTCCTTCCTTCCTTCCTTCCTTCCTTCCTTCCTTCCTTCCGAATTCCTTCCTTCCTTCCGAATTCCTTCCTTCCGAATTCCTTCCGAATTCCTTCATTCCTTCTGAATTCCTTCCTTCCTTTCTTCCTTCCGAATTCCTTCCGAATTCCTTCCTTCCCTCCGTATTCCTTCCTTCCTTCCTTCCGAATTCCTTCCTTCCGAATTCCTTCCTTCCTTCCTTCCTTCCTTCCTTCCTTCCTTCCTTCCGAATTCCTTCCTTCCTTCCTTCCTTCCTTCCTTCCTTCCTTCCTTCCTTCCTTCCTTCCTTCCTTCCTTCCTTCCTTCCTTCCTTCCTTCCTTCCTTCCTTCCTTCCTTCCTTCCTTCCTTCCTTCCTTCCTTCCTTCCTTCCTTCCTTCCTTCCTTCCTTCCTTCCTTCCTTCCTTCCTTCCTTCCTTCCTTCCTTCCGAATTCCTTCCTTCCGAATTCCTTCCTTCCTTCCGAATTCCTTCCTTCCTTCCTTCCGAATTCCTTCCTTCCTTCCTTCCTTCCGAATTCCTTTATTCCGAATTCCTTCCTTCCGAATTCCTTCCTTCCTTCCGAATTCCTTCTGAATTCCTTCCGAATTCCTTCCTTCCGAATTCCTTCCTTCCAAATTCCTTCCGAATTCCTTCCTTCCTCCCTCCCTTCCTCCCTCCCTCCCTTCCTTCCAAAAAAAAGCTTAGAAATTTCTGATGTCAGAATTACAGCATTTTCATATTAAAATTTATTCTCTTATATAAACTGTGAGAAACAGTTTGATGTCAAAGTGTACAGGAAAACCCAAGTTCTGATGGCATTTAAGCATGTCATGTTACCTAATCTGAGAGAGAAAATTGAGAAGCCTTCTCAGGCTTATCAAGAGCACTAGATCAATCCACCAGCTACTTTCCCATGTATTGGGTTTAGATTCTACCACAGAAGAGTTTTAGATGAGTTCCATCGACACAAGCCACGGAAGCAGACAGAATATCACAGAAAACAAGAACTAAAAAAACCATAAAAGTTTCTGGGTTGTAACACATTTTCCAAGTCACTAAATTATTTTAGATATTAATGTTTATTTGTTTGGTAAATCTATGGTTTGTTTTTGCCAACAGATGGTACTATTGAATATAGTGCATAAATCTGTGAGGAGAAGAGGAAACTTGTCATTAGAGAACCAGTAGAAATTAGCAAATTGATACTCTAATGGAAATTAGAAATCTAAGGTTACAACCGAGAATTAGAAACAACATCGTAATAACAATATCTAATTTATTCCTTCTACCCATAACATGTAAATTTCTGTATCTGTTACTACTGGAAGAAGTTTGGTTTACTGTAGATAGTTGATTTTGGCTGTACCTGTATTACCACAAACAATGTAGTCTGGTTTTGGTTTGGGGTTGGACATGAATGGGAGATGAAACACTCCTGATTGTCATCTGATACTCCATCATACCCTGAGACTCTTGGTGCCGAAAAAGCCTGTCAAAGTCCTGCTTACTAAGAAACAGTTAAAACCTCTGGGTTTTGTTGTTTAATGGCAAACCACATCTGGAAAAGTAGAAATCCAACAAAAAAAGAGTACTCCTATAATACATTCTGATTTCTCTAACCATTGCAAAAATTTTTATTTCAGTCTCTTGCTTGTAACTCTCTCCACCTTCAGAAGCCATCCAGCAAGCCTGCTTGCATTCTACAACAAAAATGAAACTTTACCTGGCCTAAGACAAACTCTACTGGATTGTCTCCACTGGAGGCTACAAAAGACAGAAGAAATTATCAGGGCAGTTGCAAACAACTGTAAATCCAAATAGATCAAAGATGTAAAGCCTAAAACTTAAAGATGTTTCTTAATGCAGATGTGAATAGTAAGGGAAATACAACTAACAAGGATCAGAAAACTAGTAAGGATAATTTAATGATTAAAACTGTGGTTGATGTCAGCTAGTACTGACTGGCAGACTCAGCAAGCAAGTCAGTGATTCTAGATCTGAGCTAAATAAAGTATGCTGGTCTCTGTGGTTATTTTAAATTTCCACAATTATGCAACTATTCCTTTTTCATGTGTTTCCAATTTGTGACCAAATCTGTGCCTCAGCATCTAGAAAAATTTGCTGCCAGACTTGGTGGATTTCACTGATATAACTGGGTTTATATCTTAATTATTTAGCATTGTATTAATTCTAATTTTTATTTTTATATTGAGAAGATAATTTTTAATAAAAAATCTTTTATGTTGCCTGTTCTGTGAGACTGCTCTAAAGATGGATTTTCACATGTTTTATACCAGAATAGCTTTGCTAGATTCCTTCCTTGTGGTTTCACAGTAACTTAAGGACAAATATTTTAAACATATTTCAATCATCTTCATTTCCTGTCAGGACTGAGTATAATGCAGATGGTGACATGCCAGTGTGGTTCATTACTGGTGATTCTGTCTTCAGAATCTGAATTTTGAGGCCCTAGTGAAATATGAGTACTGTGGTTTTCCCCCCTCTCTTTCTGGCCACGTGGTTGGAATACTGAAGCACTTGTATAGATTTTGCTAGAAATTCTTTTGATATTATTGAATGTAGAAATGCACTGACATGCAGTTATTATGTGCTATGGTTTTATGACCTGTTTGCGTTTAGTTTTTTAGCTATGGTTTTTCTGGCCTTCTTTTTGAGATTTACTTATAGAGAAAAAAATATCCTTTTCTTACCTAGGAACTATATTTCACAATCTCTGTGAGAAATCTTCAATAGTTTCATAGCTACAGATACAATTTTTGGTCTTGCAGCTTCTTCTCTATCTACACTTATTGGTGGGAAATCTGATTTCTCCTTAATGAGAGCACAATGCATCTGAGCCCTCTGGTTACAAGAAGGACAGTGAGGATCTGATATTTATATTTTCAGAAAGAAATGAGGTATTGTCACAGACATTTTGGAATCTAGTTATTTCCATAGATATATTTTAAAAAATCAGGTTTTTTCTGACTTTTTCTTTTAAAAAATGTTCACCAAGAAAATAGAGTTCAGAATCCTGCAGAAGCAGATACAACACAAGCTGGTAGATACGTGGAGACTTTCACAGACAGTTGTCAGAGACAGTGTGAGTGGGACTGATCATTCCTATTGGAATTGCTAAGAGTATTCCCTTTGGGGTTTCCTTTTTTCTGCCCCCAGAACAGGCTACCCAACCTTTCTTTTTCCATGGCAAGGAATAGCAGAGGTGCCTAGTCTGACAGTAAATCAGTCTGATCCTTGTGGTTGAGGCTGTGACCATGTTCAGGTCCCCAGGGAATACTTGATGGAACATTTGCTTTTAGCATGTGTGTCTACCCAGAAAGTCTCATTTGAATGGATTAGGACCTAAAGGCATTACAAGAGCTCCAGCTTGGCTTTCCTATTTTGTTCTGTTATCTTTTGTCTCAAGTTAAATCATAACTATCGTCTCACTCAGATGTAAATTTAAAAAGAAAAAGAACAGGAGTACTCTGCTTCTTCTGTTACTGAATTTCTATATCAAGGGGTTTAAGTTCTGTATGGTGACATAAGATTTATCTCAAGTGGATAGCTTTTGACCTTGTAATCTGCTGTCTTGATCTGAAATTACACCTAACTCATCACTTTCAATGTCAAAAGATGTATCAGTATTCACCGCAGCAGCGGATTCCTCAGAGAAAAGGGACGTATCTGTTTACTTTAAACATTGTCAATTACTCTTTATCCTCTGTATTTAGCCTTTATCATCAGTTGCTAATAGCATTTCCAAATGCACTGTATGAAAAATGTGATCCAGAAATAGAAATGGTAAGTGAAAAGTAGATAATATATAAAGGCTTATGTTTCTAATTAGAAATCAAAGAATCACATTATAGAGCACATATGTGGGGGCTTTGTTTTATGTTTTCTTGTTCCTTTTTGTTTGGGGTTTTTTATTAATTTCTATTAAAAATAGAGCTTGATCATCAGGTCTTTAATTCCTTTTGGTTTTAGCAATGCTGTCAAAATTACTTTATTAATGTAGAGAGTGAGAGTTTAGAATTACTCTGATATTCTGTCTCAAAAATTGGTTAGTGTTAAAACAGCTTTCCATCAGGATTATTTAAAGATCATAAATATACTAAAGAATGTAAGGAAATGTACCTTGTGATTCTGTATTGAAGAGCGAAAGGATTAAGAACAAGGCCATCCTGCGGGTCTATAAGGATCTCTGTCCCTCCATACTGTTTCCTGAGGCCACCAACACTTGCTGCTACTAATTTACCAGGGATTATTGCAATGACACTGCAAAAATTGAACTGAAGCCAGACAGAGATATTTTTCTCAGGTCTTATGTCTCCAAACTACTAAATTGTTAAATTACTGGAATTGACATCATAATATTTTTCTCGCCCTTGAAGAGTACATCTGGAGATGGAAAGCTTCAGCTCATTAGTTTGATAAAAACAAAACCATATCAATTTCTCTGAAATTGTGTCTTATTGCCTCCAGATTCTGCTAAAAAATGAAAAATATTTTACTTTCAGCTCACGTTTTGAATTGAGAAACTTTAATGTTTTCAATACATGTACTTAATATTCAGAACTATTTCTAGACAGCCTTGATTGATCAAGATTGTGAAGTCTTGTTTTCTCTTTACACCTCTAGGACTTCTTAAAATAGGTGAAGATTATGTTTTAAAATGGTTTGGTAACAAGTATAATGCTAAAATATCATACATTCCTCACTGTCAGATTCTTTTGCTTTGTCATAGCATATTCTTTGATTGGTCAAAATCAAAATAGAATATAGCACAGAAAGATACACCAAACACTGATTCCATCTTGAAATTTCGACCACAGATTTTAAAAGCTCTTACAAAGTATATCAAGAGACTTGCTTTACAATTTGACTTGTTCTTAGGAGAAATAGCTCTAGGTCACAGCAGGAAGTCACACTCAGGATATTGTATGCTAACCTCATGGGCTATATGAGCATTTCTTTTCATCCTCTACCTTCACAGGATGTTCTAATTCAGTGGGGATAGTGCTAGATACGTTATGTATGGTATGGATCTTACATTTTTTTAACCCTTCCTACTAACAGAAAAATAGTATTTTTCTCTAAACTGTCAACCACAAATCAGTCATGTGTGATATCTGTAATGCAAAACCCTTTATTTTCCCTCAATATTAAAATTACTATTAAAGAAAAGGAAAATTATCTTGTTAATTATCTTCAAAACTACTTTAGTTCTTATAAGTTATTTAATGTAGTGACTGGCATCACTTTATCTGAACAATTTGTCTAAGTCATAATCATCAGTTTAGTGGAAGAAAAGTTAGTCTTGCAGTTAAACTTTTGCACTTCTCTTTATAGCTATTTGAGGCCGAAGGGATAATATCACCAAATGGAGATGACTTCTGTAACTGTTTCACAGAATAAAAATTATTAAAATTACTATGTTTAAATAAATAGAGGGAAATTTACTTTGTATTAAAATTTACTTTAAATCACAATAATTTTTGAAACTTTAGAAGTTTTTCAAGAATTCTTGGCCTCGTCCTAACACAGTTCCTTTGGAAGAAGGTGTTTGTAATAAAACTCACTAAAGTGAGAAGAAGAAACTTTCAGTTACAGCTAGCTGTTCTTTCATATTCACCTAATTTATGTATTTATTGTATTCTGCAAACTATTATAGTAAGTCATTCACTAAAGTGATCAGGGATCCCTAATTACGTGAGCTTTTGTGAGGATTCTTTCCTAGTTCTGGTTTAACTAGGTTATGTCTACAAATTGTAAAGAAAAAAAATGTTCAAACTCCTATCAAAATTATTTCTACTATCCTAATTATCTTTCAAATATTCTGCAGGTTAAAGCAATAAGTAGGTATAATACAAAGTTTAAATCATGTTATCATCTTCATAAAATTCTAAGTGCAATCTGTTCAACCACCTTTGATTGTAAATGCCATCTGACATCTAATTGCGTGTTACATATAAGCAAATAACCCCATTCACAAGACTGAAAATAAAAAAAGAGAGAACCTGAAAACAGCTTTGTGTTTAATAAGAGGTAGATCCATAAACAGTTGGATGGAATAAAGTATAAACTAATTTTTTGTACTGCCCACTTGGAAAGTGGTTGCAAACAATAATTGATAACTGGGCTGGACTTTGAACTGTAATACTGACCCTGACACCAAGGCATTTTTGATGCTTACTATGTGCTTGCAGCTTGCTGTCTGTCATTTTCATTTAGATTGCAGCTCTCTGAGGCAGGCTTTGTCTCAATTTTTGCACAAGATGGGTAAAATCAAACTCCCAACTACTTCTGACTGCTGTAAGTATGGATCTTAGAAGCAACTACCAGTTCAGCCATATCTGGCCTCCTAGATTAATCTCAACACTTTCCAAAAGCTCAGCTCTATGTGTAAGAAAAAACAAGTGTATAATGTGACAGAAGCAGTCCTCTATTTCCAGCTAATTTTATGTTATATTAAATGACTAAATTTAGTTTCTATTATAAAAAATTGTGCATAATTAAAAAAACCCAAACTTAGATATCTTTACAAACAATTCAGATAAACATGTCTCTGCAGGCTATGTTTTCTCTACTAATTTTCCTGTTATCGTCACATAAAGACATTGTCTGTCCTTTTAGAACATTCTCGTATACCTTCAGACATCAAAGAAATGGGAAACAGTATCAATGGAATGATATTTCAAAATTCAGTTTCAATTAGCAATCATTTAATAACTAATATTTAGAGATAAAACCTCCTCTAGGAGACTTTCTCAAATATCTATATTGATAAATTTTCAAATATTGTAATGATATTTCAAGTTGGACTATCCTGTCTACTTAAGTCTGTATCTTAGCATGCTCCAGTACAAGTCCAGATGCATCTTTACATGAGCTAACTATGTGCCTTTATGTCAACGGTCAATGGTATCCTGGGCTTCATTGGGCAAATTATTGCCAGTAAGTCAAAAAAGGTGATTCTTCCCCCCTACTCAGCACTGGTGAGGCCACTTCTGACTGCTGGGTCCAGTTTTGGCCTCCCCAGTACAAGGGAAACTTGGATGTCCTAGAGAGAGTCCAGTGAACGGCCACAAAGATGATGAAGAGATTGAAGCATCTTTCCTGTGAGGAAAGGCTGAGAGAGCTGGGGCTGCTCAGCCAGGAGAGGAGAAGGCTTGGGGATCTTACCAATGTCTATAAATACCTGAAGGGAGGTTGCAAAAATGATGGAACCAGGCTCTTTTTGGTGTTGCCAAGTGACAGGGCCAGAGGCAATTGGCACAAACTGAAACACAGAAAATTCCTTCTGAACTGCAGAAAACACTTCTCTGTGCACAGATTGCCCAGAGACTTTGTGCAGTCTTGTGCTGGTTTAAAACACAGCTGGAAAATTAAATCACACTTGACCTGCTTTCTTCCCACCCCTTCTCCCAAAGAGAGGGAGACCAAAAACAGGGATTCCCATCTGAGATAAAAACTATTTATTGATAAAAAAAAAAACAAACAAAACCAAAACAAACCAGCAATGAAATAAGAAATATGAACAGTAAGAGCAACAATATTAATACAAAATACACAAAAAGGTGTATGGAAGAACTGTGCTAGATTCTCTACCCCTCTTTTTCCCTCTGTACCCAGGACAAGTCTCCATCCTTGGAGATATTCCAAAGTCTTCTGCACATAGTCCAGGGAAGCTGGTCTGGATGTCCCTGACTGAACAGAGAGGTTGGACAAGGTGATCTTCCAATCTCAATCACTCTATGAATTTTTGATTATCTGAAATCTGACATGTCCTTTTTGTTTGATGCTGGGATACATAGACAAGATGCTTCAGAGATTAAAAAAAGGTGTTTTGCCAGCATTATCTCAGATAGTATTTGGCGGATTAAAAGCCTAGTTTTAAAGAAAAATGAAAGGTTTTCTTCAACAAGTCAGCTAAAATTTGTTCTGAAAACTTAACTCACAACAATAATTCAATGCTTTCAGAAATATTTGTGAGACATAGCTAAATCTTGCTAACCCATAAAAATGTATACTTTTTCCTGTAATCAAGATTATGGAGCTGGCTATGATTAACAAAACGTTCACATTAATGAAAAAACTTATAGAGACAGTGGTTTTTTCAATAAAGCTATTCCATTTTATACTACCTGAGGATTTCACCTGAAATGGATCATTAGTCCATTGACCTGCTGGCCACTCCTCTTTTGATGCAGCCCATGATGCAGTTAGCTTTCTGGAGTATGAGCCACACTGTTGGCCCATATCCAGTGTTTCATCCACAAGAACCCCCAAGTCTTTTTCTGCAGAGCTCCTCTCAATGCTCAGTGAGTTCCTCTCCCAGTCTGTACTCATGTCTGCGATTGTCCCACCCATCTGAACTTGGACTTGTCGAACCTCATTAGGTTCTCATGGGGCCCACTTCTCAAGCTTGTCCAGGTAGCCCTGCACAGCAACCCATTCTGCTCTGTCAAATGCAAAGCTCAGCCTGGTGCTGTCTGCAAACTTGCTGAGGGAGCAATTGATCCCGCTCACTGTGTCGTTGATGAAGATATTGAAGAACACCTGTCCCAGGACAGAGCCCTGAGGGACATCACTCATCACCGACCTCCTCCTGGACCTAGAGTCATTGACCACAACATTCTGTCTCTATCCATCCATCCATCCATCCATCCATCCAATTCCTTATCCACTGAATAGTCCACCCTTTAAATCCAGGTCTCTCCAGTCTGGAGATAAGGATGATTTTTGGGACTGTGTTAAAGGCCGTACAGAAGTCTAGGTAGATTACATCAGTCAGTCATCTGAGTCATCAAAGGCCACCAGATTGACTGCACATGATTTGTCCTTCATAAAGGAAAATGCTGGCTGCCTGGATCACCTCCTTGTCTTGCATGTGCCTTAATGGTGTTTCTGTGAAGACCTGCTCCATGATTTTCTCAGGCATGGAGGTGAGGGTCACTGGTCTGTAGTTCCCTGGGGATTCCTTTCTTTCCTTTTTAAAAATCAGAGTCATGTTTCCCTTTATCCAGTCACTGGGGACTTCCCCTGACTGACATGACTTTTCAAATACAATGGAATGACACACTGTGTGTGGGTTCATGAAGGGTAGCTGCGTTTCCCCGAAACGTCTCTGGCTATGGGATCATTCCAGTGGGTGCAGTACAGCACCACAGCAAGCTGACTCCTTTCACCCGTGCGGCTGTCAGGCAGGGACTCTCATGCACACACACTCAAGCTGGATAGCTCACGTGTTACCAGACGCAAAGAGTCAGGATGGCTCTCCCGTATGGCATTTCCATGGACAATGGTTTATTGCATCCTGCCACGAAGGGAACCAGAGGCGAAAGAGAGCGGGCCCTGCAGGGTCCAGGCTTTATGTACGGGAGCTGAGAGAGCATCAGGGACCAATGATCTGAGGGCACAGGGGCGGTACAAAGGCAGGGTGATGGAAAGGGAGCCAGTGGAGGAGGTCTGGGGGCGTGTAGGATAGCAAGTCAGTCAGACAGACCAAGTCTGCATGGTACCACCAAGGCTGACAGGAGAGGCTTTTGGTTTCTCACTATGAGGTCAGATGTTCTTAAACCTCAGAATCAGTCCACCAGCGGGCCTCTGCTGTTTCGGCGCTCCTTGGCCCCTCAGTCATCACAAGTGCTGGCTCAGCGGCTACGACAACGGAGAGTGTCAGGTCACCATTAGCCATCTCCCTCAGAACCCTGGGATACATCTCATCAGGACCCATAGACTTGTGGCAATTCAGTTTCATCAAGGGATCCCAAATCTGCCCTTCACTTACAGTTGGAGGTACTCCACTCCTCAACCCTCACCTGGATGTTCATAATGGAGCATCTGGGCATTCCCCAAATAAATGTGGTAAGATCAGATGTGTCACACCTTTATTCTCAATTTTTTTTTTCACAGTATAACTCTGTGATGTAATTTAATTTTGGCACTTAACTTATCTGGAGGTTGAAGAAACACTGAAACATTCATGAAATATAAAAAAAATTCAGAGTCCCCCATGCTCATGTTTCGTCACCTGTACATTTTGTTTAATATATATTCTTTCTTAGGTGACAAGCAATAGTGAGAACACTTAGGTTTGCCAGGATGAATATGTGTGCTCTGTTAAAGCCCATGAATTACCAACAACATTTTCAATGAAACATAGCTTTTAAAACACATTCATATATCTTAAAAGGCAGCTGAACATATGAGGATTTTCAGAGGATTTTTTAAAAGCAAAACTCTAAAGTTTGTTGATTTATTCCTTGCCTTGATATTGAAATGCATTATAATTATCCTAGTCAAAGTTTTATGTGGCAACACAGCCATTGCATAAAACATGCCTTCAAAGAGGCATTTTAGCCAATACAGTCTTTTCTCATAGCATAAAATGTATATGTGTATATTTACATTATATGTATATCACTATCAGGTTTGTTTGTTGCTATTGATGCATGCGTATATGCATGTCTGTGTATATATATATATCATATATATAAATAAATATATATAATTTAGATAAGGTATATATCTCTATCTTCATAAGTGCTGGTCCTAAGAAACCTGCAGCTTCATGTGAAGGCCCCAGGATTTCCTTACTAGAATGTCAGATCTCCATTTTGAGAAGGATTCATTCTACTGAAATCATTCTTATGCACTGCAGCCTAAATCTGCATAAGAAGCACAGTGAATTCCCTTCAGTCCTCTGTTCTCTGTTATGACACCAATTTACGGCATTCTCAGGCTCTGGCACTGTGATGCTCCCTTGTATGTTTTAATGATTCTCTGGCGGCTGGAACCCAACAGTAACAATTCAAGTCAGTAAGTGGGGTGGCTCCACCCTAAACTTTATAGAACAAGTCAAGGAAAGTCTTTGCTTCTCTAGGGGGGTTTAGAAGGTTCTTGACCTTCAAAGAGAATCCAGTGCTGGTGTATTAACTACATTTTCTTCGCTGATACTAACTGAACTGTGAACACAGGTAGATATTAAAGCATCAATTTCTAGAGTTACCCTGGTCAAATATTTAATTCTTTTCAGACTAAGTTCTAAATTTTCACTACACCAGACCTCTCATATTTGCTTCCAAAAATTGCATTTTCCCCCTTTTAAACAGTAAGTTTTAATCACAGAAGGCTCCTTATTTGTAGATCACAAATGCTAAAGTGAGATCTTCAGCAATCTGAGTGTATGCTAAACATCATCCATTCCCTATTCTAGGTTAATTCCAGCCCAAGGAATACTATGATCTAGTGAAAGGGCTTTCATTTTCTTCCTTCAATCCTTCATTGCCTCCTGACTTCAGTAGCTGCCGAGGATCTAGCTACACAGAAAAAACAGTATCCAGAGTTTTTAAGGCATGCTTACCCCAGCCTGGTCCTCTGCAAGAACTGACATAACATAGTTTTCTCTTACTGTGCTTCTGGCTGAATATCTTTACTCATAATACTTAGCAGGGAATGTGAAGCAAATAGTAAGTACAGGTTAACCATGTATAACACAGGTCTTTTTGTAATCTTCGAATCAGAGGTACACTGGAATCATTACTGTCATCATAACTGCTCTTTAAAACCAAAAGGTACCCCTAGAAAAGCAGTTGCTGGCGCCGATGAACTTTGATGGTGTTTCTGACATTGAGTTCATCAAAATGCTCCATTTTTATCTCTGTGCAAAGAAACAGGAATAAGATTGAGCATAATGGTTAGCAATTTAACAATTTAGTAGTTTGGAGATATATGACCTAGGAAAAGTATCTGTGATTGGCTTTGATCACATTTTGCAGTGTCATAATAATCACTTAGTATCACTATTAAACACTTGACAACCTTTTCATTATAAGCCTGTGTTATTAGGAGCTTTCAGCTTAAATGCATCATCCCTTAACAACTATAGCCTTAATGTAAAAGGAGGAAACATATACTTTGTAAAATTTCCATTTTTTTTAAAGATAAAGTGCATAAAACTGCACAAAAAATGTGAAAACCACTACTTGATCTGGTTTTAATATATGATTTAAGCTTTTTAATATCCACATATAATGGTTGCAAACAAAAAAGGACATACATGAGTAATAGGAGTTGAATCTTACCATGTGTTAATGACCAAAAGATGAGGGTATCACTAGAATATGCTACTTCATGAAGGATACTTAATCAAACAGTATTTACTAAGCACATGCCTAATTTCCAGCAACATGTTGTTTTGATCTATGAAAGAGGATCCACTAAAGAAATGGACAGTCTAATGGTAGTATTTTTATTTTAGAATCTCATGGCTTTACATTTAACAACAATTTCTCTAAACTGAAGAATTTATGTATTTAATAGCCCAGTTAATGCAAGATCTAATTCAGAATGTGTAACAGTACAAAAAAAAAACTTCACAGTGTTAGTCTGTGTCCTGGTTTCAGCTGGGATAGAGTTGGTTTTTCTTCTAGGAGCTTGTACAGTCTTGTGTTCCAGATATGGTTTGAAAATAATGCTGATAATACACGGATGTTTTAGTGATTACTAAGTTGTATTTAAACGAAACAAGAAGGCTGGTGGAACACAAAAGGTTGAGAGAGACACAGCCAGGACCAGCTGATCCACACTGGCCAAAGGGATATTCCATAATGTATGGCATCTTTCTCAGGATATAAAATGGGAGGGAAGCTGGCTGGGCAGCCACTGCTTGGCAACGGGCTCAGAGTGGTGAGCAACTGTTTTCATTTGCATCACTTGTTTGTATATACTAATTTTTTTTCTTTTTTCGTTATAGTTTCTTTCTTCTTTTTCTGTCCCATTAAACTGTCTTTATTTCAATCTACAATTTTCTTACTTTTAGACTTCTGATTCTCTCTCCCATCCAGATGGGGGCAGGGGGAATGACCGAGTGATTAATGACTGGCTAGGTTTAAACCCTGATAGTTTGTGACCTTCCAGGGAAATGTATTGCCTGAAGATTACATCTCAGATGTTTGTCCACACTGTAAGGTAAAGATATAAATTAAGATAGCAGAAATGTTCTGGAAATATTTACCTAGTGCTATTAATTTCTTAATACTCATTCTCAAATTTTCCAAGATGGCTCTTCTCATGAAATGTCTGATATATCATAAATTAAATAAAATATCCAGTATTTTTTAAACATTTGAACAAACAAGTCAGGAAGAAATGGATCTAAGGCTGACAACAGTTCTAAGGTGAATCAACGGTTCTAAGCTGAATCACAAGGGTGAATTTTGTAGCTTTGCTCATATGAAAATCCATTGGGTTTTGCTTAAGAAAAAGAAAAGATTAAATATCAAAACAGGAAAATTCATGATCATTCTAGAATTTCAAAAGGAAATGGGGAAATACTCTTACTAAAAGATAGATCATTTTGCTTTGTGGTGTGGCAGTAGAGGAAGAGGAAGAAAGTGATCCATTAGATTTTGAATTATGAAAATTCCCATAAAATGGTCTGCCAGGAAATTAAAACACATCTCAATTCTGGAAATAGCAAACATGATGTAACAACTCTAAACCCACCCAGTTCCTACAAGCTACATGAGGACAGAATTTGGGAAGGAAAAGACATTTGCTGTACTGAAAGCATTAAGTTAGACCTTGTGTACAGGAGAAAGAAAATGAATCAAAATGACACATCAGTATTGAAGATATTAATTATTACCAGATTTTCAGACACAAATCCCACAGATTGTCTGACAAAAGAAATAAATTCAAAATCAAAGCAGGTTATTATTTATGCATAGGTATTGTAAGAGGAAGTTTATCAAGGACAGCCCATTCTCCTGGCAAAGAGCAAAGCTCTCTTCTTTCCTGGCAAGAAGAGGAGTTCTTTTGTCTGGAGAATACTTCTTTTCCGAGAACAGGATTTTCAAGGGATGTGGGTTTTCTGTAATGTCCTTTTGGGACCTCGCCTGATCTAGCCATATTCCAGTTCTACTACATATTGTATAAAATCAGAACAAGAGTGAAATATTAAAGATTCACTAACATTAGTCCTATTACTGCATACTGACTACATTAAAAAAAGGAAAAAGGACTGCATTGACTCAACCAGTACAACTGTATTCTAAGTCTTCAAGAGATGGTGAAACTGAAATGCAAGATCTAGACTCAAAACCAGCAAAAAAATAAATAATGATATCTTCATGAATAGAATCAATGAGGTGTAGATATGTCAGTTAAAACACTCCAATGAAGATGGAATCCTCATTGCAGTCAGCAGAGAAATTGGTGGATGACTATGTTGCCTAGTTGTTTATTACATATGACAAATGAGCTGGAAAACTATACTGGAAGACTGAGGCTCCTGATCCAGAATCAGAGTAACAGTCTTATTCACATTCATCAGGCATATTCTTATGGCACTTATGATCAACAAACTCCAAATGAGAACAAGAAGGCAGAAGGAATTCAGTGGTTGAAAGACTTCACCAAAAGCAGCATAATTTGTAATTTGTAGGCTGACTGTGGAAGCAAAATACATATCATTAATGTTGCAAAGGGAAACTTATTATGTATCCAGGCCATGTATTGGCACATAAGCTTGTAATGCTCCTGTTAGAACTAAAGAGGAACTTGAAAGTAAAGTAACATATCTAAGCAGTTTTGAGCAGGAAATCTTTTCAAATTAGATGTGCAATAAAGTGCCCCTTGTGGAAGAAGTATTATCATCTTAACTCCCTTTTCATCAAGGTACAGTACATACTAGTTTCAGAATTGAGATGCTGTCATAGGCAGGGAAAGGACTGCCAACCAAAGCACACTCTGTGAAGTTTTTAACAAGCAATATCAGATGCTGTGAGAATTCCAGACAGACTGGAGGCTCAGTTTGGCACAGGAACTGTGTTTGCATTGCTTTAAATGTAAAGGCCATGGGCTACTCCCTTTTCCTTAAGCCAATTCACACTGGGCATTTCAAATACGCATTGATGTCTTCTATCCATCAGGGAAGAGTGGTTACATGTACTACCCATAACTCTTTGTTGTGGTGGTTAGATCCAAACCCAATGTGTCTCTATGCGTATTCATCCAGACCCTTCAAGACTACAAACACCATCTTTAACACCACTAATGGCTTTCATTAGAAAAAAATTGATATGAGTTCAACACTGAGATAACTTTTCCTACATGTGACAATAACATTTTGCCTACTGTCCCTGCTCCTAGTTTTTGTCATCAGAACTATATATTCTGTCTATGGTTTGTCTGACAGCCTTTGCTATCTTAGTCTGTTTATAGATCTTCCTCAGTCTTTGGCATGACGTCACTTCAGCTGCCACTGGTTAGAAAACTCCAACCAGATGGGTAGAAGAGTACTTCTAAGAAATTAGGCTTAAACTCAATGCTAAAGATACAAGTATGGACTGTTACCTTTGCAATTTTCTTAAGAAAATCTCTGCAAAGTAAAAACACATCCCTTGCTAACATTTCTTATCTGTTGCTTCTTCAGAATCATGCTTCCTTCAGCCTCTGGGAGTCAGTTCAGGATTAGCAAGACACTTTGGGAATGATTGCATGAAGCGTCAATGCAGTCCCTATCCATGCTGTCTATGGCTGATTTACATCAACAGTGTATATAGGTCGTGGAAGTTCTGGCACAACACAGGCTGACCAGCTGACAGAGGGCAGCAGGCAAGGCCAGGTAAAATGTGACCCATGAGGCTTTTATGGGGATGTCACCTGCAACTGCTGAAATTCATTTGCTCCTGAAGCACTACCAATGATCAGCAATAGATGAAACCATTAGGTAGCCACATGTTGCATGCTAGAGCCTTTAGGAATTCATCTTTATATGAAAGGGGATAGGATTACAAATTCTTTTTATCCATGACTATCAGTGCACATGGGATATCAGCAGGACTCTTCAGGGAGCAGGATACTGCTTTAATCGTATTTTACTGTGCATTCAGTTTGGGACAGTCACAGGCATCACAGCTTCTCTCTGGAAGGTACATTCATCCATCTGACAAAATGTGCATTTGAGGAATAAGATGTATGTGCATACAATGTGGAGATTATCATAGACTGCTGCACTTAGTGCAATCTATGTGGAGTTATCTGCAGTGAATTCAAGGCAAATGAGTATATTTCATGCTATTTGCAATCTTGTATTTTCTACTGGCAAATGTTTCCAAATGCAGATTTCCAAGTAATCATACTTTAATAGGACTAAGTACAGCAATATAGCATTTGCTTTGAGTCACACACAGATTTAAGACGAGGAAGTTTGGAGAATGCTATTCATTTAATAGCTCATAAGAGCCAGCTTCACCAGGTGTTAAGTGATTTTTTTGTAGCATGCTAAATACTCATATTTTTAAAAAACCCCAAGTGTTCTTCTTGGTTCACAGTGTTCAGCATTTTCCATATTTTCCACGGTGGGGACCTAAAAATGCAGATTACTGTACCTTTTTTTCTGACATATGCTTGTACTTCCTGGAAGTAAAGGAGGGTCAAAATCTCTCTACATTTATTCCATATCCTGTTAAAAAATTCTTTCTTGTTTCTTGTAATTAGTTTACAACGATACATCATCCACATAATATCAAATTATTTCAACCAAAGCACTCTTGAGAGATTGTGACGCTGGGTGGATCAGATAACAGAGGTATGAACAGTCAGCGCAAGCCAACTCATACTCCCAAAAGTGGAGATGTAAAAGTAATTGAGATAAGATAAAAAAGTTGTTTTGCATTTGGTTTACTTTTTCTGCATAGATATGACATGCATGAATGGCTGTACTTGGTATTCATGTCAATAAGTTTATTCCATCCCACAGAAATCACACTGACAATGCAATCATATGAAAAATATTAACTCTGAGAATTAAACTAATTGCTAATTTAATTTGTGATGATCTAAGTTAAATATGAGAGATTTTTGGCATGCATGGAGAAAATATATTTTCATACATATAAAAGCTATCATTGACTGCAAGAGAATTTATAACATCTAATATATCTTGTCACAATGGATGGCAGTTTTTACTGAAACACTTACTAATGAGACCATTGGTTTTGGGTTCCTTACCCAACAGTATAATTGCAGCTGACAAAAAGGATCTTAAAGTTCCTTAAGCAAAGGTGTCAAAATAATTTTCGTTCAGTCTACCTTCAGCAGACTTCATTCCCAATGGCATTGGACAAACTAAAACAGTGCTGTAAAGAACTCACCAAGAATGTACAAAGTTTTTGAAAAAGTTAAGTTTATTATTTCCAAGTTAATAAACTGAAAGCATTCAAGCATGACATTCACTTAACAAAGACATTTTTTATGTACTCACAAATGCATCATAGGTAAAAATTATTCTCAGACCACTTTGAAACATGGAGGCAAATGGCACAAATAAAAAAAGGCTCCAACCAAAACTTGGAATGGAATTCAGGTATAAAATAAAATCATAATTGCATGTTGAATTTAAAATAATACTGACCTTCATCACTAAGACATGTATTTTATATTGAGTATGTCTGACTACTCTACAGTCTGGTGCACAAATTAAAATTAGCATATGCTTGTCTTTGCTACAACTCAGTACTCTAGAGCTACTTTTAAGCTTACCACATCCTTGATATTAGAATTATTGAGCCAGTAGATGACTCAGATCGTAAATGGAAATGTTTATATAATGCACTAGGGATTGGTTTAATACAATTTGGCCCTTTTTCACCTATCAAAGTAAATAACAAACTTGCTCTCTAAGTGCCTAAATGGCTTCAACTTTTCTGTAACTCGAGTCAGTGTTTTAACCTTATCTAAGCATTTTCTTTAAGACCATCACAAATGAACCACCAGGGATAAATGCTGGAGGAGTGAGAATGAAGCAAAATCCTTTCCTGATCAAAATTTCTTACAGATAATTTTTGTCAGACTGACTTCCAAAGATTGCTTCTGAGATTGAATGTATTTATCTAGTTATTTCTTAAGATTCATGTAACAAAAATTGTGTAGCTCGTCAGTTCTCTTGCTATTTCTCTATCAAATTAATTGAAGCCTCTGCTACCAATGCACTTTCATGACTGCTGCTATCCCAAAGGCAGACTTGTCAATCACAAAATCACTCTGCTGTTGTTCTGCAGTTGACCTGATTCAGCACTGAAAAGGAGCAACTGCTTCTATGCAGTCAAACTGGAACTTATGGATACCAAAGGGACCTTGATAAGCTCACTTAGTACCAGGCCGTGGAAGCAAGGGAGGCAAGGTAGAGTAAGAAAGGATATACTGGGGGAAATTGTTGCTTTGGAAGTGATCTTTTCTAATTTTTTTTTTTTTTTTTTAAATCTTTGAAGAAAGAAACATGCAAATGTACAACTAGGGCAAAATCTATGAATTTATGGTGTGCATATCACACATTCCTATCCCCAGGTGTAATTGTAAGAATGTTAGCTGATTTGGGAATAAACTCAAAACATAGATTTGTTTGAAAAACTCTGGATGGCGCATTTGACAAACCTGACAGTGTCAAGATCCACAAGGGCATGGTTCAATGACACTTCAATTTGAACTTAATTTTAAATAATTCAAAACTTGAGACTGAAACACATCAGTCTTGGTGGTTATAGGCATAATTTTAAACTGGGAAATTTCAAATAATTTAAAATTATGCCTTTTTTTTTTCATAGCACTACTATGTTGTCACCCTGATGAATTATAACTTCAAATTTTAACACTAAAATCACAAACGTTCTTCCCATTGTAGGAAGCCGATTAACTGATGACCAGATCTCTCAGACATTTAAAACTTATTCTTGGTAATATAATATTAAAAATAACAGTGAGTGATGATACATTAAGGACTGCTATGTACAGTCCAGTATGAGAAAATAATCTGTGATTGTTTTCTCAGAAGACATTAATTGCTAAGGACTACCATATTGGACCAGGAAGATTACATATCAGTTTCCCAATGCCTTACAAGTCCTCAGACTCGGTCTGCATTTGGGTTTGGCAGTCTCACTTATTTGTATGTTTGTGATAGATCAAAGTTAGATTCTTTCCCACATATAAACGATGTTCACAGACACCCCAGCTTTAGGTGTTTACAGACAGTTTTAATCACCCCAGGCTTTCTGTATAATTAGCATAAGAGAAGAAATTCCTTTTGTGGGTGGTAACTGTCCTTAAACATTATTCTGAATTTAAAGAAAATGTAGACTAGGGTGAATTATTTCTCTTAGGAAAAAAATAAAAAAGGTGTATAATGTTTCAGAATTTTCTTCTAAAAAAAAATCTGTTGTGTTTTTTTCCCTCTAAAATGTAATGATAGAAACAGTTACCATGAATAATATATGTACAATGACAAAGCCAGATTTATATTTTACAGAAAACTGTATGGCCAAATTTCTAGGGCCACCTTTTTTGGAATGAAATTAGAGCTTGATTGTGTATAGCATCTTGACTTTTACAGAACAGAAGTTTTATGTGATTTATCACTTAAAGACCCATTGAAAAACAGTTGGAGACAGAAATATGATTAGACGTTGTTTAGAGCCTCAATAAATATTTAGAAAGATAATTCTTACTGGAATTAAAGGATGTTAAATGCCTTGCAACCACTGAGAATGTAAGCTGTATATGCCTGTATACGCTGAAAAAAAAAAAGAAAAAGAAGATTTACAGGACTGGTTATGTGTTTTTTTAAAAGGCAGGAATCTGGAATCAGATTAATTAATCTGATTCCCGATACAGGTTTACTCCCTTTCCAAGAAAAAGAAAGACTTTAAATGTTTGTCTGAAAAAGGCATAAGCTCTAGAAGACTGTCCTCAGGCAATTTAATTACTTATTGTCCCATCAGCTTTACTTAAATTTGAAATATGTTTCACCGTTTGAAAGACGGTAATTAAGTTGAGATGGTTATTATCTTTTATCTTTTTGTCCTCAGATTATTCTCAGAAAGACCATAGTTCAGAAAAGAATTCTAAATGCATAAGTTTTAAAAAACTCTATTAGTACAACAAAAGTAATTATGAGTAAAACAACACAAAATTATGTTTGGAAAAGATATACCTTGAATGGATTAAAGTCTTTTTGAAGATACCAAAAATTATCTGCAAGGAAAATTAGTAACAGCTTTGTAGAATGACATAAGTACATGATTTGGTGTATTCTGTAGGACATGTAGGAGGATCTTCACATTAATTAATCTGAAATTTTTGCTGCTTGTACACATATAATAAAATATCAACTTGTTGTCTAGCAGTTAAGAATGCAGTTCATGTTTTACTTAAACATACCCTCGTAAGAAGACTGTTTCCTAGATAGGATATACATGCAATATCCAGTGATCACATGTAAACAGACCAGTAAGATCAGGGATCCCATCTGCTATGGACAAGAACAAGGACAAGCATGACACTTGTTCAGCTTATTCTTACCGTGGATGGTGAGAGGTTGCTCTAAAGATATGCTTCAGTCTCTGTGTGAACCTGACCTGTGAGAGGCTTCTCCAATTGCCCTTTGTGCATCTTCTAGAGTTTGCTGCTAAAAAAATGTGTGATTCAATTTATTTCAGTATCTTCTCTACAAAACCTGGTTGGTTGTCCCCATGACATTCATAACCTATCTTCAATTCTGATGCAGTAGTCACCTTGACTGCAAGGTCCATGCCTTGTAGTTTGGGATACCCTGTGGGAAAGAGTTGCTTCTGTTTATCCTCCGTGGTAAGCAGCTACTGTGTAGGAAAGGTAGTCACAATTATTTACTGCTCTTAAATACTTTTCTTTTTCTTACTCATCTGTAGGAATCTGCACAGGGCTTTGCATTTACGCATGATATTCTGATGTGTGAAAATGGCAAAAATGGTACTTTCACCTGCAGCAGCCCTCAGCATAAATCAAACTGTAGTTTTCAGAGCAGTGGAAGAAGTATCTCACATCTGGGCATATGTGTATATTTCTGTTGCAGGACAGAGCAGCATACTAAAGAAAGACAAAATTTTGCTTGGTGGTGCATTCTGCTATGTCTAGAGAACAGAAAGAAAAATCTTTAAATCATGTCTTTCAAGAGAAGACCAGAATGGCTTGTGACTCAGAAGGCAAATTGTTTTATAAGGAAATTATAAACAAGTGTCAATAAAGATTTCATTAAATAATAGAAAAAATATTAGAGAAGATTTGATAAAATTTTAAAAATATGAATCACTGCTTTTGTAAATACAATGAAAAGACCCAAACAGAAGAAATATATTTGCTTACCTACATCCATGAAGGTAGATTGGAAATATCTAATCCAGACATAATCTTTAATGGATTACTTCATTACTAGTATTTATGGAAAATTATGTACAGTGTGCATATCCCAAAATGGTTTGATTTCCTAAAATGTTTAGAAATTAATTCTGAAAATATTTTTCTGAAGTCATTAGATTTAGACCATTGATATTCTCTGATAATACCAGTCTTGCATTCTAAGTAATTATATAATCAAATAAAGCCTTACCTTTCATTTTTATTTGGTAGCTTTTCTCTGACCCGAACAAAATCAACTTTTGCTTCCATTTATTTCCACCATCTTCAATATTTTTGTTGTTTTCCCCCTTAATTTTACTGTACTCTAGAACTATTTGACCCAATATAAATTAGAAATAAATGATTACTAACTTAATTTTCCAGCAAACACAGTATGTGTCTCTTTTCTTTAGATTGTTCATACACTCTTCTCTTTTGAAGACGTGATTGTCTTCAGGCCAGAAGAAGACATGCATTCCTCAAAGACAAAGAAAGGAGAGGTAGATACTTCTCCTCAGGGATGAAATTAACATCAATATTCACATCTGAAAATCATAATTTTCCCTCAGTTGAAAGAGAAATAACAGACCCATTAAGTACCTACACCAAGAAAAGAAAATAAAAATTATATTCATAATCTCAGGATTGTCTCCTTTGCTACAGAGAAACACACTGGGATGTGCATTCAGGCCAGATGAACACACATTGGTATGGTTTTAACACCAAAGTGCTGTATCCCTTGGGTATTAGTCCCTGGTTTTTAAGTGTTTTCCTTTTGACAAGCTGCTACATACTCTTATTCAAAATGAGCTCTTGTCTAACACAAATAAAATGAAGAAGAAAGAGCGGGGAAAAAAGGAAAAAGTGACTTTGCTCTAAGAAGATCACCAGTCCTCCTCAGACATATTCAAATCAGAAGAGAGGTGAAATAAATATTCAATAATTTGATGAAGAAAAACTGATAGCTAAGCCCTCTTGACCTTTCGCACAGCCCATTAACACAGTCCGCTAACACCTGCTTTGTAATTAATGTGCTAATCAAGGCAGCAGGGTTCACCAGTTGCCACATTTCTGTACAGATTTCCAGCTTTGTTGCCA
The DNA here is from genome assembly GCF_009650955.1 of Corvus moneduloides. Classification (NCBI taxonomy): domain Eukaryota; kingdom Metazoa; phylum Chordata; class Aves; order Passeriformes; family Corvidae; genus Corvus; species Corvus moneduloides. The sequence goes on along the minus strand of NC_045476.1, from coordinate 107,175,592 downwards.
TGTTGCTATCTCAATTAGTCTGCAGCACTCTTAATGTAGCCTCCTCCTGCAGAAAGAAAATTGGTTTCAGATGCGAATGCTTCATAATGAAGCAATCCCTTAATGTATAGTGAACTTATTATGCATTGTGCTGAAACTAATTTTCTTTCTTCTAGAAGTGTATGTGTGCTTAAAACTTAGAGGCAGAACAAATGGTAATCAGATTTTTCCCAAAATTAGATGTTTGGGAATAGTTTACAATAAACAGACAAACTGTCACAGTCACAGAGTTGAAAAAGTTGTTCAATCAATATCCTGTTTGCTTAAGTTCTGTCCACACACGCACACAAACAAATCATTTTATGTCATATATTTCATGTCCACTTGCAATATTAATACCGTTAGAATTACTGAAATGTCACCTGTAAAGCAGAAAAGCATTTGAAAACTGTCATGTGGATAAGGTTCCCATGGAAACCAATTTCCTTGATATCCATGTGTTCAATATAACTGTCTATAATTTTGTTTGGATACTCATGAAAAACAAAACAAAACAAAACCTGTAACAAAAACTTGGAAATTATTTACTCTTTTTAAAAGGATATAAAAATACTCATTTAATGCACCATATGTCTCATGCAGTACAATAACACTAACCTTATCAGCATTCATCACTCCTAGCTGTAGTTTTCATGCTACCTAAGATGAATATGGTGTGGTGACTTAGAAAATCTAACGATTTTACCAAAGTAAACACAGTGCCTTGAGTCCTTTGTTCAGTTCCTGGAGGAGTTACACTGAACAGCAAGACTAAGCACATTTGCAATGGAGACTCCAACATCATTGAATTCCCTTCTGCAAGTCGCTAAAACTGGTCACCTTACACAGCAGTTCTGTGTCACAAAAACACGTTAGTTCCAGGACAGGAGACACTGCCCCTATCCAAAACTCTTTATGATAAAATTGAATGTTTCTGATGGAATTGGTGAGAAGTTAAAGTAATTGAGATGCCCAGATAAAACTCTTATAAAGCTGTGTGTGAAAAGAGCTAACAAAAAAAAGGAAATAGTCCTTATGAATAACCCTAAAATTTATTCCTTTAAACACAAGCAAAAACCCACCAACCAAACCCTAAAACAAATCCTAAAGGGTTTGTTGATGGATTTTTTTTTTTTTTAACTGAAGAAATTTGGTGTCTTTAGAACTCCATTACTTTTTGCTTTGGTCTTCTGATATCCTGGAGTCACCTAAGGCTTCATTAATCACCTATATCTGTAGTTACCTAAGTTTGTTCAGCCATCTCAAACCCTCAGACACACTATATCTTTAACACCTGGCATCTCTGTTTACGTTGTAAATATTCCTATAAAATACATAGTCCAGTTATTGAAGTAAGATGCTTCTAAAACATGATTATATATATCCACATGAACTATGAAATAAATGGTAAGTATTTTTTCTGTCTTTTTACTGAAGATGAGGACCAAATATCCAAAAGACATCTAGATTTAGTTTAAGACACTGGAAAGTACAGATTCTTTTTTCTGACATTTTTCATTTGTAGAAGGGCAAAACTCCAATACTGTAAAAATAGAGAGAATATACTTTTCAGTAAAACAACACTGGTAATATGAGAGGGAAAAGTAAGAATAGAGACTTTTGTCTTCCTTCAAAACAACTTTGTGAAGATTTTCAGTTGTAAGTCATTGTATTTCATTGGGTCCCTAGTTAAAGTGTTTGCTTTTTTATAAAGCTGATAACCTTGATTTTCTGAGCTATATGGTAAAGTATTGAGTCCATGTCAAATAGAAGTAAGAAGTGCTCAAAGCTTGAGATAGTTTCTTGGTGTTGTTATTTTTACAGTTGCAGTGACAGCTGTAACAAGTACATCTTTTCCAGAATGTACAACAGTATATTTTGCCTCTCTGAATATGTTCTACTTCCTATAAAAAATGTTAATCTGAGTACACTCTGTTATATTGCCTACCTATCAATTTAAGTCATAAGCAGAAAAGAATTTAAAATTTTATTAGCTATTTCCTGGAAGGAGGAAAAGACTGTATTATACTGCTGATAACTGGTCGTTAATGTTCCTGATTCTGAATTAATATCCTTAATTCTAGCTGTGCTATACTGATGATATGCTTTGGCACTGAATGAAGACATGATGTTTTCTCTGTAGGCTACACCACTTTCTACTTTATGTGTGCACACCTACTGTTATATACAGATCGAGTTTGAAATATAATTTTATTATGCAGTTTGTTTTCTTGGTTAAAAAAAGAAATCTAAAATCATTCTATTGCAGTTCCAATACACTGAGACGAGATTGTTCTGCGATTCTTTGTTCAAATACTAAACAAGGCAGTAACAGTGCAATTGATATGTCAAAGTCATGAAAAATGTTTCTGGATAGTCAAGAGACATGCACAAAACCTTCATGCAGTGAATTGTGGAAAGGACAAGAGAAGTAAAAAACCAGGATTTTAGCGTTTAAGGGCTTAAAGTGAGAGTCACAGAGTAAATGGGGTGACAGAGTGTTTTGTCTGACAGAGAAATTTGAATTCTGGATATTATCAACAAAGTTCAAGTTTTGGTTTCTTTTGCCTTCAAAACCCATTCTTTTTTTTTTTTTTTCCTAAGGCTTAATATTAAGTAATTTATTAAGTTTTACTGGAATTTTTCGTCTCTTATAATATGTGGGACTATTTACTCATAATATTCTTGATAGTTTGTATTAGCATCTAAATAGAGAATAAGTAGATATATGTAGTAATACAAAAGTGTTTTAAATGTAAATTAATTTGCAGAGAAAATGAGTACAAATACCTTGCTGGCTCTTGGTATTTACTAGATGGGAGTGGTGATCCTAAATCTGAACGAAACCTGAATGAAAACTGTCCATCTTAAAACACAAGATAACAGTGAAATATTTATTATATGTATATTACATTGTTTGTTGCATATTCTTAGCATTGTTCTGTAGCACAAACATATTTTTTAAATTGATCTTCCTTCCTTGAGTGTATTACAACTCAAAGGCAACATGTAGATGTGTCTGCATGTAAATACGCCCAGATCCCTGCAAACACTTTCTGAAGTAAAAACTGTTTGTTAAACAAAAGGCTGTGAGCTCCAGTTTTGTTTGCAATTGATCAAGCCCTGCAGAAGTCTTTAGATTTGTATTATAGGAGTCATTTACACTGTATCATCTTCAAAAGAGACTGAAAATATCAGACTCAAATGCATGACTACAGAAAACTTACCTGAATGGTTTTTTGCCCCTTAAGATACAGGGTCTTGGGCAACCTGATCTAGTGGCTGGCATCCGTAACCATGGTGTGGGAATTGGAACTATATTTAAGGTCTCTCCCAAATCAAACCATTCTATCATTATTTGATTCTACAATTTTTGCCCTTTTGGGCTTGGTGAAATTTCCCATTCTATATTTTTTTATGCTTCTAAAATGTAGTCTTTCACCTTATTAATGTGTAAGAGCCACAAAGCTAAATGTCCTCATTCCTTTGCACATTGTGGACTATGAAATAATATAAATTTAGTGGGGTATTTCTATGAAACAAAAGAGAGTATTAATAAACATAATTGTTTCTAAATGGAGGAATCCATTTAGAAATATTTTAGAAATATTTCAATGGTGTTCTTCACAGGGCTGCTCTCAACCACTTCTCTGCCCAATCTGCAGGTGTGGATCGGGCTTTGAGCAACCTGGCCTAGTAGGAGGTGTCCCAGCCCATGGCAGTGTGGGTTGGGACTAGAAGATTTTAAGGTCCATTCCAATCCCTTAACATTCTATGATTCTATAATTTGAGAAGCCAGGCTGACATCTTTGGGAAGATCAATATGTGTTCTCTGACTGATAGAGATTATTGGATCTGGCTGACTAGCTAATACAAGTGAGATGCTTACAAGCATCTGTAAAGAGACTTAAAAATCATAATTGTCTTAAACACTGTTAAGATCACCAAAGGTCTTTGCTCACTATGGTAAACTATGTAAAGAAGCTGCGACCACCCTGCCTCAATATGCCTCCTGGATTTTGGGAAGTCGGACTTTAAGACACCTGCTAGGAACTCGAGATAAGATAAAGGTGGCACTATTATCCAATTATCACAGGTCTAAGGAGAAGTAAACAAGGCTTAGGGAGAAGAATGTATCCACGAGGAAAGCCAACAGCAGCTGTGCTGAAAATCAGCTCTGGTTGGGTTTGGTGTGAGGGAGGGCATAACCCACAGACTCATTTGATAAGGCTGGGGAGGTTCTTGGGCATTCCCAAATGCCATGGAACTGTGTGTTTCATGCAACCCCCACCACTGAGAAGACCAGAAGAAGAGGACTGACAAGACACCATGGGATCTGTAGTGCTGATGATTATTGTTCTGCTTAATGTGTCTCTCACTTTCTTTCTTTTCTCTCCCTCACCACCACACCCCCTCACTCTCCTCGCTTTTCTATTTCTTTCTCTCCCCCTCACTTTCACTGCTAAATAAAATCCATACTATTGACCTCAGCATATGGTCTTGTTTGCACCTTAATTTGGGCAGAGATATCTCCCTAATAATTTTAATAATCAGATTGTAACACTGTGGTGTAAACAAGCTGGCAAAATGCCACTCATTTTATATCCCTTAGTCCTAGGGAGAGATACTGCAGTCCTTTCCTTGACCTACTTACAGTATAATACATTTGTCCTCTATGTGCAAGCACAGTGACAATAACAGAAACATAGTTGTTAATGAGAGGGTATTTTGTTTGTTTTTCCTCTATAAGCAAAAAGACATATCACAGAAATAAATAAAAACACCTGTAAATGGACTATATTCATCCAAATAACAGAAAAGACTGGTACACAGTGGCAATGTAACTCATTATGTACTTCTGAGAACATCTCACTAGTAAAAGAAAGGAGGTCCAAGAAAAAAAAATCTGTTTATCCTTGTAAAGCCTATTTTCTGAAGATACAAATTTTATTCCTGTTGGAGCAAAATCCTTTTGTGACATGAAACTTTTAATTTATGGTACCTCATCTCTAAATTGGCATGAAAAAACATTTCTGTTCTCTAAAAGAGTGTTGCATACACATATCTTTTGAGACTTTTTGTGATCTTTGAAGTGTATTAGAGAAGCACACAGTATTATTTTGTATACCATAATGTAGGTTATGTTCCAGTTGTATTTTATACCTGTTTTTATAACACAGTAAATGGTCATGATGAATAAAAATTTTTATTTTGTTGGCTTGTTTTTTTATTTTTTTGAATGAAGTAATGCAACTATATTTTCAGTTCTTCCAAAATTACTGCAAGACCGGCTTATTTTTAACAAGCTTAACAGAAATAAAATGACGTGTAAGAGCATGGTGTTCCTTTAAGAACAAGATATTAACCTCATTTTTCTTACATTTCTTTCTCAGGACAGTGAACTTTAGGCCAAGAGCTTTGCTGGGCAACAATGAAACCCTGAATAGCTCCTGTATCTGAATCTTCATTTACAACAGTTTCAGCCACCAGCTACCCATTCAGGCTTGTAAGTTCAATTTTCCCAAATTTTGGTATCTTTTCTATATCTCAATTAAGTTCCATCCTGCCATATAGAAGCCTTAAGTTAACCATGGTTTGATTTAAAAAGTCAAATGTAATAGAAAAAGGGAAAAAACATAAAAGAGAAGTAATCACATAAACTCTGTGTCTCAGCCTCATAAGCTCTGCAGTTCTACACATTCATCATCCAAACTTAATTTGAAATGACTGGGCTGATGCTACATTGGCTGCCACTTAGGCTCCAACTAGTGCTTCTGCTGTGTATCATTAGAACACCTCCTGTTGGACAGAAAAATGCCATCGCTGCTGGGTAACACTGCAAAAAGATGTCATGCTACAGGAATCTGTTCAGTACCTGGAATAAGATTTGAGTTGTAACAGTCTCATTTTACTAAAATAAAATAAAATAATGTAAAATATATAGAAGAGGACTAAGAGACAGGGGTGGGGGAGGGAGAAAGAAGGGACTGTCTTACAAAAATGTACCTACACCTTTTAAATAAAAAATCTGATATATTGAACAAGAAGCTGGAGTAACAGCTGTTATCAGATTGAGATAGAAGGTGACCTCTCCCAGAAAAAGGTGTCCCTGGAGTTTCCTGGCTGACACCACAGTGGATACATCAGTTTAAATACATCTTCATTTAAGCACATAAGGTTGCAGCTAAAATCTCAAAACTCAGTAGGAATACATAAGCACACAGAGAGACATATTTATTTACACACACATGCACAGATATACATATATATATGAGGAGAGATTGAACGCATACAAAGAATATAGACAATGCCCTGATGGCAAAGGAAAGATAAGAAAAGCTGTAGAAATCTAAGACAATTATTTGAAGGAAGAAACTTAAACTCACTCCCCATTGTTTATAGGGTACATGACCTCAATTTGTAAGAAACTCTTACATAATTTAAACTCCTAATTTCACATATCCTCAGAGAATTTGCCCATACAGCTAAAGTGATGTGTTATTGCTAATAGGAGCTCATTTCCAGTGTGGAAATATCAAGCACATATTGAATAAATCACTTTAAAGTCAGTTAGTTTTACAATTACGCTATTTTTTCATGCTAAAATAATCCACATAGACAATTAGCTCTAAGTAGCTATACATTCTCTACATACTTTATTGCATACTTTTTAAAAATCTGGGCAAGTCCAGTTACCTCATACTTAAACTCTTAACAGAATTGTACACCACATATAGGCAAAAGCCAAATATACCCTCTTGGACACTTTTCTTCCTCTGGCACTATCCTTTGGCAAGAACTTCCAGAAGTCATTAGATCAAGTAAATTTCTGAAATTATGGGCCTTATGAAAATCCATAATTATGAAACCTGTGAACTCTAGGAAATTACAAGGGAAGAACCATATATATACATATATATAGATATATATATATGTATGTATATATATATATATATATATATACACACATGTATACACAGTGGTATAACAAAAATAAGTCCAAATAAATTAATTGCATTAGAGCTATTTTTTTTGCTTTTTTTAAAATTAAAAATTAGAAGACTTTTTTTTTTTCCTGGGCTGCTTTCATTCTTTTTCCCCTTTTAATTTTTTTTTTAACCTAAATAAAGATAAGAGAATTCTCAGAAGTAAAGGCAATTCATTTTTGTTGAAGAGTTACTTAACTATTAGGTATACTCTTTAACAATATAATTTAAATGTATTATTTTGATTTATCATTATATTAAACACAGACACGGATAAATGTAATGCTGAGCCCCAAAGAGAAGATTTTGTGAAAGACTCGGCATTCAAGTTCACTGTGCTTGTATATAATGCATTTCCTGGCTCTGTCTATAACTTAGGCACGTTAAAGAAAGCCTTGTGGCCCAAAATAGTGTTACAGCAGATATTAATACAGTCCATCATTAGTGGAAGAAAAGTGTATTTATCTGAAGAAAACAATGTGCTGGGTTGAAGGTGCGTGACAGAAAGGTTTAAAATGTCTGCACATCTTTGGAAGTGTGACATTTTCTACTTGCAGTAGCAGAAGCTGGCAGAACAGACTTAAGAAAGGAAAATGCCTAATGAGGTTTGAAGTGAAAGTTGTTATAGTGCTGGTCCAAAGCACACCATAATCAATTTCTATTTCTCTTTTTTGTCTCATCCGCAGTACCAGGTTCTCTGTCAGGGTCTGCACTTCATTCATAATAACATATACACAGTGCAGGTATAAAACAAGGAAAGGTTAGGAAAAGTAGTGTGGGTGATAATACTGACAGATGCTGATAATACAGGCAGTGATTTACACCAGCTGGAACACTGGCTAGTATATACATATTTTTAAAAACAATAAGAATTTGCAGCTGTCCTGTCTATTACTGACACAGTCTCTTTGTATATGCAGCAGAATAATTACCAATATTCTATGTAGTACAGTAGGTAAATTACAAAACTATCATTATAAAGAAGAGTCAAAGGTAACATCTTTTTTTTTCCCCAAAATTATTTAAGATCTAAGTAAACTTTCAACAGTGCATGGTGACATGATGTTTTAAGCTTTAATTACTCAATGAAGTAAGAAAGACACTTTGGCTTTTATTCTAGAAAATTAAAAAAATAAGATTCTTAAAAGTATAACCTTTAATTCCAAAGAGTTTACATTTAAAGTAAGTAAAGAACAGTTTTGCATGCTGTATAATACCAACAATTAAATTCTAATTATTTTTAGAAAGTGTTAATAAACATTCTTTCTAGTATAGGTAACTTAAACAGCATTCAAAGCGATGCCAAAATTACTTCCATGGAAAAATAACAGAAAATGTTGCTATCCTATAACCTACACGAATCTACCAGAACACAGAGACTGTAAACTCAGGAAATCAGTCAGGCTTTTGTATGTTTTTCTGTTTAATCAGTGGCATGGTTACATATTGCCTAATGTATAGCTGATGTTGGAAAACAAGTTGACAGCTGTATGAAAGAGCAAGTACCATCACTAGGAGGAATTGTATTTAATTATGTGTTGCTAAACACAGAAATTCATGGAGTTGATACTTAGAAAGAACTAACAGAAATCATGCTGGCTTATAGTCTGCACAGAATAGTTTGAAGTACATTGCAATATACATAGATACCACTTTGTAAGTAATTAAATATATTGTTCTCCTAAAGAACTCCTCCTGTGACAGTGATGAAATTATAGAATCATAGAATGGCTTGGGTTGGAAGGGACCTTAAAGATCATCTAGTTCAACCTGCCTGACATGGACAGGGACATCTTTCACCAGACCAGATTGCCCAGAGCTCCATCCAGCCTGGCCCTGGCCCACAGATGCTGAACCTACAAGTTTGCTAGGCAACCTATTCCAGTGACTTACCACCCTCACAATAAAGAATTTTCTCCTGACATGTAACCTAAATCTACCCACTTTCTGTTTGAAGTCCTTTCCCCTTGTCCTGTCACTACATGCCCTTGTAAATAGTCCCTTTCCCTCTTTCTTGTAGGCTCCCTTCAAGTACTGGAAGGGCACAATTAGGTCACCCTGATGCCTTTTCTTCTCCAGGCTGAACAATTTGAATTCTCTTACCCTTTCCTCAGAGGAGAGGTGCTCCATCCCTCTAGTCAATGGCCTACCTTTATTACAAATTACTGATATTCTGATAGTTTAGCACACACTACTGTGGTGCAATTGGCTAAAATGTGAATGCTTTAGGAGAATGTATGCTGTTTATGCTATATGGGTCAAGGCCTATTGACTCCCCCCAAACTGAATTGTATCCATGACTTTGACAAAAATCAAGACTAGTTTTGAAGGCTTTCTTTCTATTCCAGTATTTGTTCTTCTTCAAAGTAAATAAAATTAGGTAATTTTAAGTGGCTTATGGTAACTCAAATTGGTGCAAGCTATCACAAAAAAATAAAAACCAAATAAACACCCGAAGAAAATATTTTAAGACATACAATATGAATTTAAAAATGCCAAACTAGACAGACTAGTTCAAGAAGCACTTTGTCAGCCTTCAAGTGTGATGATAGACAATTTTTTCTAGTTCATATATGAATTAAAAATGTGTCCTTCTTTTTGTTCAACTATGTTTTTGAAGTTTCAAAACAGTTTAGAAAAAACTTGTTGATAGCACCAGCTGCTGCTATCTCTAACATGAGATGGGTGAATCACCAACTGACATAATAAGAAGGTTATATTGCATGATGCATTATGAGATGATGTGAATAGCATTATCTCCACTGTAGGCTAATACATTCCCTTGTTGAAGAAATGAAACATTTGATGCATGCTACAAATGTTAGCACAAGGTTCTCTCTTCATATAGATGTCTACCTAACATGAAATTCTACAAGGTGGTGAGGCACTAATGATAGACACCCCATAGTTTCCATATTCACATCCAGTAACAGAAGCTACAAAGTCTAGTGCAGCTGCTTCCCAGTAGGACAACTTGCTCCTGAAGCACAAGTTTTCTCAATATGCTGCATACCTTTGTGTAGTAATGGGAATTTTTCAAGCTTCTTTGTGTGGGCAGAAATAATCTTGCTCACTTATTGCTGATATTGAAAAGGGTATTTCCAGGGTGTTTTTTGTTTCTTTTTTTTCTATTTTGAAATTGTTTAGGTTGATAATTAATAGGTGGAATTTTTAATGAAAAACTGCACTATTATAAGAAAGCATCAAAGAAAGCTTATTCTTCTTTGAGGAGGGTAATTTTTTTAAGGCAAAATGTTGACCCTCTGGCATGAAACCTCTTTTTCTCCATGAGAGAATTATTTTTCACTATTCTTTGTCCAGAATAGAGATTGCACTGCTATATTGCTACCATCTTGTCTACATATAACCTCTTTCTTCTTCCTTATCATTTTTGGATGCTGACTACCTTTTTAGATTCATGATGATGCCATGATGATTCTTTGCCTTTTCTTTTATACCCCTTTTATATACCTTTTTATAGCTTTTGTATTCTTAGTGTTTTTTAGCTTACATTCTTAGACGTACTTGTCAAACTAGGAGACTAAACATCTTAGAAGCCTCATAGCTAGGGATCAGTGTGCCCCAGGCCCCAAGGTCCTCTCCAGAACACATTCCGTAAACTAAGATAGAAACATCCAGGGGAAGGTTCCTCAGGGAGGGGGGGCTCACTCAAGCCTCTCATTGGGAAATTTTTGATAGATATGCTAATTAGTAAGACCTATAATGTTATACCAGATCTATTGTGTGAGTGCATTGTGGTGTGCATTGGGGTGCATTCGACCTGGACATGGTGCACCTAAGGATCCTTAAAATAAATACAGAGGTAAAATCCCTTTTCCCCTTCTAACCATGCTTGAGTCTTGATTTTAAGACACAAAAAAGCATCAATGAGACCTTGATATTTTCAATTTTAGCTCTCAAAAACAGGCTGAAGATTAGTCTTCAACATAAAGTGCCTCATTACTCATGTGGTTTTTACAGAATCATAGAATCACAGAATGATTTGGTTTGGAAGGGACCTTAAAGATCTTCTAGTTCCAACCCTCCTGCCATGGGCAGGGATACCTTTTAGTAGACCAGGTTGCTCAAAGTCCCATCTAACCTGGCCAGAGTTGCCCAGCTTCTTGGGCAGCCTCTTCCACTGCCTCACCACCCCCACAGTAAAGAATTTCTTCTGCATATCTAATGTGAATTTCCTCTCTTTCCATTTGAAACCATTACTCCTTGTCCTATAACTACAGTTCCTGATGAAGGAATACCTTTATCATTGACTCACTGTCAAAGCCTTTAGGTATGTTAGGAGAAAAAGCTAAGTTTAAGGGTGTTATTGCTGGACTGTGCTGTACAGTGGTTGAACCTAAAAGTTCAATCTTCGTCCGTGCTGTCTAAGCTCTTGCTGCATCCCACTGTTGTGTTGCAATTTTTTTCTCTTATAAGCTAGATACCCAAGTCTGGCCTTTACTGCAAGCTATGGATCATAGTTCACCACTAGTACAGGCATATTTAACTTAATGCGATCTTCCTACCAAATACCACCTTTTTTTATTTTTTAATATTTTTTTTTCCTTCTTTCTCTACCTGACAGGAAAAGTATGACAGAAGAGGAAAAATTTCCTGTTTATTGTTTAGTATATTTTAACCACTTCAGCACTGAGAAAGTGTGAGGGCATGATAATTGTATGGATGGTACATTTAAAATATACACTCCTCCTATGAAAAGGTAAAATACCCAAATCAAACAAAAACCCCCAATACTGTGACACTAGATTTTATCAGTGGTAGTGTCTTAGGGAAAATAAAGATGTTTCCAGAAGTGATATATGCATGCAAGTTAGAGAAACATAAGTCTATCCTAGATTTTTCCTATCTGCCAAGTCCTTCTTTGATTTCATTTTAATTAACACAGGATACAGTTCACTTGCTCACACTAGCAAGTATTCATGATGACTCTTCAAAAAAGTTTGAATGGAGATGAATAGATGGTCTGAAATAGGTCAGAGAAGTTTCTCAGAGCTAATTGCACTAATTTACTGGCACTTCTCTGAATATAATTTCAGCAGCACTACTTCCTAAATATTGGAATATTTTCAGTTTTACAGTATCCTGGTTGCTCTGCCAAGAAATGTGGTGCTTAAAACATAAGGCTTTTAATTGATCTTCAATTTCTTGTTAAAGAAAAACAATCTGGTAAAAAATTAGATTCATAAACTTGCCTCTACATGAACCAAAGAAGTGGACTGTACTCACAAGAGATAGAAAATATCTGTGTCAAAGAAGTAGGCCAAGGAAGCATCCTGGCATCAGTATTTTTGCTGTACCTTTCCACACGTTTTCCCTAATGTATTGGGTGTAGGTGGTGATGCCTTGGCAATGAGAGGGCTGCAGAGGAGGGTCTGTCCTCTGTGCTGGATACAGCTGGTTCCAGCTGGCTCCAGTGGATCCAGCATAGGGCAGACCTGAGTCCGTCAGCCAATCATACTCAAGAAAGGGCAAAACACAGTAGCTGTGAGACAGGAGTGAGTGTGAAAGAAAAGGGTGAGAAATAGCTGTACAGACAGCCAGGTAGGAGAAGCAGAGAGAGGAGGTGCTCCAGGTGCCAGAACAGGGCAGAGATTCCCCTGCAGTTCATGGAGACTACACTGGAGCAGATAGCCACACTGCAAGCCATGGGGTAGTGGATAGCTATTTTCTGAAGGAAGCTGCAGTCTGTGGAGAGTCCATGTCTGTATTCCATGGGAAGGCCTCATGATGGAGTAGGGTAAAAGTGTGAGGCAGAAGGAGCAGTGTGGAAGGACTGTTATGAATTGACCACAACTCCCATTCCCCATTACCCTGCTCTACTTGGCGGTGAGGTAGAGGAGTCAAGAATGAAGGAGTTCAGTAAGGCCTAGGAGGAAGGGTAAGGTGGTGTTTTAGGCTTTATTTCTCACTATTTGAATACATTTTAATTAGCAAAAAATGAAATTAATTTTTCCTAAGTAGATTCTGTTTTTTCCATGATAATGGTAATTGGTAAATGATTCCCCTCTATTTATTTTGACTCATGAAGGTTTTTGTCCTATTTTTTTCTCCCTGTTTTACTGAGGAGCGAGAGAGTACCTGGGTGTCTGGCATCCAGCCGAGGTCAACCCACCACACCTATACATTTAGTGGCCAGTCTTCTTTGGTTTTCTGAGGGGTGTTCTGTGGCAACCTGTGGATACAATATTGCTGCTAGCAAGAATTTTCTTGCTTCTTTCTAAGCCCGTGGGATACTTTTCTCTCTCACGAAGAGATTAGCAGAAGTTCTATAAACTATGAACACCTGCAACCTTGTAGAACTATGTTTATGGTACAGTAGAAAAATATTTTGACAATGGATGTTTTAGGATTTTAGCCAATCAACCCAGGGGGTGGCTGATCCTTTGTCCAATTAGACTATGAAGAAAAAAGTCTATAAAAGAGTTTGTAAAATAATTAAATAAATCAATCTTGCTGCACAATTCCTGCCTGTTGGATCTTCTCTTCTCCCTATGGCTGTGGGATACAGTAATAACAACCTGTCTGTAGAAGAAAAAGGAAGAGTAAGACAAGAGGATAGAAAGGTACAAAGGCCATTTAAAGTGGATAGTGAGGTCATTTGGTGCCCAAAATAATATAGATTTTTCTTTTTTCAAATATTATTCGGACAGAAGTAGAATCTGTGAACTTCATGGGGGCAGATTTTCATCATTGCAAATCATATCTCCTCTGCTTCCATAATGGCTATGCCAATTTGTGACAGATGAAGATGTATTGTACCTTGAAATGATCTTGCAGTCCAAAGTGGTTTAGAAAACCTGTCTTTTAGCATAGTAAAAAAGACTGTGTAATGTTTATTGATTTCTTGTGTGTGTATGTGACTTTTTTTTCCCAAGGTGTTTCACATTTCAGAAATAGGAAAGCATATTTGGAACTTTAATGATAAGGTTAAAATTCCAAAGGATTCATCAAAGGATAAGTAAGGAGCAAGAGAGAAATGGTGACCAGTGGAGGATAAGTAGTGCAGTGTATGGATATTTAGAGCTTAGGTATCCCAAACATAATTAGAATCTAACTTGCACGTGGTATATAGAAGTTTTTGTCACAGCTCTCTCCTTGCCTATTGACCTTTTCCCACAGTTCTTCTATATTTCTTTGCTTTGTTATTTTCTATTCTGGATGTTCTGCTTTTTTGTCTACTTTTTTTAAGCCCTTCCCACCATTACTTTCTAATATATTACTCTCTAGTATTTTACAAGCCTTTCAGAACCCAGCATTTACGGCTTTCACAGTCAATTCCAATGAATCTGTTTCATATTATGCAAAATGAGCATGTGCGTTATTACTGCCCATACTCTTCTTTTGAGATGCAGTAGTATCTTGGGCTGTGTATGCATTACTACATATTACTATACACAGAAGCTTTCTTAAAGAAAAGCACAGTAAAATCTGCTTGGTACTATATGGAGCTGTGAATCAGCATATCTTCTATAGTTCATGTTTTTTCAGCTTAGTATCTGAAATCGGAATTGTTCCAGAATTTGTTCCAAAATGTGCAAGTACAAGTATTTTTAATTCTCTTTTAACTGATAAAATTAATTGACAAAATCCAGCAAACATGTTTGACAAGGACAGTCATCCTATAAGAAGACAGTAAGATATATGACTAAAAGAAACCCATCAAAATGGTAAAGACCTTGTTGTCTTGGAAATGTTGTGAGGAACTATTTACAAAGAAAGTGCTGATGTATCACACTAATAAATTACAAAGTCTCTATTAAAAAATGAAATATTTTATTTAATTAATTATTAACATAATATCCTCAGCTACTTAGCACAACTTCGATAAACTTCAGAGAGCATTAACAGTGCTGCAAAAAACGAAGGGAGGACATGAAAGTTCATGTTTCCTGTTACCCTACCAGCCAAGACCTTATTGCAGCACCAAAGCAGAAATTACTTTTTCACATCTGGATTGAGAGAAAATTTAAACCTTTTCACTGCTGAAAAACTTTTTCTGTTCATTCAAGAGAAAGGTTTCTCTGAGATTGATTTTCTCACAGTAGAAAAGGAATTCAGTTCCTGCCTATAGTATAGAAATTATAAGAATCTGAATATGATATGGTGTTGTCATCTATTTATTTACAAATACAGCTTACAACAAAGTTCAAAGGACTCCATTTCAGCATGTGAAAATCCAGGGATCTCTTGATTTTCCACCTCCATTAATTTGATTCTGTGGATCATTGTAATGTGTCATCCTTCCCTTTCAAGTACCAAGACCAATTATGAAATTTCTCAATTTTTGTATACCGTCATTCTTAATTTTTCACAACCTCATTGCTTTGATGCCTGCTACTTTTCAGCCTATTGCTGAAAGGTTATGTTTAAAAATCAACATCTAACTTCAGTTAAATATGTCTATGGTGTTTTTCCACCTCCTGTTTTGTTGCAAAGAGAAACAAAATCCTTTCTTGGTTTATGTTTTGCCAAACTTTAGTTTCTACTATAGAACAAGTGTTCCATATGAGAGATCATTGCAGAGCTTTATTAAAAGATCTTTTTTTTCCTGAGGTTAAACTGCCAGTTTTCTAAATTTCAGTTATAGAAATTGGACACAGTATTTCTAAATGAATCTTACCAGGCTCACTAGACTCAAAGAAAGTAGATTTGGAAAAGATTCCAGGAGTTTACCTTTCTACTTGGTGTAGCATCATATATTATTTTTCTACAGATGTTTTTCCAATATCCTTTTAGCTCTGTTATTAATTTTAAAATTTGAATGAGCATGCTTATTTTCCATAGTGTCTTGGTTTTGAAAGACAGGTGTCTGCTAAGGAAGGCAGAAGCCTCCCTTGAAGTGGCAGATACAACCCCTTTCCCTCTGAGTTATTATAATTTTGAAATCAAGGGCCTTTAGGCAAAGATGTGGGAA
The DNA here is from genome assembly GCF_009650955.1 of Corvus moneduloides. Classification (NCBI taxonomy): domain Eukaryota; kingdom Metazoa; phylum Chordata; class Aves; order Passeriformes; family Corvidae; genus Corvus; species Corvus moneduloides. Next base: position 107,159,653 of record NC_045476.1, on the reverse strand, counting down.
ATAGGAATAACAGTTCTTTACTATATATATATATATATATGTATGTATATAACCAGTCAAACAAAACAACAACAACAATAACTATGGCAGTAACAGCAAACAATCACAAACCCAGTGCCAGCCTTCTCGGCTGTCGGGCCCTTTCCCCTCGGGTGCAGTTCCGCTCGCAGCCGGCAGGGGCGCTGGCGGCTCCCGGTGAGCAGGGAAGGTGCGATGGTTCCCCCGCGGCTGCAGGGGGCGCTCCGGAGCGAGCTCGGGGAGCACGCGGCAATGGCGGCCTGGGATCCCGGGAAGGGATGGGACAAAGGCTTCACAAACCCCTGGGCAGCCGATCCCGGACTCTCGGGAACAGCAGGCTGGAACGGCAGGCTGGAGCGGCAGGCACAAACACAAATCCCGGGTGGCAGACGAGATGTATCCAAAAGGGGAACCCCCCAGAGGCCCAGGCAGGCAGGGCGAGCAGGGCTACAACGCAGCGAAAGCTCGAAGCAGCAGCGGGGCAGGGCGGCCACAGCCCGGCCTCCAGCAGGGCAGGGAAAGCGGATTTGGGATCCCAGCGTTGTTTCCAGCAGAAAGAAAAAAGGCCGAAAAAAGGAACCAGCAGCTCCTTTCTCTGCAGCTTCTCTCTCCGGATGCTGAGAGCGAACTGCACCCACACCCAGGTGAAACAAAAGAGTAGCCAGGCCCTTTTGTCTTCTCTTAAGCACCCAGCGATTTATCGTCTTAGTAACAGAATGGGGGAAAATTCCTTTAACAGAAAAAAAACTAGATCTCTTAAAACCCCAACACATAGTCTTTTTTGATTCTTAGAATCAAAAGGGGTTGGAAGGATCATCTGGTTCAACCTTTCTTGGCAAAAGCGTGGTCTAAACAAACTGTCCCAGTACCATGTCCAGATGAATCTTAAAACTGTCCAAGGTTGGGGAATCCACCATTTCGCTGGGGAGATGATTCTAATGGCTGATTGTACTCATTATAAAAAATGTTCCTCTTGTGTCCAATTGGAACCTTTGCAGGATTAACTTGTACACAATACCCCTTGTCTTTTCCATGTGACTCCTTTAAAAAACCAGGATTTTCCATCTTCTTTGTAGCCACACTTTAAATACTGGAACATGATAAAATATCTTCTAAACCTTCTTTTCTCAAGGCTGATCAAACATAGTTCTCAGAGCCTTTTCTCTTAATGGCTGGCATCCTAATCCTTGGGTCGTCTTTGTGGCTCTTCGATCGTCTTTGTGTTCCTTTTCTAAACCCCCTCCAACCTGACTACATCTTCAACAGTAATGTAATTAAGTATTTTTTTTCCCTATCTGTTATTTGTTTTCAGTTTATAGAAGCTAACCTAGCTATTATCCAAGTTCCATGATCGTGCACTTTGGACTATTTGATCTTTTCCCATCATTTTTCATATGGTTCATTTATCAGTGTCTTTTAAGTCTTTGTATATGATTTTTTCAGGCTCCTTGTACTGATATTTTCCATCTTTGTCTTATCAATATATTTCATCATCCTATACCAATGAAAATATGAAATGGCATTGGCCCCATAGGTTTTTTGTGGATTTCCAAATCTTAACAATCTTTACGACAAGACAATGAAAACCTGTAGAAAATTTTTAAGTTAACTTTGCTTTCCATGATTATGCATAGAGTCAATTTTCCAGCAATTAATAGTGAAATTTCCAGAGACCCTTTAGAAGTACATCAAACTTCCTGACACCAAAGACATATTAAGAAATCTTCAAGAATCCTCTTTCAGACTTCATATCAGATCACTAGTAAAAATTTCACCCTGTCAGACATTTTGATCAGTTAGCCTATGTAATGTTGGTATTAGAAAAAGCCCTTATAAGTACCACGTATCCTTTACATGAAATCATGAGGTTTGGGGGTATTGCACAGAACATCACTAATCACATGTTAATTAAATAATTATTAAATCACAGTTATATACAGAAAATATTAGCAGTATAAAATCTACATCAAGAGTCATGAAAATGATGTTTTAACACAAACTGATTTAAAAAAAAATCTGTGTAATCAATTTTTTTCCCATTTTGTAGTGTGATTCTTCTCCTAGACACTCAAGATAAATCTATGGGTTTTTTTAACCACGAATATTCTGGTCTCAGTTGTAGCACCTTGTATCAATAATCTGCAATGTAATCTGGCTGCTGCTGGCTGATCGTGCATTATCCTCCCTCTGGAAGTGAAAATCCTTGATGCTGCTCAGCTCAAGAATATTTTCAGCACACAAAGCCCCTGACCCTGAGACAGACTCCTCTGCCTGAGATAAGGAAAAGACAGGAATAGTTCTTTGTACATCTTGACACAAGTGTTAGCTTTTTGGGTAGCTTTTCAGAGCCATAGTGTGTTATAAGGAGACGAAAGTAAGTTGAGAATCAGAGTGAATACCTCTGTCTCTGATTTCACCCTTCTCACCCATACTGTTGTGGGAGGCTTTGATATGAGTCTCAGCAGCAGGGAGGATGCCAAGAAAACTCACCACTCTGATGCCATCTTGTACTCCTCTAACACTACTTCGCAGTCCAGAGGAGAAGCTATTGCACTCTGTGGCCCTTGTAACTGTTTGATGTATGGAGTCAGAGCAGCATACAGGGATAATATTCCCTCTAATACAGGACACTGTAAAATAGACACAACTTCAATGAATTCTTTCATTGCTGAGCAAATACTTTGGCAATGACTTGACTTAAGTTAACCTTCTTTCCTAGGATGGCAAAGGCCCTTGTAAAACTCTGAGTGTGCTTCAGGGAGGTATTTTTGTGAGTAGCAGAGAAAACAGCACACCTAACAGGCTTTTCAATGTGTATCTTAATTTCTGAGGCTACCACTCTTGATCATTTGACATGCTCTAATTCTCATTAATTGTACTTAGAACTACTGTTCACTCATATCAGTCTATTTTCTAATTTTGTTTCTGAGCTATATGATGAAGAGAAATATACAAAAACCTGGACTGAAAAGGAAAAAAAAAATTATTTATGTATGTTGTTATTTAGTTAGTGTATCAATTGTCTATGATTCCATGTTTTCATTGTTTTTATTGTTATCAGATCTGGAAGGGAAGCTGACAGGAAAATTACGTACTTTACAGATCACTGGTTTAAGTCCAGAAAGTCAGGTGCTATGAATAATACCTGAGTTCAGAAAGAGACCTCAAAGTTTTTGTAGCATTGCTCCTGAACGTCTGATCCATAAAAGAATTATTAGGATTCAAAAGTAAAGTGGTCTGCTGAACACTTTAAAGCAGAAATATTTGGGTTATGAATTCAATTAGCAAATGCAAGAGCAAATTACTATTATACCATGAAATATGAATGAAAACCTACTCATTCTTATCCCAATCTATTGCAGGTAAAGGCAAACTTTAAATCAGGCACGCCCTCATTTTTAATAGAATTGTCCTTATCTAGATTAAGTCTCCTTTTAAGATTAAGGAGATTATTGAGCCACAAAATATCTGTTTCCAGATTATGAACATTATGGAACTAATGGTTCAGTAAGTTTTCAGTTGTACAAGAGGATAGAAATTAGGAGACTGTCTGCTCAGTGGTCCATCCTATCTTAGGGCATGACAAAAAACTGAAAAAATTGGAATTTTTCCATTGATTCCAAAAAGCTCAGTCCCAGACCTTATAGGTGTCCTTATGGGGTTTGTACAATTGGAAATGAACCATCTGAACAATTTTAGACCTTTTCTCAGAAAAAAGGGAATTCTTAACTGGTTGAGATTAGCCAATTTTTTATGTAGGGAAAAAATGTCATTGATTTATATTTTAGCACAGCCTGGCAGGAGAAAAAAGTTTTAAAAACACCAAAAAAATTAAAAAACAAACCCTTTCAGTTTTGAACTTTGTTTAGGGAACATAGTAATTAGGTTTTTAAAGGAAAGTAAAACTGAATTTAAAGACGAAATCTCTTGATTAGAAATTTGTGTCCACACCTTTCATGAGTCTTCTTAGCTGCTGCAGGGCATTCTGGCTGCTTATTATGAAGGAGATCCTTGTCTGACATATAAGATCTGCATGTTTTAGCTCTCTTGAAGACAGTAAAGAAAAACTCTGGTACAATGACCATCAGCAATTTTTGTTATTATAGAAATTCTGAGCTGTCCTTTTGTCCTGAGATGGCCTCAAAAACATTTCAGCTCATCTTGTTTATCTGCTAACAGTAGTGATCCAAGTACAGTTTTTAAACAAATGAAATGGTGTTGGGTTTGTAGGAGGAGTATTTCCGATTTCCCATTTCTTCCTCCAATTATTTTACTTTGTCTGCATAAGATATTTAATAAGGCTGAAAACCAAAATCTTAGAAAATTGTACTAGGATTAATTCATAGCTGAACAGAAAAAAATAATGATTTTAACAGAAGAAAAAAAACCAAGGCAGAAAGAAATCAGAACTTGGTTGATGCAATTGATACAAACTGGACTTTTCTAATTTACATAACTGAAATCTGTCCTGTATTTTTCTTTTTTTTTAATAAACAGGGTTTCATTTTTTAGTGCAGCCTTTTTTGATGTATTCATGGGATTCCTCAAAGTCCTCGGGGGGTAAAATCTGAAATGAATTCACTTATCTGAGGAAAAAAAAAAATATACCACTGATATCATTGCCTAGAGAAATATTAGGAAAAACAAATAAATCACAATAGCAGAATCATTCCAGAGGGGAAAGAAACTCCAGAGACAGAGTGTTATCTTGCGCATACTGTATATTAGAGATGCAAGTTACCTCAAGGCTTTCAATTGATTTGATTTTTCTGTAGTTGGGTTAACTCAGTATTTCAAGGTCCTTGATTCTTTATTATGCTTTTGTTTTCTTCTTTATTATGTTTTTATTTTGAAATATTATGCTCAGAAGCACTATTTTGAATCTCATATAAAGACACAGGGATACATAAGAGCACTTGCATTTTAATATGACCTCATTATTTCCTCAGTTAACCTGACTTTTGAACACTTCTTTCCTTCTCCAACCCACCTCCCTTCCCCCTCTCCTGCTCTGTCTCACACATACATTTAAGATTTTAGGAGAAATTCAACTCAAAAGACCTGCTACTGTGGTAAAATAAGTGAAGATATTCAGGGTTTTTGTGAATAGTGCATGATTTTAAGTCAGTTATTAGGAGTTAAGTCTGGGATCATCTTCTCATGAGTATCATGATGAATAACTTAGAGAAGAGGAAGAAGAACAATGCACTGAAAAAGCACACGATTTGTCTTTTGCAGGTTGCCCTGGACTCAAGATACGATCTCAACTATGTTGCCTATAACTGTACTTTTCCAGTAATTGGTGTCTGTCTTTAAACAAAGATGGATATAGAATGAGATAGTTAAGAAATTTTGCTTCTACCACCTGAGAAAACTTTAAGGAGTCAGGCCAAAACTGGCTTTTATACCTTGTTTGTTTTTGTCTTGTTTGAAAAACAAGAAAAAATTTTTCACATGGTTTAGTTACATTCACTTAATTGTCATAGAGGGAACATAATTCTTTTCTGGAACATCATTAGAAGCTTAAACTGCTTCTAATATTTTGTAAAATAACCTATGCTAGATGTGGACACTGTGAAAGGTTTCTGACACAGATTGCTTGACTTATAAGTTCAAGACAGACTGTAAATTTTACTATATGACTATTCATAAATCATTTTAAAATGTCTGAAAACTACCAACTGGCTTAAGGATTTCACTGTTTGTAATTATTTTGTGTGTGTGTCTGACATGTAAAGAGATTATTATCTCTTTGATTTATTAATATTTAGCAGTTGTATTCTATGTCAAAGACCTGAGGCATTTGGTACTTTGTTCAGTTGCAATATGTCATGCAGTTGTTACACAGGTTCCACCCACACAGTACAGGCAGAAGGGGATTTTTCTGCCCATAGGAGTTTACAAAAACATATGAAAGGTCGGTGTAATACCTAATTCTCTCTAAGAACCATGACAATGAGAGCAGCAGAGGAGGACATCACGTAGGGAAAGTGGTGTGCAAAAGGGATCAAAGGCAGACATGGTAATACTCTGTGCCTGAGCAGTACGGCCTCCTCAGGCAAGGTGGTAGCTAAAACAGCGTTTCAATTCAATCTAACCTTCCTAGGGGGACATTTCTAGGGGGTCACTTCAAAGACAACTGTGCAAATACTCCCGTGTGGAAAACTCTGATGTGTTCAGTGTCTCAGCCACTGGAGGTACAGTCGGCTGCAGTGTTGGTAGCCCCCACTGTCCTGCAGATGGGGTCCACTATGCTGAATAAAGGATAACACCTATCAGCTCTTCGTGTTGCTGCTGTCTGATGCAGATACAATCATGTTATTTGTGTTTAAAACAAGGCTTTCTGCTAGTCAGTCATCTCAGTAGAGTAGGCCTGGTGGCTGTAAGTCAAAAAACTCACTAGAGACAGTTTAATAATAAAAAAGAAGCCTTAGTAATACTGCTAATAATATAAAACCATAAGGAAAAAAAAATACAGAAAGATAAGACCCAATAAAGACAAGTGATGGCAGTGAAAACCTCTGCTCACCACCACCATGTGACTGGTATCCAGCCGGTCCCCAATCAGAGCCACCCACCACTAACCTCTTCTCTAGTGTTACTGCCGAGCACGATGCCATATGGTGTGGGATGTCCCTTTGGTGATTTGGGGTCAGCTGTTGTGGCTGTGTCCCCTCACAAGTCTTTGTGCATCCTCGGCCCACTCACTGGCGGGGTGGGGTGAGTCACAGAAAAGGCCTTGACGCGGTGTAAGCTCTGCTCAGCTGTAACTACAGTATCAGTGTGTTACCAATGCCATTTTCAGCACAGATCCAAAACATAGCCCTTTACAAGCTACTATGAATAAATGTAACTCTATCCTAGCCAAAAACAGTGCAAGGTGAAAAAAAGAACCGTGCAAGCCAGCACATGTGTTTGTTGGTCATATCAAAAGGAGTTATCATGTTCAAACTGGTTTCCTCAGTCACAAAGTCTGAGGTGAATATCCCACCTTTCCTCAGGCCATAACATATTCAAGTATTAAAAAAAAACCTTATATAGAGTAGTATAGGTTAAACTAGAAATATTTTGCTGCAGAGCAGACGTAAGGAAAGAATATTGATAAATTTCCTCTAGATATCTCTCATCATCTTTCTGCATAAATCACTTTAGAAATGCAGAAATAGCTTCATCAGCTAAGACAGATATAATGTCACAGGTAGGTGCATTTATGTCCTCTATCATTTCACTTTGATTCTACTTATTTGTTCTGCACCTATATACCTCAGTGAATATAACTCATATTTGAGTTTTCACAGTGAAAAATCAGTAACAAAAATTACAACTGATTGGGTCTTGACATTTTTGTCACATATTCTATTACATTACTGTGTACAATATGGTCTTTTACTTATTATAGAAGTGTTTAGGAGCTTCTTTGGTAGAAAAGGGCACTATTTGTAAGTGTAAGCCTTTAATAGCACTCTCTTTTATTCAGACCCAGTCAAATATGATTTTGTGCGACTAAAACTGTTCAAAATAAAAATCAGTCAATAAGAGATCAAGATAACTGCTTTTTAATTTTAGATTCTAACTTCCACCTCTCTTTCCTATTGCAGATTTGTATTTTTTCCTATAATTCTGCTTTTGAGATTAATTTTTGTTACCCATTCTCTTTCCTATTACTATTCTTTTATCCTTTTATCTATGCTATCCTATGCTGTTTTAAATTTTTTTACACAATGTATACCCTCGTCCCTCTTTTTTTTCCCCATGTTTTCTCTTATGCTTCTTTTTATTTATCTGCTAAATATATGCCATTTAATTTGACACCAAAGATTTGGAAACATGGAAAAGGTCCTGTGTGTTATACTGCCTATGCCAGGTTTTTTCATTTTATGGGAACATGAGGTACAGTATCATCTCATAGGGTGGATTAATATCTGCCACCGTTGGATGGTTTCCATTAACAAGCATTCCTTCCTACTGTCTGTTTCTCAAGCTCAGTAAGAGCAACAAACCCTATTCCCCTTATTTCTCCCTCTTATATTCTCAATATGAGATCTGTGTCTCATAACAAGGAGCAGAAAAAACACACACTAGTTTCTTTGTGCCACTGCAAAATTAATTTTCCTCACAGTTCTTGAATTTATGAGTTTTCTCCTCTGTCCTCTCTTAGCCTGTTTGAGATCTTGTTTTCGATATTTGATATTCAAGTTGTCCTGTGTTCCTTGTTCAGCTCTGTTACTAGCAATGTGCCACCTCTCTTTACCACCCTATCTATCCTCCTCCTCAGTGGGGATAGATGGTAGGATTAGAAGGAGGATGAGTTAGGACCCCATGTCCCTATTTCATCCACTTCTAAAAGGAAAAGATTATTTACTCCAGATATTTCTCCTCTTGATGAAGCTTAGCTGATAGACAACAGGAAGGACTGTCAGCTCCCATCTGAAACCAATCTTTCCTTCTTACCCTCTCCTAACCCTTCTTTCATTTTGAAAAAGGATAAATAACTGAAGCCCTGTCACTGAGAAAAGTATGCGTAGTTTCAATGTTCATCCTGAGCATCAATTCTGAGACCACACACAAGACAGAAATGCAAATTTGTACATACTTTGAAAACATAAAGTCCTATGCAAGCATTAAGTATTATTACGATGACTATTAGTGATCCTAAGCACTGTGTGATTTTTTTAGGGCAGAACTGAGACTAGTTTGACATATCAAAGGGAAGTTAGCCTAGATTTGAGGCTCTGCTTTAACTAAGTCAATTTCACACCTGCTCCCTTTGTCAGTCCGTATGTTTGTCATCAATGAAAAATCCTCTCCACACGAGCATTTGCAGTGGGAATGATTATGACACATTTCATTATCTTCAGTAAATTGGATGGTTCAGTCCTTGAACTTCTGAATACCCCACACAGGTCTTTTCCGCATTGTAGACTTCACTCAGTTATAGTGTAATTGAGTTGAACTCATCACATAGAGCCTATGCTTCTATCTGCTGCACAGAGGAATCTTTTCAGCTGCAGTTAAGAGCATGAAGGGATTATTTTTTCCCAAATCTGAAAAAACCCTAGCAATTTTGATACCACTTAGTGGAATTGAACAATTTTAGTAAATAATCAATAAAAGCCCTTATTTATTTGCAAATTCTTAAGTATTGGCTGGAATTTCTAAAGCTACACTTTGGGTTTTTTACATCCAAAATGTTCTCTTTGAATGAATCCATTTTCATTGTACCTCGAAACAGTTACTGCCTCATTTGTTCCTATCCAAGAATGATAATTACCTGACAACATTTTTACTCTATTATGAGGCATTTTTCAGGTTAAAGCACATTGAAGGCTTCCATGTAATGGAACTAAAGGATGTTGAATCAAACTAAACAGCATTTTCTTTCATTTCATCGTTCCTCTTCTCTAGCAAATGCTAGAATTCAGTATTTCAGAGTGGTTTAGGAAATTAGAATTCTACCTGGGGTTACAGTTCCTACAGCCTTAGCAAAAATAATAGAATATATGTCCTGGCATAGTGAACATTCAATACATATTTTTATAAATCATTGGATGTTATGTATGGAATATTATATGGAATACAATTTTAACAAAAGCTGTTTCATGGTGCTAATTTTCCTCACAGGAGACTTTCTTCCATAAGTGGAGAAAATCACCCAGATGCAAGGTTTAGAGCCAAGGTTTACATCTGAGTATTTCAGGACCCCATATAAACACATTTCTGTTTGATCTTTCAGAGGTGAGTTGGCAGTCTCTGGAGTGTGACCACAATACATAAGGTATGTGTCACCTTGTGACACCTGCTGGATTGATTCCTTCAAGTGAGGTAGTTTGAGGAATTCCTGCTTTACAGTTCTCAGTGGGGTTTAGAGATGAGAGAGATTTCAAGCTGCCAGGTGCCAAAGGCAGGAGCAGAACTTTAAGTTTCAAGTGAACTTTTTACACTGGAATAAATACACTCACAAATTTTGTAGTTGCCTCCAGGTGGTTAATTCTTCAGATAATTGCACAGGTATCAAGCTTTTATAGAAAAATAGAGTACAGACAAAGAGTATTCACTCATTTTTCAGCAGAAGCTGCCAGCTAGCAATTATGAAATGACTCAAAAATAAATTGGGAGGGTGGATTTGTTTAGGTTTTGATCTTTGTTTTTTTTTTTTTTTCTTTTGGTCTTAATAGTATGGTAGAGTTTCCTAATAAGAGGGGTCACAAGGAAACAGCTAATCATTTCCCACTTACAATTTTTTTTTTTTATATATTTGTATTAACCCTTCCACCTTAAATACTGTGTCACACAAGCACAAAAACATACTCTTTTGATGCTGGTGTATTGCACAAGTGTCTTACACCACTTTTTTTTTTTTTTTTCTTTTTCTTTTTTTAATTAGAGGAATTTTAGCCACAACAATTGAAGCATTATGATTCAGGTTCGGTCTTGGGTCAAGATGAAGAGAGAGAAGAGATGGTAGATTTTACTGAGAGGGGTTTCCACATTCAAATGGCAATTTATTTATTACAAGATCTCCAACATCATGAGTAATGTGAATTAGTTTTCAAGTAGATGAGTTTTTTTTCTCAAGCATCAGTAAGTAAAACAGGCAGAGATGCTATATGTGAAGTCTTGCAGAACAGGGTCTCTCCACCAGATCTGGATCTATAAGGCAAGTGAATCAGAGTACTTCCATCACCTGTATCACAGAAACAACAGTTTATTAGATAAATTCAATGAAACCATCAAAAACACAGTTGGTTGGGCTAGTTTGACATGTGAGTCCAGATATTTAAGATTCCCCTATACTTATTAGCTCTTCCTCTGCTAGTAAGATTTATCAGAAAATCGTATCTTTAGATGCAGACTAAAGGACCAGGGAAGTAATGCATAAATTTTTATGATCTACATGGCTTGCCTTGTGATGAAATAAATTTGTTCAAAATATTATGTCTCAAATGACATTTGCACTGAACAAAGTTCCCCATATCTTGCTTATATGTTATTATATGTATAATATGTATATATGCTTATACATATTCTTTGTTTTAGAGAATGTAAGGTGAAAAGGTATAAATATTTTAGTATATACATTTAGGTGTAGTATTTTCTTTAAAGGTTTGAATTTGCTTCTTGAAAAAGATTAAAAATTTTCCAACTCTAGGAAAGACATAAAATATAATTAAAATGGTCAAAAAATCCCAATGAAAATACAGCTAGGGAAGGCTAAAAGAGAGTTATCTCATCAGAGTTGAAATTATGGTATGAAATGGGAAGAGGGGGAATGTAAGTTCTATGTGTAAAGCGCTCCTGTGTGAAAGCCATCAATCTGCCTTAGTCTCCATTAGATATATGCAGCAGAAGTAGTGCACAGGGGCAAAGAAAGGAAGATTAACTTTTTTTTTTTATGTATATCCAGAGTTGCCATGGAATGAAATACACTTTTACCTCTTCAGGTGCACATACTTAGTCCTTAACAGCTGAAATATATTCATATTCTGTAAGAATGCATCATTCTTTGAAAGCTAAAATATTTGAAGAAGGGTAAGGATTTTATTTCCAGAAATCTATTACAGATTTATTTACTAAAATGATGTCTGATTGTATTTAAAACTTACTGGTTGACAAAGTAAAGCTATTGTTTAATACTTTTAATTAATTTGCTAATCTTTGTAGTAAAATTAATCATGATTAAATAACTTTGCAATAATGGGGTTGCCATAAGTGCTTTCAGAGGTTTTGTGATGTAAAATCAGCACTTAAGGCTGGATGTTTTCTCTTCCAGTTCTTTTTCTCTTAATGATATATGTAAGAGTTCAGTAATCAGAGAGGAGAAGCAGATTTATATACTTTTTGAGATTATGCTATTTTTTGAACACTTAGTGAGAGATAGTAATTTTCAATGTTAGAAAAAGAGCAAACTTTTTCAGAAGTAGAACTAGTAAGTAAACATTTTTGAGAAGCAAATCTTTTTTGTTTGGTTTAACTATAAACAGAACAAAAGAGTACAGAACAAAAAATGGAATTTAAAAATATCTTTTATCTCCAAATACCTATTACTATAATTTAACATCATTTTTAAAGACTTAAGTGGCATTCAGATTCAGTGTATCCTACTAATGAAGATAAGTTACTTTTTTATTTAACCTTTTGAAAGAAACCTCATTTAAAAATACCTATACTGTAACTGGAACAACAAATGGAGAATATCTGTGTGCGAGAATTCATAGAGGCTCTTTCTCTCATACACCTATCATCTATTATCTACCTATCAATCTATTTACTTAATATCTATCATGGTGCAGGGATTTCTTGTTGATAATTATTTGCAAGTTTAAAGTGAGAATGGTACACTGAATATCTTGCTTCATGTTGACATTTAAAAACAAAAAAATAAAACAAAAACTCCCAACAAAGAAAAAGGAAAGAAGAGGGAAAATAAAAAGAACTGAAACATTTACTGAATCTGTTTTATTGTGAGACTTTTTTGATTAATGATTTTTTTAATCTATTCAACACAAGCTATTGTACTCCCTGATTATTAATAAGAAAAACATCCCCTAGACAAACACATTTTTCAGTGATGTGATATCAGTTTATAGCATGGTATCATGATACTGCTTTTCCTAGTGTCTTTTTGAATACTGAAAGAATATTTAGTGTTCCATTTCTGGAGTTTTTCTTTGTGATTTTTGTTTGATTAACTCACAGTTATCATAGAAGTAGTCATCTTTGATAAATTTGCCCTTCTCCAGAAATAGTATGATCTACATTGACACATCAAAATTAAAAATCCAGAGGCATCAATGCTGTTGATATGTTGGCAGTCTGCGATGTAATGAAAAATTCACATTTATTAATTTCTTCCAGTGCTTATTTATTCTTTTTCTTTTGGTGGGTATTTGATATTTTTCTAATCCATTGCTTCATATGGCAACAGTGAGCAAGATAATCACGTCCCTCAGCACGTCACTTGTCATGTAGCAACATCCTAGGAGGGCATTTCTTCAATGTGCTAAATAGATTTCCAGGCATCTTGAGAGAAATTCACTTCACTGGAGAGGAAGCAATGAATCAAAATTTGCTGTGACTTTTGAGATTTCAGAAGCCTTTGCACAGCTAGTCTTCATGTACTTTTGCCCACATTAAAGTCCAATGAAATAATTTATTTTAAAAAATACTAGGCTCTTTTTAAATTGATTGATATCTTTCAGATTCTAAATAATACGTCAAATATATATTTTTAAACCTGTTTTGTTCAACCTGTCATTTTATCCACAGAAACACTTAGATGTTGACTGTGGATATTCTTCAAACAAGTATTCTTAGATTACTTTTTTAATGCAAATGTCTTGTTCAGAGGTTCTCTGAAGACTTCCCCTGTGATTTAACTGTTTTCTTTAGAAGCTCCAAACTTTTCTTAGAATTTGTTTTCCTATATATTATGGTGTTCTTCTGGTGGTGTTCCATTATTTAATGTCCCAAGACCAAAGTGCACAGGCCACATGCTGTTTGTTTAGATTAAAACATCAGTTTCATCTTCTGAGAATTGTTCAACATACCCATCCCAATTCAAGTTCTAGCTGATGTCATGCAGGGACTAAGGTTATAATGGATATACTCTTCTACATACCTATGACTTCCAGCTCTGCTTTTCATTACGTTATTCATGGTTTATTACATTATTTTTAGCAACTATTTTGATTACTGTACTGCTTTGGAAAAAACTAATGTGTGTAAAACTTTATAATCATTAAAAAATTCCATGAATGTCTGTTGTCAAAATTATACTTACCCTTAATTTTTTTCTGAGCCTGTTTAAATTTTCCAGAAGCAGATTTACAGGTATTTTGTTCCATAATAATACAGATGTTAATTTTTCAGGAATTTTGATGAAAATAGGTGATTATAGGATGCTTTAAGTTTGCTTCTTTATATCATGACAGAGTGTTTGGTAGGGGTAACCAAGATGCTCCTAAAAAAGCAGTCCAAGCTTACTTATTATGCTTTTAGTAACCGAAATTATAATTGGAATTTATTTATTTAAAAGCAGAGTTGCAATTTTTTGAACCATACAATGCCATTTTACCAGGCTTTCTACAAAACTGGGCATTGTCTATTAAATGATATATATACTATGTGACTACTTTGGCATTTTCTTTTTGTCTGCTGTTAATGACAGCAGGAACCCTGTTAAAATAAGAATTTAAAAGAAAGCTTAAAGTAGAAAAAATCCCTGATTCTGTCAGTCTTGAATAGTCTTCAATATCACATTGGTATTTCATTGATAACAGTGAGTTTGATGAGTCAAAATTTATTCAAGGTCAACTCAAATATCTTTGCAAACTAGCGTGCAACAGTATTTAAACATACTCTTATTATCAGAACAGCTTGTTAAAATATAGATAAATATTTCATTTAATTGTCAAGGTACTTCGTTGTTTACAATTCAATGACTTGTAGAGGCTGCTGCTCAGATTTCATGTAATGCTCGACTTTATGCTAGAAGATACTGAGCAACAGTTCTGAATCTAAAGACATTCTTAAATTAAAGGAAGAACAGCAAGAAGGAGAAACAATTTTTCTTTTTTTCTTTTTTTTTGGTAAGTTAGGAAGAATAAACTAATATGGTTTTATCTAAAAAAAATACCTTTAAAAAAAATCAAATCCCACTGCAAGTCTCTTGAGGATCAGTTGTAACATTCTAGTTATAGTATCTCCAAAAGGATTTAATTCTGAAAGATAGAAGAAAGGAATATATGAAAGATATTAAAAATATATATATCTATATATATATTCTAAAAAGAATACTTATATTTGTAAGTCCATTCAGGGCCACTCTCTATCATCTTTGAATTGTTATAGAAATATTTTTCTCTACCCCAGGATAGGAAATGTATTCACAAACTGAAGTAACTTCAACAGAGGGCACATGGGGCGCTCAGAGATGAGCATTTGCCCTGGGAGAAGGGGCTGAAGGACCAGAATTGGCTCATCCTAGAGAACTTTGGGAGACCTAACTTCACCTCCCCAGTCCATTAGGTTTTAGGAAGACAAAGACAGACTCTTCACACCCATTCTTGGCAGGGTAATGAGACGATGGACATAAATTGCAGGAAGAAAGTTGTTTCCCCATTAAGACAGCGAGGTAGTGAAGTTGGCTACCCAGAGAGGCCACGTTCTCTTTGTCCTTTGAGGCTTTCAAATCCTGACTGAACAAAGCTCTGAGCAACCTGGCCTGACCTCATAGATGGCCATGCTCTGAGCAAGCAGCTGGACTGGCAGTCTCTTGAACATGAAGTAGACTCAGCTCCTATGACAGTGATAAAACAGGCACAGGCTCATTGCAGATTAGTCTGTTAATTTATACTGCTTTTTCCACAGGTCAAGGTCAGGACACCCCACTCCTGGAATATTTTATCATATTATAACATTCTGGCCTTTTAAGAAAGCGTTTGATCTTCAAGAAGTTTTGGTAGGTGAACTGTGGCTGGATGTCAGGTGTTCACAAAGTTTTTCTATGACAGCCCTCTTCAGCAGGACAGGGAGAAAATAACATGGAAAAAACTCCTTGTGGATCAAGGTGATTTAATAAAGAAAAAACAAAACTCATGCACATGTAGCAAAGGAAAATCAAAGATTTTTTTTCTCTATTTTCCATCAGCACCCAGTGTCCAACCACTTGGCAGGAGGCAAGGTATCAGCACACACAGTGGTTGCTCTGGATGATAAACATCATAAATAATGAATGCCTTCTCTTCCTCCTCTTTTCTCTTAGATTTTAGATCTGAGCAGACACTGTATTTTCTGGAACAACCTTTTGATCATTTGGGGTCAGCTGACCTGGCTATGTCACCTCACAAAATCTTACCCAAACCTCAGCCTACTGGTGAGTGTGGGGAATGTTGAGAGACAGAGTTGATGCTGTGCCATCAAACTGGTGTGTTATCATCACCTTCCTAGCTACCAATGCAAAACAAGGCACTGTGACTGCTGCTGTGGGGAGAAAAACGCCATCTCATCAGACTCAATACAACAGCATTCTCCTGAAACCATTAGAAAAGTGTATTTCAATCCTCTTTCTGAGCACTAGGCATGAGGGATAGCTTTTATTTAGTTTTAGCACTCTGAGATCCATGCAAGTCTTATCACAGCCTTAAAAAATATAATGCAAGAGAGCTTAATCTACAAGCTAATTTATTGTTTATGGAATTTTGTTAGCAGTGTTAGTCTGCCTTCACTGAGGCTAATAGGGAATAATCAATGCATTTAAAATTAAACAGGGAAAAAAGGTGTTGGGGGTGGATGGAAGAGAAGAGAAAGAAAATAAATTAGGCTTGTCTTGTCACAGTCTTCAGCAATTTCACTCAGTGAAAAGCAGAGATGCAGTTTTTCAGTCAAACAGAAAACCATTAAAAAAAAGAACTACAAAATTAAACATTGTCTATTTAATTCATATGTATAATAAATTGTGGCATTTCTTTTAGCCCTTTCCAATTGTCTCCTGCCATTACGCAGGAGCCCCATTCAAATGGATTACCAAAGGCAACACTGAGGTCAAGGAAACAAATCCTGCAGACTCCTCTTAAACAGCTCATTGATTTCCACACTGCAGCTAAATTTCTCATTTATATTTTTAATTCATTGTGGTTAAAAAAAAAAAAAAAAAGACCTGAAGATAAAGGGAAAGAGATAGTTTAGTAAATCAATGCAGAAGCTTTTATTCCTTGCAGCTCTCTCTGGATTGCAGATTTATTCCTTTGGGACTAGATTATCTCAAATACCTTGCATTCTTATGGCAATAAATTTGACTCTCGAAATAAAAATCATACTATATTCCCTAGTTTTAAAACTATCCAATCCTTCAAAAACTGCATTATTTTCTTTGGTTCATACAAACTAAATTAATGATGTGTTATTTCCTCTCTAAGTAATTACTGGCTTTGTGGGATTTTTTTTTCTCATTTAAATATTTTAAAAAGAGAATATTTAAAGCTACAGCATATTTATGACAAAGTACTCATCGTAACAAGGAATCAAAAAAAACCCCAAACAAATCAAACTTGTTTGTATTGCCTAGGAAATAGTCTTTGGTATTTTTTGTATCACATGCCAGCTGATAACATGAAATATCTCTGTGTCAAAGAAATTAAGATGGCTCCTACCTCTTTTTACAGAGATTCTGCATCTGCCCAGGACATGGTATCCTTTTTAAGAAAGTTTTATCATTTGGCGTCTCCTTGAAACTTTTCATTGCATTAATCTATTTCTGCTTCCACATGGCACATGGATTCTCTCCTTCCTGCTTAGTGTTGCTACTTATTTTTTATTTTGTACTTTTTTTTTGACTCAGGCTAGCAGAGAAATGAAATGACAGTACACATTCTTAAGTGAGACTAAAAAAACTTAAACAGACCTTAACAACAGCTACATATATCTCCATCAATCAGTATCTATGTCGTTCTGTATCTCTAATCTTCATTCTCTAATCCATACTATGCCTGTAAGGCATCACACATTCCAAGAAAAAGAGGAAAAGTGGAAATGGCCATGCGGGTCTCTTGGTTTATGTTCTCAGTAATTATATTCTGCTTCTCACTATTTATTTCAGCTTTTTTTTTTTTTACCCATGATTTTGTATCCACCCTCCATGGTAAATGTCTTTCAGGACAGAAAACGACAAGCATTTAGTCGCTTTGGACTCAGTACTTGATACAGGATGCATGGTAGAGACATCTTCTGTTTACATTGCGTCATCTGGCTTCAGTATCAATGAGCATGATATTTCAATTTATTCAGTTTATACCTTTTGAAATTAAGCACCTCTAATCAAACAGTATATTTCGATATCTATCAAAAGAAAACTACTGGAGCTACTATTATACAATCTACTCTTAGTACATTATGCATGATAATGTACCTTGTACCAATATTATCACACACAACCTTTCCTGTCATGTTTACATTTGTGTGGTTTTCTACCTGATCCTTCACAGGACTGTTATCAGTAATGGTCTCACCCAGAGTTGCAGCCTTGAGTGAAGACTGGCTTTGCTGATTTCTAGAAACAACATGCTGGATTTTTTTATTGCAAATGAGAAAAAAGATCTACTGTCACATACATTACCCAGAAGAGGATAATAAAGAAGATATATAACCACAAAACTTGACAGAAACGTCGATTTTTAGGATCCTAGTTGACCATGTGCACTAAGACCTTGCAGAATAAAGATATGTTCAAATTCACTCTCTTTTCCAGCAACATTCTTTATCACATTTCACTTTTGGCAGAATGGAGGAAAAATTCTATAACAGTAATATCTACTCTCACATTTTTTCATATGATATCTCACTTTACCCTATCTTTACCGTCTTTAAATAGTCATACGACACCGTCCTGACTGCCTAAAAATATTTATGTGTCCATTTTACTGGAAAATTAAAGACTTTCTGAAATTATAAGGGATCGGAGTAGAGCTGTATCCATGATTATCTTGAAGTTTAGTTCAGTTTGTAAATCATTAACAAATATGACAAAAATCATAATGCAATAGTAATATATCTTTATATTAAAAAATTACAAATATTGATAAAAAACTGTAGGATAGATGGTGTTTTAATATCAGGTTGCTAAAAAGTGGCTCTGATCAATAACTAACTTTTCATTTTTCAGATGCAGGGGGGTTTCTTTCCTTCTTAAGATTATTACTGAGAAGTCAAAATATTCTAAAATTGAATCCTTCATTTTAAAATGTTATATTTTACTTAAAATTTTTCTGAGGAAACTTGTATGGCAGTCCAGCTTGACCGTATTGATTACCAAAGTCTTGGTTCAAGTTTTTTTAAAATGTTGCTAACAGCTTTTCAAGAATATTAGATTCTCCAACAGCTTGGGTTGGAAGAAAGTAGGAAATCTCATTTACACAAAGGACAAACACTTTTAGGGATTGATCTTCTAGGACCTATTAGACCTTTCACACTTTTTTAGAGCTCAATTCTGCAATAGAAAAAATGTGAGTTAATTATCTCTGATTAGAGAAAGCAGAGCTTGCCTTAAGTGTATTTGCCCAAAGGCAGCAATACTCTGTCCCTGTTTCCTGTCTGCCTTTCCTAAATCCTGACCAAATATAACCATTCCTATTGCTCACAACAGCAGAGTCTTCTGGGCAGGTTTTACGGGTATTACCAAACCAGAAGGTCAAATTGTCCTGTTGTTTTGACCTGCTACAGCTTGCTCTGTCTATTGATGGTTTTCAGCATTGCTCTGAGTGTCCAGTCTTGTTAGTTTGATGAGCCAGAAATTCAGACTGGCACACTGCCTTTGAAGGGCACAATCCTTTGTGTCTCCTGATGATTTTCACTGCTCATACTTGAAGCATCTATGTGCTGAAATACTTTGTTAGACTGTGAAGGTCATCCTGTCAGAAAGTGCTTCCAAGAATTTCTGTGCTTCACTGCAAGGCTTTTCTCTTGTGCCTAGACAAACTTGCAATCACAGAGCTTTGGAAAATGCATTTTTTACTGTCTCCTAAAAGCATCTGTGATCACAAGAGAAAGGCTGTTGCAAGAAATTAATACCATTGTTCTAGTCTCATTCCTTGTTAATGACTTGTGAGAACAGATTAATTTTGTGCTTGCTTCAACCCTCATTAGAGTTTGCCAGCTGGGAAAGAGAACTGGGAAACAAGTACACGTTAAGTTACATGAAAAAGTTACAGCCAAGTGGCTTCATATCTTATGTCAAATAGTTGAAGGTAAAGGTATGCCAATGTTCTTAGGAACCATGTACTTAGTGTTTAAATCACTATGGATCCTGTTTGGAGACCATGACTTTTTCTACCAAGAAAACATAACTCAGTACATCTGAGACATGCAAAAATCCAAATAGAAAATTGAAAGGCAAAAATAAAATATTAAAAGAAAGTGGATGTGTGATTTGCACTCACAAATATACACATAGCTGCAAAAATATTTGTTTACAATTTCTATCTGACATTTATAGCTGCATGATCTTCATTACAAGTATGACAGCAAAACATTGCTAACTCCATTATTTAATTAGAGATACCAAGAACCAGTGACATATTAAAAAAATCAAATAAAAAAGGGAAATGCTAATTATATTCGGTATGGCCATTGTAACTGATCATTTGATTTGCAAGTTATAAAACATTAAAAAAAATCATATTTGGAAAATAAAACATTTTTCTCAATTGAGCATGATTTTTAAGGTTGCATTCCCTCATTGGCATAGTTCTTATCTCTGTTCAGTATACTTAGGTGTAACTGGTTCCACTGTGAGTGGCAAAAAAAGTATGACAGATACTGCAAATAGCAATAGGGAGTTTAACTAAAATTCTTAGTGTTTAGCTAAAGCCTCCTACAGTACATATTCAGACTTTCTATTTCCAGTGAAAGAGAAAGATTGTGTAAATTTAGGATGAATATTTTATGGCAGAAGAAAGTGTCATGTTAGAAGCGGCAATGGACTTTTTATGGAGTTTCAAGAAGAACAGGCAATACTGGAGGCTGAAAAGGTAAAACTCTAGAGAGAGCTCTGGGATCAGAGGAAGAGCAGCAGAGAGGCTGAGGGCTGATGCCATAAGGACAAAGATACATGTCAGGATGGCTGAAGAAAAGAAAGAAACAAGATATAGTGGAACAGTAAAGAAAAACTGATCATTGACTGATTTCAGGAGCCAGGTCAGAGCATAGTTTCTGACTTGAAAAATAAGTAAGACTTAAGCTTTTTAAAGATTGGAAGGAACATTAGAAATAGATACATATTTTTTGACTCGTTCCTCCCTTTTCTGAAACGTATGCATTTATACTTAGCTGTGAGCCTGAAAAACCTTGAATGCACAGAGTATATAAATTCTCCTTCTCTAACATATAGTTGGTATTCCATATGAGGTCTGACTAAGCACCCCACTGATGTAAACAAGGCTGTGAAATTTCTGGACTCAGTAATTCTGAAGCAAAGTTAAAAGGTTGATGTGTTTTCTCAGGGCCAGAGTTTTAGATTGTTTTCCAGCTCAGAGATATTTCGTTAAGTACTGTTAACTAGGATCAGGGAAAGAAAAACAGTTTAAAAAATTCAATTCTGCCCCAAAAGGCATTGTTAAGCAGTTTTCAAATGCAAACTCAGTACTACAGGAACACAGAAGGGTTGAGGCTTGAAAACACCTCTGGAGTTCATCTGCCAGCCTTCCTGCTCAGTGACATTTCTAGTCAGTTACTTTGGATCATGATCAGATGACCTCTTAATGCCTCCAAGGGGGGGCACTCCAGAAATTATTTGAGCAACACTGCCAGTGCTCAGTCACCCTCACAGTAAAAAAATGTTTCCTGCTGTTCAGGGGAAACCTCCTGTGTTTCACTTTGTGTCCATTGACTCTGGTCCTTTCACTGAAATCAATTTGGCTTTGACTTCTTTGCAATTCTCTACATTTTATGCTTAGATAAAAAAGAGAATTGTGGAAGAGGGGGGATAAAAGCAGCTATCAAAACTTGGGACTCTTTTCTTTAAAGGTATATGGTGAGACAATAGAGTAAGTGTTCCATTATAGTGTGAGTTCTTGCAGAGTGAAAAAACACTATGAACAAATGCCTCTTCCAAAGACAAGAGTATTTACATTACAAGAAATGTTTCTGTATGGCAGCTGGTGAGGGGTCAGTATCTCTGACCGAGGAAGCTGTGACCGGTCAGAGATGGTCCCAAAAGAGATCATCTTCCTGAGGCCAGTGTCTTCCCTCAGCTGCTGGCCAGGAGGGCCCGTGCAGAGGCTGTCAGCTCTTTAGCGATTGTCAGCTCGTGATTTCAGCTCAGCTCTGCAGGGCAGCCTCCAGGGCAGACCAGGGAGAGAGACGAGAGGCCGTGTAGCTGTTCTGCACGGGGTAGCTTTATTAGTTCGGCGAAGGGGAGCCAGGGACGAGCACCTCTCTGCCCTTGCATGGGCAGCGGGCTAGCTCTTATAGGGATACAGGGGGTGGGTGTCAGAGGGTAAGGGCCAATGGGTTACAGAGGATCTGCATAGGGTCTCCCAGAGGATTCTGGGTTTGTCTTCTTCTCGCCGTAACTGAAGCGGCTCCCTTTCCAGGGGAGTTCTGCTGGGAGGTTAGGCACTCTCCTTATCTCAGAAGACGTCCCTCCAGGGCAGTGGCTGGGCATACCCTACATTTCTGTGCAAAGGATGGCAATTTAATCAAGTATGAACTGAAAACGCTGATGATCTGCATTTCTTTAAGGAATCTTTCTATGACTTCATATTTGCCTTTATTGGATTTTTGTTTGGACACATAAAGAAAATATAGTATTTTCAAAAAATTATATGTTTAAATATGTAAGCAATAATAATTAAACTGTGCAAGTGATGTTATTATGAACACGTTATCATAAAATGAAACCCATATTCTAAAACAAATTGTCTACATTTATACAAAAAGATGCTTAGCGTTCAAAAGACAACACAAAGTGAAAAGCTATCCCGGAAAACTATCACTGTATTTTAACTCAGGCCCTCTAGACTGAAATTCACAGTGAATTCAATCAGTCAGAACTGTTTTCATGAGAACTAAAAGAACATTGAATATGGGCCTCAATTTTAAGTCCAATATACCTCTGAAAAAGTTACATCTCTGCTCGCATCCGGCTGTTGTCAGCATAAGACACAGACACCATAATGAAAACCACTGACCAAACTGATTTGTCTTTCATTTCTTGCACAAAAATTTGCATAAGTAAGTGATGGAAGTCCCTGAAACCAGCTGTGCTACCAGACTGCATCAAGGTTGTTTCCTACTGTAATACAAATGACAAATTAATGTAGCCTCTCAGAGAAGCATACTAAAATATACTGCTTTTTCTAACCTGCCAAGGTGAAACTCTGAAATGAACAAAAAAAAAAAAAAAAAAAAAAAAAGACAGGGAGAGCAAGAGCTCTTTACCTTCTCTGGCTATCTTTACTCACCTCCAGTGAAGACGGGAGGTCACTTGCCACTTAAAAGTTATCTCACAAATACCCTCCTTTGCTGCTTCTGATATAGTTTAGTTTCACAACACCAGGTTGTGCCTAAGTGGTATGGCTGAGCTCTGTATTGCTTTTCTAACAGAGTTTCAAAGTGATTACATCTCTTTCCTGGGATTTAGCATTATCAATTTTCTACACAATTTCTGAGAGGTGTAATTTCCTGTCTGAGTATGTCTAGAGATAGTGTCCTAATTGAAGAACTTCCCAGATGGACAAAACAAAAATTCACATCTTAGTAATCATATAAATTTCAACTGCTCAGCTGTATAGCAGCAAACAGATATTCAGGTGTTATCTGTGCAGGCTTTGTCTGCATAAAAAATAGGTTGCTGTTGGCTGGTTAGTAGGTTGTAAGATTGTCCTTCTCTAGACAGTCCCACTATCCCTTCTTTGACCTCCACACAGATTTGGGTGTTATATATAGCAGTAGCTATCCTCAGTGAGACCATCCAGATGCAAAGAGATTCATCATTATATGGATTTTACAGAGCCTGGCTCACATTAAATGGTTGATTTAGGTTGTCCTATTTTCCATGTAATATCAAAATTTCAAAAAACAGATTTGTGTTGTTGAAACGTGTGCCAGAAATTGTGACCACAGAAGCAGGAATACATAGCAGAAATTGGCAGCTCTAATCCTGCTTATTTCTGGAATTTTGAAAGCTTAGTACTATCATGAATAGTATGAATAACTCATTTTAGTGCAAAGTTATTATTTATGTCTTATGCTTAAAAATGACATATAGCCAATGACTTTTACAGAATAATGTTAAAGGGTGCATTAAAATTAAAAAAAAAAGAAAGGAAGGGGTGTGGTAATCATGTATGATATGTCTTATTTATATTCTAAATTTAATTCTTCTGCTTCCCTACACTCCATCCTTGCCTTTCCAGCTCATACTGAAGAAACTGGCATGTGTTGTATACAGCAGATGGACATGCTGTGGCATACAGAGATTCTCAGCACAGTTCTGGCACACATATTTTCTGCTGAATTTGCTAGCTAGCAAGAACTCCAGCAGCAGTTGTTTCACAGAAAATGTTATTTACTGGCAGTGTATTAAAAATAATTAGGCCAGGATGAATCAATGAAACCAAATGAATAAGTCAACTTTAAATTGAGCTGGATGAATATTTTTGATATATAACTTCACACTTTGTTTCTGTAGTTTTAACTGGAAGATAAATTATTAAAAAGAAGAAATGCAGTTCTCATCCTGAATCTTCTACTAAGACACTTATGCAACAACTTGTTCTCTCTGAAAACTGCTGCTACAGCCCTGGTAGGGTTTTGCCCATTTTGGGAGGGCAGTCTCAAGCAAACATTATCAGCAAACTCCACAGGTAGATGCAAAGATTTTGTCATTTCTGCATCTTGTCCATCCTGAAGAGTTTTTGGCTTTGTGGTTCTGTTTTGGTTGTTTGGGTTTTTTTTTTTTTACTTCAGCATAAGCTAGATAGTCGTAAGTGATTCAGAGGGGTAGACCTTATATTCCTTTTTTAGATGTAGTTTTAAGTCTTGGAGTATACTTTTTCTTGGCATTGTCAATACTATCAGACAGATAAACATATACATGCCTAAAAGATAGGTACATAATCAAACAGATATTTGATTTATCCTATCATTTCTGGACAACTTACTGGCCAGTGTGACACAGAAAAAAAAAGGTCTTTTCTTGAAAAGTGCTAAATCTTTCTATTAGTCCTAATCTTATTTGAAGGGTAGAAACAGTGAAATGTGGAGAGAACAGGAAGGAATCACATAATCCTTTAGGCTGGACAAGACCTTAAAGATCATCAAGCCAACTTTTAAACAATCACCACCTTGTCAAGTAGGCCGTAGCACTACACAACATGTCCATTTATTTCTTCAACACCTCCAGGGATGGTGACTCCACCACCTCCTTGGCCACTCTATTCCGATGCTTAACAACCCTTTCCATTAAGATATTATTCCTGATATTCAGCCTGAACATCCTCTGGCACAGCTTAAGGCTTTGTCCTCTTCTCCTGTTGCTGGTTGCCTGGGAGAAGAAGCTGACACCCACCTTGATACAACCTCCTTTCATGCAGTTGTAGAAAGCTACTACACAATCTCTTCCCATCTTTGCCCCTTGCACATTGTAACAGTCATCTAGTTTTTCTCTCAATAGATTATAACATTTGGCAGAAGATAGATAAGGGTGATAGCTGAAACAAAACTGGATCATTAAATGAAATATACCCTTATGTGTTTAAACTTGAAATTCATTCACATTTTAGTTCTTCACTTACAACATGTCAAGTTTTGACCCTCAGTTTGAGACTCCTATATTGATAATTGTCCTGATGATTGACAGTCATGCAAGGTCTTCCTGACAGTAACTGATAATAAGAGATCATGTTCATGGCTCTTCCTTTAAACCTTGGCAATTCTGAGATTTATTAAAAAATGTACTAAATGAGATTGCCCTGGTCCTTGATGAATAATATCTTTTCTCCATATATTTGAGTTTTAATTTCATACCAAATACCAATAGCTCAATAGTGAACAAAGAAAACTACAATGCAATTACCCTGAATTTAGGGCTAAGGATAAGCATTCAAGCATTTCAGCATTAAAATTATTGCTGTTAGTACCTGTCATTTCTCTAGTTGCTCAGGGGTCTTTCTTTGACTTCTCTAGTTAACACTATTAAAGTTTATTACCTGGAGAACTACTTGTTACCTTAGAGTGAAAAGAATATTTAGTGACAACTGATATTCTCTTTTGCTCTCCCATGACAGGATAATACTTGTTGTTCTTTTTCAAAATTGACCTATTGATCTCACCCTTATTTATACACAGCATGTAGAGTTCTGACAGAAAGTCTTGTTCCTTATCACATAAAATAAAAAATGAAAAATCCCACTGCATAGGTTTGTCTTTGTGGAGCTTACTTGTGTTTTAATTCTGCATGTACATGTATCTCAGGAATTGACCTGATGGTTTTTTGCTATGTTGAGGATGCTTTGCATCCTATATACTTACCCTGATGGAATACATATATTCAATATGTTTCTTTTTTTTTTTTTTTTTAAGAACTGAAGGTAAGAACCAGGTTCTTGACTTACATTACACCTCTAGTAATAAAACCTAATTTCTGAGGTGTGAAAAATGCCTGATGTGTTTCAGTTCTCTACATACAAATACAAATCTGTGTTTTAGATGACTCTTCACGTAAATGATTTGCCAATATTTTGCCTTCTTGTTCACCCCTACCTTATGTGAAATTATAAGCTGACATAGTATTAGCTAAATTTCATTAATATTAATGTCTTTTCATTTGCCACTGGTTACTGGGCTGCCTGTACATCAAATTACACAAAAGAAATTGCATTGATTTGAGCTAGAAAAATCAGTTACTTCTCACCTAAATTAACACAATCATTGAAAAGGCATTAGCACAAAGACTAAAAGGTGAAAATGGCTAGTTCAGTATGACTTACTAAAGCAATAATTTGATCTGTAGGTTTAAAGTTTACCTGACTGAATGACTATAGATTTTCAAGAGGCAAGAGGAAGACACTCCATGCAGGCCAGGAAACTGGGGAAAAAAAAATAATTATCACTTGCTAAAATCAAACTAAGAGCTGTGGTTAATAGCACATCTTTTCATTATACAGAGCATTTCGCTTTATAATGTCATCATATAGCAAAACTTTGTCTTTTTTTCATTCTCCTTTTGGAAAGAATGAAGAACAGCACCACAAATGAGGTAACTCACTCACCCTCACTGTCAGTTTGCTCCTTACAAATCTTTCTTGGGGTCTGGGTTGCACAGCAACATGTAAGGCACTATTGCAATGGTACTAATAATCACCGTTGCCATAGCCTATAGTGTTAACTATGTTATCTGGTGCACAACTAAACTACTAATGCAGTTCCCTTCCCTAAGCATGTATTAAGAGTTTAAAGTAGGCTTTGTGAAGAAGATTTATAGCTTATGACAAAGTATACCATCTTTTCCTCAGAGTTCTGTAAGTATAACTAAGCACAGGAGCATTAAAGACAAAGAAAAATACAGCTAGATGGCCCCAAGTGTAATAACAGCTACATCTCTCAAGAAATAAATTACCCACATGACATAGCAGACTATGGGAAATGAATAGGAGAAAATATATATCAGTAAATCAACAGAAGTTCAAATGGCATTATGCTGCACGTCTAGCTGAAAGGAAATTCAGAGTAGTAGCTGACACACTATCCTTTACTCACCCTCATTTCCAGCTGGTGCCAAAGTGATCCTCAGCTGGTTTTATGTTTTTTAACAGGAAAGCTGTTCATCTTGTGACAGGAGAATGACTTAGTGAAAAGGTAAATAGTATTTAGGATAGGATGGTGAAGTACTTTTATTCCTGCCTCTGCAAGAGACATCCCATGCGACCTTGGACAAATGCCTTCACTCTTCCATATCACAGTGTGTTCATGAAATTTCTAATCTGTGATCTGTGGATGACTACAATACATTCATATTTTCCAGACTGCCAATGTCATTCACAGTTATGTCCACTTTCAATAAGGATACATTTACAGCTTTTACAAGCTTTTCCTTTTTTTTTTGTGTGTGCCTGTTAATTTGCTAATTTCTAATCAGAAGTTTGTAATGTGGTCATTTATGCTTAAAAAAATTCTCAAAAATATATTTTGATCAACCTTGGCGATATCTATTAAACTACTATTTTAATTTGTATGGTTTTGGCAGTTTCACATCATCTGTGATCTGTGATCTGTGAGCAATCCTCAATTGACTAGTCTTTTGAGAAGTGATATATACTTGTTCTGGTTTTATACCATTTACAACCATTTTCTTGCTCATAGCTTTGAAAAGAATACCTTAAATTTTGTCTTTCTTGGTTTAGTAGAATTCTCTGTTTCCAATCAGATACATGTTAAGCTGTGAGAATATTGCTGCTCTTTTCCATTGGAAAATATGATGTTTGCTGCAACTTCTTAACTAAAAGCACAGACAACTGGGCCTATATCTCATTTTATGTAATTCAAAGTAATACAACTGATTTCAATATAACAATAGAATTATCAGGTTCCTGGAGATCTAAAAAAGAATCTAGTGACGTAATTCAAAATAGCTACACAAAAGAGTCAAAAAAAAAAAAAAGAAATTTTCAATAGAAAATAGTTTATAAATACCAAAATCTTGCACACACTGACCATTTCAGAGGGAAAACAAAAAAAGAAAGAAACTCTTTTTCTCAAGCATCAGACTTTTAAGTCATCTCTGCAGAAATTATTTTAAAATATCATTGTGTGATCCCAATAGACTATGGAATTTTTTCTCTAGCGTGCTAATAATGCCTACTGCTTAATAAAGAATTTTTGGCCACTTCACTGCATCTCTTGATAGGTCTATCACATCTGCGGGATACAAAAAAAGAATGCAATGGTAACATCTAGTCAGAAAACAGCTGAAAGCTACCAATGTTCTGAACTTTGACCTGCAGTTTTTGTCTCTTAACATATTTATTCTATGATATTTCTGAGAAACACTGCAGATGCTTCAACTTTGGAAAATGGTATCGTCCGAATTTTCCTCTCACTAAGTGGCCTCAGCATGTCAATGTATCCTGAAGGGAGTACACTGGCTCCCTGTCAAACATCAAATTGAATTTCAAATTGCTTTGATGGCTTATAAGGCAGTGCAGTTTGAGAAGTATGTATTTATCAGAATTGCTTTCTCTGCATGAGCCCAGTCTCTCTTTGAGATCATAAAAAGCAAGTAAATTGGCAATTCTGGAATGTGCAGGAGGGTAAAAACTCAGGAACACATATTTAGCTGTTTTGCAACTCAAATATATAATTGATTCTCTGACCAGGGCCTATAACGTGACTTGATCCTGTCATATTTATGTAGCATTTCAGACACCTCTAAATGATGAGCAGTATTTCTTTGTCTCTACATTCATTAATTATCTAGGCCAAGACACAGGAACTGGCCTTGTGACACACTTTTAAGGGATGGGATCTCATACCAAGCACGTAACATAGCTGAAAGGAAAAAGACAGATTGCTGTATGATGTGTTGGAATGTCTGCGCTTAAAGCTTACCTACGAATGTACAGAGGACTTTATATGATGTCTGTAGGAAAGCTATGACCAGTGCACAAGACATACAGAGTTCTTTACGTGTGCTCAAAGCTTTGTATTTGCAGGCACTGAGCCCGGAGTAAGAGATGCCCTCTTCTAAAATAATCTCCTTTAGTACCTTTCAACTCAAAGGCTTAATGTTGAAGTCAATAAATTTAAATCTTAAGCACATTTGAATTAGGGACTGAGTAAATAAAAAGCCTTTCCTGTTTCAAAAAATACTCAACAAAAGTCTTTATTATTTAATTTTAATATTGTAGTAGCAGCTGGAAACCCATTTGCCTTGACCCTGTTGTTCTAGAATATGTTGGTCATATAATAATAATTGAATTTCTGAGTTTCTGAAAGAATTTCCAAAATCTAAAGGCATTTTCCAAGGGCATTTCTCCCTTTTAATAGGAAAAGAGTAAGCGGGGCATCTTGCAAGCCTTGTATCAAATCATCCATTTGCTCATGACTTTAAGTATGGGGATGACCCCAAATTCTTTCAAAGGTAGTAATGAAATTTTGTAGCCAGTGTTGTCTTTCATTCATCTCTATTACTGGTCATGGGGATATTTTACATATAATTGAATACTTTAGGAACTAAAATGAGACACCAACTATGCCCACTTTCCTACAGGTATCTGTGAAATTAAAAGAGCAGGCTTCAATGTGAAGAGCTGATGATGCCTGTTTGCCTAAACTTGTGTGGGGTGAGTTAGAGAGATATGAAAAAACCATCAGAAGTAAAATTATGTTCATTTGGATATGTGTTTGATTTTTTTCCCCATCTTAGAGTCCTTCTCTAGTCTTCTTTCATTTGGTGCTGTTATTCAAGCAACTCCCAGAATACACAAAATACCATGTATTTACTCTGTCAATAATATAACTTGTCTTTGTGTGTGTGTGTATGTGTAATAAAATATATTTCTCTCAAAATTCAAGGATTTTTAAAAATGTTTACCCATAACTACCCTAACAGTTAATTTAATTTTTTGAAAATATCTCTCACCCAAATTAAACCATCAGAATAGTATTTTCTAAGGCATCTTAGAAATTTCTCTGTATAGAAAATATGCCCTATTATTTTAAAATATTCAAAGACAAATTCATGAAAGCAAATAATATTACCAGTAAAAATGATGTTTTTTGTAGAACAGTGAAAGTTAAAATAGAAAGAAATGTGTAAAATAGTTTTTCATAGCCAAGAAAAAAATCAACAAATTATAAAATTCAACATAATTTAATCTAACCTTTTTACCAGGCTGCATTCTATCATGTAGTCTGCTTCTGACTCTCCCAAACAATGCAAAAAGACCCTTGTTTCATGAAAATAAATTTTATGCATTTTATTATAGCTAGCACAGTAAGTTGTTGGTCTCAGATGAAGGAGCTTAATAATTATAACAATAAATATTTTTCAACCTTTCAAAATAAAGATCTTGCTGGCAATGTAAAATTATTCTTAAATGTTATTATTTATTTTAATAACAAATACAAATGCTGTGCTGACATTTTCAACATGGCTATCAATCTCCATTAAAGTTATTTTAAGTGCTTTGAACTTTATAATGAGACAGGATGATTGCAGTTGCAATGAAATTAGACTGTGTGCTTTCTTAACAAGCTTCTATGAGTTAAGTTTAAAAAGATGGAATTATTTTCCTTCTGTTAAAGAACACAAATCAATTAAAATATCAGAAAAGCATTTCAAATAGATAAAAATAGAAATAGGTATTCTTGATAAACTTCTTAAGAAAAAGTATTTCAAAAGTTTAAATTTTTGTTTTCTTCTCTTAACTGAATTTCCTTACATATAAAGTATTTTAAAGTGGTTATTCACATTCTTTGAGTATGACAGATATTTTGTAAGAGTTTTATGTGTAGCATACTGCCAGATTTACTGTATAAATACAGAACTGCCTCTTTCTATACATATATTTCACCTTGAATATGGCAGATATAGCCCATACAGTGGTAACAGAACCTCTTTATTTGGTCAAGACAATTTCAGTAAGTACCATCTGACACAAATGGGAAGTTAGCACATAGGCAGGTTAAACATCAGTCAGGCAGTTTGTTATGTAATGATGTGGGCATTGACTGGTAGGCACACAGGTCAAGCTATGTGGCAAAAAAGAGGTTAAAAATACTTTTGTTCATCTTAGTGCTACAAAGCAATTAGCAATCATCATGAACAAGTTGAGCCCAGTTCTTCAAGTTCATTTTTGACAAATCATGTAATCATAATCTTGGAAAGAGCTTCTGTATCCTTTTAAAGAAGATCTTCATATGAGTATTCATTAATTCAGTTTTTCAAAATTATTATTATTTTTTCATCTTTTAAGAAATATTCCATTACATTTTCTGTTAATTAGGAACGGCATATGCAAAAAGCAGATCAGAATGACTAGATGCAGACATATTTTTGCAATAAGATATAAGATATATATAATATAAGACATATTTTTGCAATACATCTTTTGTAAAACCCTAGAAAACAACAACAAAGTGTTCTGGAGATGTTATTGCTGTATCTATTCAATTGGTTCCATTTAAAATAATTGTGCTGTAGTGTTTCTATTCTATAAAAGCATAAAGAGCTCTCAGCTCAGGTTAGTCTCTTTTTTTCATAGACAATGGGCAAACATATAGACAGAGGACATTATTCATACTCCACAGACACGAAGCCTGTCTCATAGATAGAAAAATAAATGCAGGGATCAACAAAAGGGCTTTCTTAAGTTCACAGAAAATATGTCTTTGAGTGAGACATGTAGCAATGTTCCAAACTCCATCATGCAGTGTCATGCCATACTGAGGGGATGATGCCTTGTGGGACTACCTAAAAACAGAGGCTAGACAAAATTAAGAGAATAAAAAGTGGGTGTATTTATTGAAGTGCCTTCAGGGACATTTAGGGCAGTCAAAGCCCCCAGGGGCTACACCCAAAAATGGATCATGGGTCAGAGGTCTCCATACTTTTATAAGTTTCGTCCATTTGCATATTGGTGGGTTAATCCTTCAATTACAACTTCAGGTAATGAAGTCATTTACCCCAAGTTTTCTCCCCTCAACTCACTTTTGTTTGCATTTCTGAGGGCCTGAGACAGCAAGATGTCCTTGATTCCCAGGCCTAGAGAGGAATTGTTTTGTCTGACCAAAATGAGAGAACAGCAGCTAACACTGTATACAGAGTTTAGAGTTATACACTAAAGAATTGCAGGATCACAAATATATGAAAAATATAAAAAAACTAACCCTCCTGGATTCTGGAGAAGCCAAGAGGGCCCTGTTGCCTGCTGGATTATATGATTTGGACTTTAAGAATGTTGTTAAGATCTATTTTGTGTGCTAGAAAAACAGTAAATCAGGGGTTCAGCCAGCAACAGGAGACAGATTTATAGACTATTGTCTTTACCTTCTAAACTATAGTGTGACATCCATGCAAGAGAGTGAAAAATAGTATTTTCATTAGCATATATTATAAAGCCTGTGGGCTCAGAAGTTTGTTTCTGTAAGTTACTGAGGTATTTGACAAGATCGTTTTCCCCTGTAATTAGCTCTGATTTCTGTGAATATTGAAGGTACTCAATATTTTGCAAGAGTGAAACTAGAAAGATAAATCTATAGGTTACATGTGACATAAATCAACATTGTTCCAGTAGAACCATCTTGATTTCTAGCAACCAAATACAGTCTTATAAAAGCTCCTTAGAATTTAGTAGTTACTTCTTAAAATTAATGAAAACTTATTCAGTTTAAATATTTATAATTTAATCTGGTAAAATTGTATTTTGGAGAAGAGAGTTTAGTATGGTCACTTAAAATCTGTATTTATACCACCAAAATAAAGCTCTGAAAGTTGAACACCTTATGTTTAATATAATAATATATTTTAAATCTATTATAAACTCTCATGATAAATTGAATTACTTAGTCATAAAACACTTAGAAAAGACTTAAAAGGATTGATTTATAAATTAGAGGAGGTATATCACTTCAACACCTATTCTTTCAATAGCACTGAATTTCAAGTGAAAAAATATATTGAATTCCTATAATTTTGTTTCTGATATGTTATTTCTTATCCTTTCTTCATCTACAATAAGACCTTCAACAACAGGATTTACAGATACCATAACAACTAGATTTAATTTTCTTCATAAAATGCATTT
Source organism: Corvus moneduloides (assembly GCF_009650955.1). Lineage (NCBI taxonomy): Eukaryota > Metazoa > Chordata > Aves > Passeriformes > Corvidae > Corvus > Corvus moneduloides. The sequence continues at coordinate 107,126,336 of NC_045476.1, read as the reverse complement.
CCCAAGCTGTTCCCTCATAGATACCCTCATAGAACCTTTTCAGACAAAGCAATTTCCTTCAAATGCCAAATTTTAATGAAGAATTAAGATATTCTATTTTGGCATATCTGTTGGCATATCTGTTTCCAGTAATCCTGTAACCCATATATTTGTCTAGAAGTTAATGAATGTCTTAAAGGTCGGTCTCAGTCAGTGTAACACGTACTTCTACAAAGGGTCTGAAGATAACAGGCTACGAAAGTCTGATTTCTGAAACCTGTAATTTTTAGTGTTTGTATTAGCTTGGGGTTTTTTTGTTGTTTGGAGTATTTTACACAAAGAAACTCTCTAACACCTACCACAGAAAATGAATAATATGCTGTGGAAATGACACAAATGGATTCCCTGGACAAGCACAAACACAGGAAATCAGTAGCAATCAACCTTAGCCAAAGAGTTGCTCTTTATGGCAAAGATTAACCCTTGGTCCCTTGGCTTTATTTCAGAGCCATGGCACTGGGGATCTGTGTACATGGGCAAAGAGAGTACCCCTCTGCAAATGTCTTTTCCCCAGACTGTGGTGAAGAGGAAATACAGCCAGTGAAATCTAGAGAGTTCTGAATGATGAGAACTTTTCTGCAGCGCAGGCAAAGCTGGAAGAACCACCAGTGTTCCCAGGGAAGGGTATCTTCTCAGCACAGCTGCTCATACAAGAGAGCACTCAGAGGGCTGGTCCAACACAGCTGTTTTACTGGGCAAACCAGTGAAAGGAGAAGAGCATGGAGGAGTGCAGCTAAGTCTATTTTTACCTGTTCTGACTGTTCTTGAGTATTAAAAGATGAATTTTTTTCCCCTACTGATTTTTTTTCCTTGCTTATTGAGTTCCTTTTCTTAAAACTACAATTGAAAATGCTTTTGGAAGAAACATGAAAAGCTAAGACATATTTTTGCAATACATTTTGGTTAATAAAACACATTTTGCTTATTCATTATTTATGGATTTTTCTGGTTTTTTTCTTTTTTGACCAGATGAATCCAGCTCTAGATAACATACAATTCCACTTCTCTTATTTTCTTGCAGCTCTCTGACAGGTGTCAAAACACTTCTGTCCATCATTTCTTGATGACACAAAACAGTAGTTATAAGTTTCAAGTTATAATAATAACATAAAATATGCCAACGAAAAGGTTGTCAGAAAAATATTATGCAGCTAGTACTGCAATTACAAGCAAGTTTGTTTTCATAAGCAGGCTTCCCTAGCCTCAGAAGAGTTAAAATACTGGCATGGGTTCATAAACTAAATGTAGGAAATTTTTTCCAAGGAGGTAGTGAATAAAACTTTTAAAATACCCAGGTTATTAACAAATATGTCACCTTCTCCTTACTATCATCTCTCTGAGACAATCTTTTGCAGCCTGAGACACACAGTGATAAAAGACAAAGCAAGAAAAAAATCTCTAACTTTCCATTTTGCATTCTGGTACTTTTTCAGGGGTTTTTTTATCATGACAGAGGTGTTCATAAGCTCAAGAATGAATCCTCAGAGTGTGAGCTGGGGTCTAGAAAGGACTATGAGGAGTCATGACAGCAATTCAAGACATTGCAAAGACTCTTAATTTTACTGCACACTATGCTGCATGAACAGTTCCAATTTCTGAAGCAATCCAGAACTAGGGAGGGGGAAGTGTGGCTTAATGCTCCAGAATCCCTCTTGTTGAAGGGTCGTGCACTTTGTTCTGTTAATCTGAACTGGAGTAGACTTACTGAAACATCCCACCATGTGAAAATTAAATGTATACTTCTGAGGGAGTGTTTGTTTCATAATTACAGAATCCGTAACAAAAGACTTGGGAAGTAGCAATATAATTTTAATAATCATACATATAGCCACTTTAGATTGAAGAAAAACACTATACTGACAGAAAATGTTTCAAAAATAGTGCTATATATTTATCTAGAGAGAGATAATTACCTGTGCTTCTTTACTGTTTGACAATGGCTATTTCATTAAATATTTCAATCAATTTTTATTTTACAAAATAGAAGAAAATTAATTGCACTATAATTTAAACAAATATGTCTCTAGTCATTGTTTCTGTGCTCCTTCTCTTGAGAAAAATCTTTAAAAGTCCCAAGAAATATTCATTTGCTACAACTGTCTATAATTAAAATATAAAATAACAAAAAAAGCTCCATTATCATAAAAACAAGTAAACATTGAATTTCAGACATGGAACAGCATGGATGAGGATGAGAAAATGTCATATATGCTTTTAATTTATCCTCAGTAAATCTCATGTTCTTTTTTAAAAAGTGTTAAAATAGATTAGTGCATTAAATTATTTGAAAGTATTCATTAACAAATATTCAAATGCTCTCTGCTCCTGTAAAACAAAAACTCACAAAAATGTCACAATACTTCTTGTTTCTGATGCCAACAATTATACTAAAAATCAATCAAGAAAAAACCCCAGAAAGATAATATAGCTGCAGTTTCTCTATTTAGTCAAAATGTCCTTGCACCCCTAAAAATCATTAAGGATGCTTATATAAAAAGGAAAAACATAGACAATTTTTTTGATAAAGAATTTAATAATGAGAAAATACTCTTTGTATATGTACATGAATCATCCATAACAATATAAGATTATTATTTTTTCCAGCCTTAGCTGGACATCATCTGCTCATTAATTCAGATTAACAAATGGGAGTTCATGGCGTTATGTTTGAGGGTGACATATCTAGGACATATTTGAAAACCATAGTATTACCAACAATGCAGGCATATGTTAAGTGCTAAGAAGGTTGAACTTCCCCATTTCAAGGATAGCATGGGTCATAAATCTGCCTAGACATATATTGAAAAATAAGATTTTCCTCTGGATACATGCACTGATTTTTGTTGTCTTTCTTGCATCAAAAAATATGGAAATATAAATGAAAAAAGACAAAAGGTGCAACTCTAGTTTCATGTAAGCTGGTAACAAAACTTTTGATTTTATTTGGGCTGCTCTCTGTGACAAATATAATAAATATAATTTAATGTATAATATATTGTATTACAAAGATTATACTGCAGCTGCATCAAGTACATTAAAATATAGCCCAAATACACTTCCTGCTTCCTTGTCTTGGTTTAGGCTTTAGATGTATTCTGAAATCTTAAAAGGCAGTTGTAATTCCCTTCACCATAGCAGCAGATGTCTTTCATGTGTCTTGTGGCCTACAATCCATAGTCCCGAGCAAACAGCCTTGGTTTCTGGGGAAGATCAATTGCCTTGAAACAAAAGAAATAAAGGCCAATCACTTTACTCAAAGAGTAATCTGCCATGGACAAATATCTGTAAACAGAAGTAAACCCTAAACAAAGTTAAAAACCAAGTTAGCTCAGGTCATCAAGTAGATACCTAAGCAAACCGGACACCTGTATATCCATGGGCCTGGCAGGATGCTCCCACAAAGAATGAGAGAGCTAACTAATCTAATTTCATGGCCACTTTGAGTAAGATTTGAATGATCATAGTGAATAAATCCTAATCCTAACAAATTAAGGCTCAAGGATATTAATTTGAGTTTTGAGATATCTAAAAAATGCCCTATGATGTTGGCTTATCCAGTGTGCTTAATTTATACACTTAACAACATATGTTCTTAGTGTCAGTGTTATGTTTATAGTTTAGAGAGGCTGGAATGGGATATCTAATTTTAACTTGTTGCTGAAGATCCTCAGATCCTGGAAGGTCAGTGTGGATTTCATAAAGCATGCAAATTTATACCAACTAAGACAATAGCCCACTGGCACTAAAACCCCTGCTTTCCTCATGTTTCTGTGTCCTGCTGAGTGAAGAAGGTTAACTTGTCATTGCCTGGATCATTAACTTTTTGGAGAGAGATTTTTGAATGCTCTCATACATAAATTTACATGGCAAGATGAACTTCTCAACTCCATAAAGTAGACATTTCAGAATCTCCCAAGGACAGCATTTGGAAATCAGCATTTTGATGAGAAGGTTTTTTTTTTTCAGAATGTAATTTTGAAATGGCACTGAAACACTGTTGCTGAGGTATAGGGATGATGGATGCATGAAGTAAGCAGAGAAGAAAAAGTTCTCTTTGTTTTCTTCATGAAAAGGACCATGTTCCCCAAAGACAAATTTGTTTAACATATGTGGAGCGACAGATTACAAATAGTAGCTACTTTTTTTTAAAGTCTCTTTTGAAAGACAAGTGTAATGAAAAAAGGAATGAAGTCCAACCATGTCTATTTTGTTTGTATTCAAATAATAAGAACTCAGTGCAACTGTATACTGTCATAATTTTTCCACATTTCACCTGTTCTATCCTACCGTTATCTGTTGTCCTGTAAACTTCGACAGCACTATGCATCTGCAGCTACATGCACCAGTTTTTTGACAGCAATTAAAATTGGCATGTAGAGGCATTCTGAGATGAAATCTCATAATTGACAGGCTGAGACTCTAGCCAAAGGGGTATTCATTTGGGTAATCCCTGGGCTGAACCACTGCTGGTCTGTCAGCCTCTGAAATTATTGGCAATCTCATAGACTGCATCTAGCAGCTGAGAGGAAGCTGTGCCAACTGGTGGCAGGCTTCAATAGGTTTAGAAACGCCATCAGTGTAATTGTCATCTTTAACACTGAAAACTGCTTATATGCCATTGTGATAAGTGTGATAGAAACTGTGTAAATAGAAAAGAGCCAGCAGAGTCTTGGAAAAGGCATTCTGCATTTACTATCCCCCGCTGCTTTGAGCTGCCTGCTAACAGAAACCTTAAAACAACAGACAAATATCACATCCCATCTAGTACAAAGCATTATGAGAATGACCTCGGTGAATTTCTCTGATGCCTTGTGCTACATGGCAACATGGGGAGGAGGCCAAGAGCTGGCAGTTCTCTGGATCAGACAGCTGCAGGAAGGGACTATGTCTCTATTCCTGACACTGAAAGAGCCAAAAAGCATAAGGGGTGGATAAATACTTACTGGAGTGTTTTGAGCTATTGGTAGTTTGCTTTATTCAGAAGAGGACAAAAACATCCAACATGTTCTCAAAGCTTTAAGTGCTTCAGTACAAGGGCCTTCAAAGTTGCACAGAAGTATTAAAGCTATTTAAGTCACGCTGCACAGTGTGCAGCTGATAAAATTTTTAGGTCTGTTTCACTGGTTTTTTTTAATAGCCAACCAGTCACCTCTGTGGTTTTCGTTGTACAGGATGGTGGTATGTTGATGAAGTGAAAACAATTGCCTAACCATCACCCAAAAGCCTGTAAGTGCTAAGGCATGTTAGAATAAGTATGGATAATTATTAACTCATTTCATTGTTAAGTGCCATAGCACTAAATAGAATAAAGACAAGTGAGAAACAGGTGAAAGTTTTTCTAAAGAAAATTGTCTGGAAGAAGTTGTCCTTGTGTGTTAACTATGTTTTTAAAAACAGTCAAATTGGAAACTTAGGAAAGAAGACTGATTCTGACGTTGAAAAAGTAATTGCTTTCCTGCTTTTTCTGAATGATGTAACATATGCACACCGTTGTACACACATAGAGAAACACTAGCATCTGTCAAACAGAATTATGTACAATGCTTGTCAGCCTCTCTTGCCCTAGTGCTTTACCTGTTGAGAGACCAACTCAGTTGGGTTGCATAAAATGTCATTTTAGGGAAAATATTTTTACTTTTTGCTTGGTTTATAGTGTGAGAATTTTTTCAAGCTAAAAGAGAAAATTTCATTTGCTGTATGGAACATATTGGTCAGCACAAATATGCTAAGTACAATTAAATTAAGATTTTTTTTTTTTAAATATGCTAAAAATAAAATTTAGAGGGAATTTTAAAAGCATTCTCCTTAGTGCAATCCTTAACCAAGGATTATAGGCCCATATCCATAAGATAATTAGGCACCTGCTGTGTCGCTGTTGGCCTGTTTGTACCCAGTCCCCATTCAAGTGCTGCATATCTGTCACAAACCTAATTTTGAAAAGAATTTGAGTCTTCTGCATGGCATTTCCTGAGGTGCCTGTGTCTGCTTCCAGGCAAGCTTGACATTTGTATCTCAGGCTCAAGAAGGGGTTTGTTCTTACAAGTGGGTCTGCTCACACCTGCTGAGTCTAGCTGTATCCAAATTTCAGCAGGAGCTAATACTTCCTTTCACAGAGACCTGCTCAAAGAGCCATGGATTAATGGAAGAGGCCTTCAGCCCAGCTGGAGAGAGAGCTGTGCTGAATTTGCTACTCTGGCACTTCAAATAGCCTCTAGAAAGGTGTGATAAAAATCAAGGCAAAGGGACCCAACTACATAGAAAAAGAGTCCTCAGGCTGAAATTAGGCAATTTCATCAAGCGATGCTAGAGATTCCTTGGAGTAGAATTAGAATGAGGCAAGGGTGATGCTGCAGATTTGAGAGGAGACTTCTCTATCTGAGGAGCTACAGGGTTGTGTTTGTGTGATTCTGCTCTGCCAAGCCAGCATGGTTCAGTTGGTGGCACAGCTTGACAATCTGGCTGTGAGACTGGGCTGGCAAACACCATCTTCACATGTAGTCAGGGAAATCCAACCAACATTTGCATCTAGAGAAGGATCCCCCACACATTACACCTGCACACAGTCTTCAAACCTCCATATCTTTAAGGAGATGAATATGCTGATATCCTCCTCAGATCAGAAGGTGGGTGTTCATTTCCTGATGTGCGAATTAAGAGGGTAAACTGGGACAGTGTGTGTTATTATTTAAGAAATACGAAAAAGAAAAGCATTTTTTTTATTCACTTCTTGTACAGGAGAATGCCTCTACAAAAATACCTAATAAATTACTTAAAAATTTATGTTATTGGAACAAAATACATTTTTTAAAAAGTGTTCTTTTCCAGAGTATTTTCTGCTCTGCTAAGAGAAGGATGAATAATGAACATTTGAAACACAAGCATGATGACTTCAGCACAGGGCATACACTGAACTGCTAGTAAGATTGCAGATAGCAGCAGAGTCTTTTTAGATCTCTTTGATAAGTAAAGGGAAGCTTTTCCTTTGTACACATAATGTTCCACCATGTATTTACACAATAAATGGAGATGAATCAGCATCTTATCTCTAATGGAGATTAAAACATCTCGTTCATAAAATAACAACTCAGAAGCATCTGCTTACACATCCTTATTTAGACAATATGATGCACAATTTGGTTATTTGTGGAAATATATAACGTGAAATAGCACCAGTGACATGCCCATTTTTTACAGACTTACATAAAAGTTTTATGTGCTACAACACTGAAATTATTCTAATGCGACTGCAACTAAATATGTTTTTTTCACTGTTTCTCTAAGATTACAGTTTTTTTACACTTAATGCAAATAAACTAGACTTATTTTAGCTAAATCTAATGAGGTTCACTAGTTTAGTAACATGTTTTTCTAATTTCAGAAGTAATTGCCATCAGCCACTTAGTGTAGATTGGTTATTTGGTGAATATGCAAACAGTGCTTTTCATTTGTATTCACTTTTAGGAAGGACCTGAAACATTTAGGTTGTATTTGTAGTGAACAAATAAAATAACTGGAGTTTCAATTTTCCATGAGAAAAGGCTTTTATAAAAATAAACCCACGAATTGCACTGCACTATTCTTGGCCACTCTTGGATGCTTTTGGTTTACTGATATTCGTCAAGTTAAACGCTACTCTTTGCCACGTAATATATTCAGTGGAAAGGCAGAAAGCAAGTGTAATGTTTGAAATTTTTATTCAACACTAGCAGTACAAGCAGAATTTCCTATATGCTCAGAGGAAGGCTGTGCTATAGGTAGTCTAACCTGCATGCAGAAAGCCTGAATGTTTTTTGTGCCTGAATATATACTCTCTATTAATTTAAAGATATTCTCACCTCACTATCCTGCTTATATTTCTTCAAAGGCAGTTGTTCTTAACTTAGATATTTCTCAGCAGTGCAGACAAGCTCTGATTTTCTAATGAAAATTCTGTGGAATTATTTGGACAATATTTTCTGCTAACAATCTGAAAAGCCCAAAAAGTGCCATAGAAAGAATGTAATTTTTGAGTGCATTTTATTTTAATTGTCTACCACATGTTTTCCACTCTTTATTAACTTTTAATAGAATTTTTTTTAATCCCTAATAGGATTCTCTTAAGAAAAAAAACTAAATGTAATTTAGTTAGCACAATGAAGCATGTGTCTTGAACAATGTGTGTTCTGAACAATGAAATCATACAATCGTCATAGAATGGTTTGTGTTGGAAGGTTATTTATTTCCAACCACCCAGCCATGGCCAGGGACACCTTTCATTAGACCAGGTTGCTCGAAGCCTTGTCTAACTGGGCCATGAACATTTCTAAGGCTGGGGCACCCACAACTTCCCTGGGTGACCTCTCTCAGTGTCTCATCACCCTCACAGTAGAGAATTTCTTCCTAATATCTAATCTAAACCAACCCTCTTTCAGTCTGAAGCTATTACCTCTTGTTGGATCACTGCATGACCTTGTAAAATGTCCCTCTCCATCACTCTTTTAGGCCCATTTAGGTACTGGAAGGCTGCTGTAAAGTCTCCCCAGACCTTTTCTTCTCCAGGCTGAACAACCCCAACTCTCTCACCTTGTCTTCATAGGAAAAGTACTCCAGCCCTCTGATCATCTTCCTGGCTCTTCTCTGGACCCACTCCAACAGGTGGAGTTCCACTTCCTTCTTATGTTGCAGGTCCCAAAGCTAGATGCCATACTCAGGGTGGGGTCTCACCAGAGCAGAGTTGAGGGGCACAATAACCACCCTCTTCTTGCTGCCCACGCTGTTTTTGATGCAGCCACCTTGCTGTTATAGCTTTCTGGGCTGCAAGCAAACATCGTCAGCTGATGTTGGGCTTCTTGTCAACCAAGACCCCCAAATTCTTCTCCTCTAGACTCTTCTTGATCCATTCTCTCTACAGCCTGTATTTGTACTTAGGAGTGCTCCAAACCAGGTGCAGGACCTTAACTTGGCTTTTCTGAGCCTCATGAGGTTTGCACGTGCACATCTCTCAAGCTTGTCAGGGTCCCTCCTTTGGATGACATCTTTTCCCTCACAGCTCAGTGCTGTCAGTAAATGTACTGAGGGTGCACTCAATCCCAGTGTCCATGTCACTGATAAAGATGTTAAGCAGCACCGGAACCAATACTGACCCCTGGGGAATCACTCATCACTGGTCCCCACCTGGAAATCAAGCTGTTTACTACAACTTTTGAGTGTGACCATCTAGCCAATTCCTTATCCACTGAGTAGTTCATCAAAAACATGTCTCTCCAGTTCAGAAACAAAGATGATGGGCAGGATAGTGTCAAATTCTTTGTATAAGTCCAGGTAGATGACATCCTTCCTCATCCACCAACACCATAACCCCATCACAGAAGACATCCAAAATTGACAGGCGTGAATTTCCCTTGGCGAAGCTATGTTGGCTGTTTCCAACGACATTCTCATTTTTGTAGTTTCCAGGATGATCTGCCCCATGATCTTGCCAGGCACTGAGGTGAGACTGAACAGTTTGTGGTTTCCTCAGTCTTTCTTATTTTCCTTTTTGAAGATGAGAGCTATGTTTCTCCTTTTTCTGTCAGTAGGAACTTCACTGTATTGCCATAACTTCTCAAATATGATGAATAGTTACTTACCCACTTCATCCACGGGTTCCTTCTGGATCCATTGATACATTTCATCAGGTACCATGGATGCATCTCATCAAGTCCTAAGGACTTGTGTACTTTCAGGTTTTTTAAATTATCTCAGACCTGGTCTTCATCTACAGTGGACAGTGGTTATTAGTTTTCCTAGTCCCTGCCTTGCCTTCTGTAACTTGGGCAGTGTGGCTGGAGCAATTGCTGGTAAAGACTGAAGCAAATAAGTCATTGACTGCCTCAGCCTTCATGACATACTACGGTAGTCAGGTCTTCCATTTCCTTTCAGAGACAGTCCACATTACCCCTGGTCTTTCTTTCATCACCTGTATACCTACAGAAGATTTTCTTGTTGTCCATGATGTCCCTGTCCAAATTTAATTCTGTCCAGGATTTAGCTTTCCTAATCTGATCCCTGGCTGTTCAAACAATTTCCCTGTATTCCTCCCAGGTTACCTGTCCTTGCTTCCACCCTTTGTAGGCTTCCCTTTTGTGTACTTCAATTTGTCCAGGAGCTACTTGTTCATCCATGCAGGTCTGCCAGCTTTTTTTGCCTAGCTTTCTCTTTTTTGAGATGCATTGCTCTTGAGCTTGGATAAGCTTGAATATTATCTGGCTTTCTGGGGCCTTTCTTCCCTTAATAAACTTACTTTCTTCACAAACAAATGAAAGGTATATCATAAATGGATGAAATACCCTGGATTACAAAGGTCAGTCATCTTCTTTGAATTCCTAATACCTAAAACCATTTTGCTATCCATTTTATCACATGCTGCAGCACATGTAATATAAAGAGAGTCTTAAAAAAGTGTATAAAACTGTATCCAAGGAACGTAGAGGAGGACTGTTCAGCTGGCTTTGTAACTTTTTTCCGTTGTATGCTTTTCAGCACTGTCTATTAAGGATTTATCTTTGTAAGATATGCCTTTAAACAAGTAAATGGCTGAGTTAAATATGCATTGAAGACCCAGAATTTTCTCAGGTGTAGCCTCAGAGTAATCCTAATCAATTTTTCCCCTTGCAAACCAAAAGAAAATCCTAAGGAAGAAAACTGTAATAATTACCTAATCAGAAAATATGTAAAACAACACAACAAAGAAAAAAAAATTAAGCCTCTTCTGGAACTCCATTTACTTTGTAAACCCTGCTGTGTTTCATCCTGGATAGAAAGAGATGGGTAAAATAGCCTAGAAGAATCAGATGTCTCAACATGGCTTAGTATTTAATGGAGACAAAAAAAATAAATAAACATGAAAAGAAAATTTGAAGACCAGTTTTATGTGAGCAATAAACAGCAATTTTTTTTGAAATATCAGCTCAGAAAAGAAAGAATAATAAATAACAAGAGCATCTACATTAATAAGAACAGTGATAAGTCAAGATGATTATAGTATTTTGCAAATTGTTTTGCGGCACTTTCCTTCCCTTATATGTCAGAATAAAAACCTATAATCTTTTGCCAGCAGATGAGAAAACAACAATTTTCAGCTATTTGACATGAAACTGGTTGATATAAAAACCAAAACTGCTCTGAATGAGGATAAGAAGTTACATGACTGCATTTCATAATGTTGAGGTCATTCAGTGACCATATGTAAGTACCATATATAATTGGGTGAAAAAAAATTCTGTGCAGGCACAAAATACAGCTAAAATCTTCTTGTTATTACTATTATTATTTTCCAGATAAATTATCTGTTGAATGCCGACCGATGCTGAATCTGGTTATTTTATAATTTTTTTTCCAATACAGCGCAATCAGACATTCCTGATACCAATGCAGCTTTTTAATGAGCATCTTTTTTTTGAACTTTGTGGTAATTAGGGTCTACAGCAATCACATCAGAAAAAATAGAATCAAATAATTGAAAGTAATTGACTTTGTTAAAATGGAAACTCAGGATGAAGTAAAGTAAATGAATATGAGTTTTGTTAAATCGTAAGAGATTGCTGAATCTCTTGTGCTAGGCTTCATCTGCAATGTAAAGTTTTGAAGTTATTAAATCAGATTTCATCCATATCTCATGACTCCATATCAGCTGAGGGGATGATTATCTATCATGCCTACACTTCTTTGCTGTTAATTCCATTCTCACACAAATAAAACATAGTTTGGAAAACTTCTTTGCTATCTGGGGTTTCAGGGAGACAATATTGTGTAATATAATTAATCTTGCAATTTTCTTATTATATTCTTATTGCCTCTATTCATGATGCTTTGCTTTGTGCACTTGTTTTGTTTTCCTGACACTATTGCATATTGCCTATCTTAATCACATAGGTTAGAATATGTCTTTCTTAAAATCAATTGCCCCAGATTTCATAGTGATGAAGCTAAAAGTGAATTGCTGAGTTGAATAAATACATTGTCCTGTATTTCAATCATTCAGGATGAAATAGACTTCTATTAAAAAGTTAGAAGATAGACCATTTTAATCCCTAGGGTACTTTAAAAAAACCCAGTCAAAATACTTTAGAGCTTTTCTAATTTTGAAAGTCTTCAATTTGGAAGAAATAAATAATTTATTTGTTCAATTGACATGATGAACACCAACTGGTCCTGAGAAATTCACAATTTTTTGAGACTTTGGTAACAATGCTTGTTTTGGGAAGGCTGGTGGGGAAGGAAGGTGAGAGGGGCGAACTACTGAGGTGACTCCTACATTTCACACATACAGTCCCAGTGTCTCAGATGTCTGCTGGAGAGTTCAGAGGGTCCTCGAGCACCTTGTACCATAGGAGAAAGATACCTGCAGCTACTGTATGAAAAAGAGAATGTCTGGTTAATTTGTAAATTTTCATAGGACGGACACTTAATTGCAGCCAGGACTGGGGATCTCTCGTATGCTAGGGTCAGAGCTATGATGCTCTGATGTATTTCCCAAGTGATATATGAAGTGATAGGCATATTACAAGACTGAATATTTATGGGGAGGGTTGAGTTTGTTTCAGGTTCAGCTGGAAAGCCATTAAATTCAAAGTACCAAACATTTTCAAAGATTTTTAGCTGTTAATGTCTTTACCTACAAGAAATTGCCTCAGAACACCTGAACTGAGCGGAAGATATACAATCAAGAGCCTTTGATTTATTAAAAAAACACACATTATTGTCTTGAAATTTTGCTATCTCAATGTAGATTTTAATCAAGGCATGCAGTGCACGTAAGAGCTTACTTCGCATATATCAGTTTAGCATAAAAATGCAGGAACTTCAGCACAAGCACTTTAAATAATTTTTCAAAGTTCACCTCACAAACCAGGAAGATCCAGAACCAAAAAACTAAATCTGTTTACAAACCTGTTTCCTTTTGTAAGGGAGAAGATTTTTCTTCTGATGTTCTTTCCCAGTGAAGTAATATGCTCCTCATTAATTTAAAAAAAAAGATAAAATCTTTATGTCTCTTCATACTTTGGTACAAAAGAAAACATTAATAAAATACAATCTAGAAGGGAAACATAACATTAGAAGCAATACTTCAGCTGCAGGGCCTTCCTTGAGCTTTAACAAAATATTGAACATTAGATTAGTTTTCCTTCTAATCTTTTATTTTCTTTTTTTTTTTTTCTTCTTTTTAAAATTCTAGATTCCAAGAGTTTGGGTATTTGGTCTCTTCTGTCCAACAAAGAGGTACAATGCCATTAATAATACTAAACTTCCAGCCTTCTGCTCAGAAACAATTTTAGTTTAGATTTTATTTTTTCCAATAAGGAAACATTCATCCTCTAGAAAAAGAACATGAGTATATGCTGAAATTTGAAATAAATACAGTGTTTACTTGCTTGTTTATTTGGTTTCTGAGCCCATGTTTGCTTGCTTTTGTTTCCAGTGAAACTGGGACCAGGGTACTTTTTGGAACACAGTCGTAATTGAATTGCTATAAAGAAAACAAGATAGCAGCTCCTATTGAAAAAAAGAGATGTTTAAATAATTGACTTATGCTTAACTTCATTCTGAAAATAGAATATCAACAAAAATTAAATATAATGGAAAACTAGAAAATATTGTGTAACCATGACATATTACTTCACCTGTGGTCTCCTCCTTTCATAGATTTTTGAAATATTCCCACAAAGATAAATATTTTGTTTCTGAAGGCAGGATCTACATTACCTTCAAAACTATGTTTGAGGCTGAGTTTTTCCACACTGGCTGGACAGAAATAATCCTTAAGGGAAAGACTTAGGGACAATTTCCATGCACATTTTGTAGAACACAAAATGATAATTTTGTATACAACCAAACCAAACATATTTATAATAATATAAAGAACACATAATTTAAAAAACAACATGAAGAATGAGAGGCAAGGTGGCACCTCTACAAAGAGAAGTAGTCTCCAGAACACCAGAAAAATCTTGCTACTGTTGATGCATAATCTGACTCACAGACCAGTCCTTATCAGAGAGATGAGATCACTTTGCTTGGCTCACACTACATTATTTTTAACTTGTGGGTTGAAACTTGAACTAAGAAAAAAAAAAGGTATTGAATTTACATCATTTAGTTTTCTATCAATTTGTACAGTCCAAGTTCACATATGTGGCAGTCATATTGAATTTTAAATTTTACAGGATTTTTGCAACACAGCTTACTTTCATGGAAAAAGAGGCATATTCTCCTGGTCTCAAATTTTGCACTACTATATGAAAAAGCAAGGAAGCAAGCCTGCATTCCAAATTCACTATCTCTTTCCTTCTTGGTGCTTTGCACCATTTCATTTGCCTGAAAAATAAAATCTAGCCCTGAATGAAACAAAAGGACCCCTCCTAACAGGAAATGTCACCAAAAGACTCACGAGATATAACCAACAGTTTGTCTCTCTTCCCTGAGGTCCTTGCATGTAGATAGCCAATGTTTTTTGATTTTTTTGGCATTGTTAACCTGTGAAGTCTTTGAAGCAGATATGATCATTTGGATCACAATTTCTTCCTAAGTGCAAATTCCTCCCTAAGTGCACAATTTCTTCCTAATTTCACTCCTAAGTGCAAAAGGGAGTCAGCCAGGACTGGCTTTCTGGGAGCTATGATAATGCATTTAAAAGTACATTTATAAAATTAAAATTAAAATGTATCTCTTCACATGTATCATAAAACTGGTTCTGCAGAGAACACACTTTACTGCACAAGAATTGTGAGGAGAACGTTGAAAATAATGCCAAATGCAGATTAAAACCCACAGCTCTGTAAATGGAACACATCTTTTTTTTTCTTGGGAAAAAAAAAATAGTGTATACTCAAGTTTAGTATGGTAGGTACCAATTAATTGATCCTGAAAATAAGAAGCTAAAGTTTTCCTGTTATTTTTGACAGTTTATTCCTCAAATAGTTAATGTATTAGCTATTACAGGGTAATTTTAGTGATGTCAATCAAGATATCTTTAGAATAATAGCTACTACTACTTACAAGTGTCAGATGTTTTATTGTAAACCAGGAGAGAAAAACCAACAAACAACAAGCCAACAAGTAACACCCACCACCCACTCACTCCCAGAAAAAAAATCCTCTCTGCCCTCATTATTTGTGATTGTGGATAGACAAAAAGTGGAGCATTTCAAAATAGACAATTTTTATAGAAACCACTATTTGATATGAAAAGGGAACACTGACAAGCCTTCCATCAAATTAATTATCTGAAATTTGTAAATAAATTTCTGGAAACTTCACAAGTTCACTGTAGTTTAGTGATGTCACTTGGTGTTCATGTTTACAATTTGATGCTAAGAATTTATTGCCAACCTGAATTTGGAAGCTAGCCTATGAAATCAGTGTCTTTATAAATGACTGGAAAGACATTTCAATGAATGAAAAGTTCAAGCTAATAATTTTCTGTCTTTAAAACCCCAGATAATTTTTTATGATTCTGTTAAACTTGGAATATGACTCTTCACCAATTTAGAAGCTACAGAAAATTGTATTGTAAATGTACCATATTTTTTAATGTATTTTGCATTATTTTAACTTGAGTCAATTTCTTGACTCAATTTATTCTTGAGTCAATTTATACAATAAATAAGTTGATAAAAAGATTGATAAAGATTTTTCACTTGCCTATATAGATCAGAAAAAAAGAAAAAAAAAATCTGGATTTTACAGAACACTTTGAATTCAGGAGCCAATTTAAAAGAAATGTATTCTGTTCCATACAAAACAGAAAAATATTACTTAGCCAATTTTACAGGTAGAAAAATCAATCAAGATTGTCTCAAACTCACTAGTATTCCAGAGGTCTGAATGTTGGCTTGATCGAGATTCTGCTTGTGAGACTGGCATTCAAATACGGTAGAACATAGGTCATAAAAAAAAGGTAAAATCCTAGAATTACTAATTCTGGAAACCATTCCCAGGCACTTGACAGACAAGAAGGTGGTTAAAATGTTCAGCAAGGATTCACATAGGGGAAGCCATGCTTGACCACTCCGAGAGTCTTCTACAATAAAATGACTGAGTGGGTAGATGAGGGGAGAGCAGTGGACATTGGATACCTTGTCCTGAGGAAGGCTTTTGGCTCTGTCTCCTGCAAGATCCTCAAAGACAAGCTGCTGAAGTATGGGCTGGATAAGCATGGAGGTGGATTGAAAACCGTTGAGCATCCGAGCCCAAAGCATGGTGATCTGTGGCATAAAGTCTAGTTAGAGGCCAGTATCAGGCAGTTTATCCCAGGGACCTGTACTGGGTTCAGCCTTCTTCGAGATCTTATTAATTATCTGGATGAAATGCTGAAAACATTCACATTCTGTTTCACAAAACAGATATTTGGCTTGTGGAGAGGTAAGAGGGGGAACCTAGAACCCCCTGCCAACACTCAATAGGCCAGTGCAGGTCAATGGTAAATTATGTGAATCTCATCAGAAGTCATCTACATAATAATAGTCTTTCTGAAAAAAAAGTCATTCAAAGAAATAATAGAGTGCAGATTTATGAGTGAGTTGTAAAGACAAAAGCTACAAAATCTTAAAGCCAGAGAAGCTATTACTGAACTGTAAAAAACAAGTTTCACTACTTTGACAGCAGATTCCTAGAGATGGATGTTAATATATAACAGAAGTATATTTTAAAAGCAATACCAATTGAAATGATAAGACAACAACTGAGTAGGAAGTTAATACTAAAAAGAATGCTTGAAAGATTAGAATGTATGGAAGAGAAACACACCAAAACAACCATTATTATAGACTAACACAGCCTTGTTTTTCTCTGGGCTCATGCTGGAGTCCCAGCATACCTGACAAACTCAAATCAATGCTATGACATTGCCTCAGATGTTCATTGGGAAGATATATATATATATATATTGCATATATATACACATATATGGAGCTGATACAACAGTTATAAAATATCTTACTCCAGAATCCTCTACCAGGAAGAGTAATAATAAAGAAAAAAAGAGTCATATCAATGAAACTGAATGAGCAAGTGCCATCAGCTGTGATAGCTGGTGTCACATATTAAGCAACTAGAACTTGTCATTCTTACTTAATGCCAATTTTCCATCCGGGCATAGCAGCCAAGAACCTGATGATCAATAGACCCTTCATGCAAATTTTGTAAAACAAGTTAAGGGGAGAGATACCAACTGCATGGGAGCTCTATCCAAATTGCCTTTTGTGGCAATTTGGAATATATGGGAATTTTTTCATGCCCCTTGCATAGACAAAACACATCATATTTTAGGGCAGTTCATTCTAGAACCATGTACCTTCTGGATTTCAGTTTAACTTTTTGAGCTCTAGGTTTGGGTATTTTAGATTAATGATCAAGCCTAACTTACCATCAGCTGACCGTGCTGCTTAGTGTGAGGCACTTTGTGTAAGCTCTGACCTCATTACCAATGAGGAGGATAAGATGGGTGTTCCTTGCTTTTCATAAGCTCTGCCTTCTTTAAGGGGAGGCTGGTTGTTTCATCTACAGTTCCCTTTCCTGGCCTCTAACTCCCCTACAGAAGCCACTGCAGTCTCCAAACAGTGAGAGATCCATCATGGTGGAGAAACAAAGGCAGCTTAGTCCATAACCCCTTTTATTACTTCCTTTTTTATTCTTTTATAAGAATTTTTGCTTTAGTCTTTTTCTTAGAGATCTTTTCATAGAATGCTCTTTCTTGGTCTGATTCCTCAATTTGTGCAGTACTTCAAAGCTCTTCATTTATAGCAATAACGTTTCTCCATTGGCTGGTATTGCTTATTTTTCATTCTTTATAACAATAATAATGTCAAAACAAAACAAGCATCTGCTCAACTGCAGTAAATTATCTGGCTTTCCATTCTCTGTGCAGAGTAAATATAGCTGAAGTTTATTTCATAAAGTGAATGTTTTCAAGGTGTAGTGTGCCTGACATGAGTACTGCTCAAAGGTAGAATTTAACCTTTCATGTCTGGTTTAAAGTGCTCAACTACTCTCCCACAATTTCCAGCAATTTTTGGCCCTGAGTTTCTTTAAGTTATATATGATCAATTAATTAGAAAACAGAGCACCACTTGAAGAAACAAGTGATTTATAATGGAAGGTCCACTTCTGCAATTTGCTGTTGGATGCTGTTAAAATAGTTAACCCACAAAATACTGATGAATGTTCCCCTGAGAAGCTGCTCTTTTGAATTTGACCCCTAACAGTAAAATAGTCCTCACAGAATTAGTCAGGATGAAGCTACTATTAGAGAACCTCTCTGCAGAGAAGTGCAGGCAGGCAGGCGTAGATATGTCAAGGCAGCCACATGTAAGCCTGTTATGATTTCAGAGCTGCACAGTAGAGCTGCGTTTAGGACAAGATAGCACAATTTCTTTCTAATAAGTGTTTATTTATGTGCTTGAATGATAATATGGTTTCTATACCTACAGCTGGCTGGCATCTGGACAGCTCAGGGAATGGTGGGAATATTCACATGATACTCTATTTATTCATACACAGACACATGAACAAGGGTAGCAGGAAGAGAACACCTCCTGTGCAGAGTTCTATTTGTGCCGCACTTCTTTTGCCACCTTCCTGGTAGTGTCTCGTAAAGCAGATCATACTCCAGACTCCATGTGCTGCACTGGTTACCACTTTCAATAGCATTTTTGGTGAACTCATCAAGCGTTCCTAGTCCCTTACACAGAAACCCTTACTGTCTATGTATGCAGCAAAGTAAATAAGTCTCAGCTGTTGTAGGATGGGGATAAATATCCAGACTTTTACTATGACTATACTTTTAGAAATCAGAGGTAAAAAAGTTCATGAGGCACAAAGATGTTGTACATACAATGGCCTAGATAAGGAAAAGAAAAAAAAAGGATGTTAGTTTGTATATCCTATAATCAAATTGAATTTATGGTCATTTCTGAGACAAAATGTCACTGCATGGAATATCAGCTGCATGGAATGACCTTGAATGATATATGTATTAAGAGCTCTACAATGCATTCATGCTTATCTCAAGAAGAATATAAAATACTTTAGTATTTCTTATGCAAAATAACAATAAAAATATTTATTATTTTTCTCCTCTCCTCCTGCAGCTGAACCCATATACATAAGCCAAAAATAAGCCTGATTCTTTTACCAGTGGACATTACATTAACAGTTATGTGTCATTTGATAGAAAAAACATTTGGAAAGGAAAATTACTGAAATATTAAAATTTTAAAGCCTTGTGTGAGTCTATTCTGAAATGAATCCACTAAGAAAGAATTAGAATTATTTGCAGAATTGGTTTACTAGAATTTGAAAAACAGGATACAAACACTTTATGATGTGAGAATAGTGTATTTCTAACCAAAGTGTTCAGCGGAAAATGACATAAACTTATTAAAACCTAGAATTAAAAATCCCATTCTGTTGCCACTGAAAAGTTAATCACAGTGTGAAGCTAATCCTGGATATCAGGATTTTCCCACCAATAAGCTCCATGGTATATGAAGTAGATCCTACAGTAGCACATTTATGCTTTACATGCTAAGACTTGAACCCATATGAACCATCTTAAATGTAAAAAAATAAATAAATAAAAATAAAGAAAGAAAATGAATAAGAACCACAATAATCAGCATTTAAGTTAATATAGGAGCATGAAAGGATGTATATAATCATCTGCTTAGTGGAAGCTGCTTGTGCAGTAATTCTCAATAAGCACTGGATCTTTGGGTCTTCAGTAAAGCAATAAAAATTCACTGTTTAAATAGATGAAAAAACTACATTCTGCAACCATCAGAAAAATAAATAAATAAATAAATAAATAAAGCCGGCAGACCTTGCTATATTTCATTAAGATTGTTTCAATAACTTTGCAAAATAATTTCAGTTGATGGAAGCTTTCAACACCACAAATCCTGTATTTGTATTGCAACAACAAAGACTTGATAGACTAGTAGTTCAAAACTCAAGAGCTTTGTCCTATTGCTTTACTCCAGTATTTTGCAGCAAGGTGCAGAAACCCAATGGACAAATGATAAGGTTCTTAGTGAAGTTTTTCGGCTAGTCCCGAAATGTAGAATAGCATTAATATAAAGCTGTTGGGCAAACATTTTCAGAATTCTTTCAATAGTATAGCATTGTATAAAACTGCTCAGTGTAAAACATATGAGTACAGCCTTAATGAGCCAGTGTATTTCTACAGACATACAGAATTTCTAGCAGTACAACTGTTTAGTGATCTTTTTCCCATCCATTAGTCTAAGCAAATCTGCATGAAACATAACCCCCAGTAAATAACACTTAAAAAAACCCCCAACACTGTAAATATCCCCACAATGACACTATTTTAAGGACTTTTAAAATATGGTTTCTCAGTGTACAGATGATTGATTGTTCCAGCTGAGAATCCTCTCTCAGTTAAAAGAAAAATACCTCTAAGAAAATCAGTAGACGCTTCATTATTTTCCACTTGTTTTGCATAAGACAGGGTTAAGTATGCTCTAGGGCTTCAGAATATCAGTTTCAGGTGGTAGGAATATAGAACATGTGCTGTAAATTGGATAATTAGGTGTTTTTAATTAGCTGTTTTGATGAGGAAGCATGCACAGTCAAAAAAGGCATCCGAGACCAGAAGAAGGAAGTTTTTAAAAGCTATAATGTCAGATTGAGCTGGACTATTGCCTGGAATGTGCTCAAAGATTAGCTTAAAAACTCAAAAGTGTAAATAGCATTGAAGAAAATAGTTGTTCTGTCAGAAAATGATGCCTTCCTCTCTTTACGCTGTTGCAACATAAGTACTTTTAAAAGCTCAAAGGATGAATCAAGGTATAGTGTCATTTTAAAACAATCACAGAGGGAAGAAAATTGATGTTTCTCTCTCATATTCATCTCTAAATATTACCTTGTAATGGCTTTTTAAGATCTGATTTTTTTCTGGTTTCTTTTTTTTAAATGTTTTTTTATTGATGAGTTATGACTTAATTTTCTTTTTTTGGTTTTGAGATGCATGATATTTGTTTTCTTTCTTGTCCTCCCACATTCTTCTCTAAGGTACAGGTTGCAGGGCTTCCCTTCAACTACTATGAGAGATAGTAGTAAATGGGTAGGAATACAAAAAGTCCTTTGGGTATGCCTAGAATCTAACTTTATTTGGGGTATGCCAACTTCTGAAAAATGGCAGGGAATATTAAATTCCCAGGAAGTCAGAAGCAATAAAACATATGAGAACTTCCTAACTGTGATCAAAGAAAGAAATAAGCAAGAATTGTTGGGATTAGGATGATGTTATTCATCTAAGAAAACAGAGTTTGTGTTCTTTCTCTACCTACATATGAACAATATTGCTTGTACCTCTTAAATAATAAAAAAACCAAGAAGATTTTGGGGTGGTTGAAGTCCACAAGAACTAATGGAAATTCTGTTTATTTGGTTTTTTTGTGCAAACTGGCATAAGGATTTCCTTATCTTTTCTTGAAACATTACCTGTAGACAAGGAGCACCCATTCTTAGACTTTTTTAAACTGCCAGAATTCTGAAGTTGTGGTAATAGAAGGTAATAATAATAAAAATCAAAAGAATATGAGACAGGATAATTTATGTTTAATGATCCTGATTACATCTTTGACAATTTTTCCCATTTTCAACTCCTTAGTAAGAATTACAAAAATGCTTCCCACCACACTATCATGAACTTAAAATCTACAGTGAAATATCAGGAATATGCCGCTGTAAGAAAACAATAAAATGGAAAACATTTCTTATGTCCCAGGTCTCTGCAATAGCAGGAATGTTGTTAGGTGTCTCTGAGGGTATTTGGTGTCCTACAAAGGGAAAATAAAGGTTGAAATTCTTCTTTTAGTAAAGGTAAAGTTGTAGAACTCCCAATAGGTTGTATTTCTGATTGTCTTTCAAACTGCATTCCACAATGATACTTCTGCCTGCTTGCTGAATTTTTGGTCCCCCTTCATGCACTTTTAGTTTTTTGTCTCTCTCTTCTTTTTTTCTTTCCTTTCTTTTAAAGGTGCACATTAAAGAAACATCAAGAAATTGCTCAGAACAGAAAGTGCACACTTGTCAGAATCGTACAAGCCAGCAAATCAATAAGGAGCAGAAACGTGGAAAGATAAAATTGTTCTGCATGATCTTTGGAGAACACCAATATTCAAATGCAGTGTGTATTTTGCAAGGAATATCATGAACAGTTAATTTATGTCCGGGACAATGCAAAGGAAAATTAGCAAGATGGTACAAAGTGGGTTTAATTTTCAGTGCCCAGAAATATTATTTGTTTCCATTTACCCTGACATTCAGTTCCAACCCAATATATCAGCTATACCAATAGCCTGAAAACATCTGCTTTATCCCTGAGGAATGAAGTCTCCAGAGAGCTCTGCTACAACACCTGCTTGGTGCATTTGGCAGTGCCTAAAATGACTTGCATTACAAAGTTCTTTTCTTGAACAGCAGGAAAAGCAAAGGAGAAAGTATCAGCCAAGTAGATTCTTCTCTGAATTTTTGCTGTTCCAAAATTTTGCAGGTTTTTGCGGAAGCATTCAGTTTGTGGATCTTTTTTAGAAGACTACTTCTCTAATAATCAGGTTCTCATTGTCTTTACCACTCTTCAATAATAGTGGAAAATAAATATTTCAATCCTGTTGCAATAAATCTTGAAGACTATTTGTGGTTGGCTGGTTGCTTTGTGGGTTGGTTGGCAGGGATTTTTAGTGAATCCAAACCATCTATCACATAGGAGCTGTTAGACAGCAGAAGACCAATGACTTTTCTGCTGGGCAAAGGATCCACAAATCAAAATATGTGGTGAACAATTAGGAATTTCTTATTACAAAAACACTCTGAAGAAATAGCAAAGATGAAAATACATTTCTGACAAATACTTACAAATTATATTAATTCTAATATTTTTTTACTTTTTCTCTGGTAATGCAGAGCAACTGAAAGGTAAGGGATATTGTCATCTCCTTTCAGGGCAATTAATTTTCCAGAAATACTTGAAATTTTAGGAGACAGTTAATTCTTACTTTCTGAATGAGTTTTAACTTTGAAAATCTTCTAGTGATTGTAGATGTGTAGAGAGCAAGCATGGAGAGGTTCTGGTTTTGAGCGGCTTAGTGTCAAGATACACAGGCCCCAGGATGTCAGCTATTCTCTGGATTTATCTTGGCCTGAGTGAAGATATGTTATGGCTTTTTTAACCATAAAAAAATTACCTAATGGTCAGGTAACTGTCTGATTTGTTTCAGCTTTGCTTAGATTTATATAATCATGTGGTGTAAATATATATATCTATACTTTTATTTTTGTATTCGTTTGAAAGAGTTATTTTCTGTAGAGTGAACTTATGATCTTAGAATAAAACCCAGAATATAATAAAATCACAAAATGAGAACAGGCCTTGAAAATATTGTCCCAGGATGTTGCCATTGGAACAGGAGTGCAAAACAAGGAACAATGTCCAAACAATTTACTAGTGTTTAGCTTCTGATCACCAAAGGGACGCAATATCATGACCAGGTTAAAATGAGTTTTAGCATAAAGAAGTATTCAGTCAATGTAGAACAAACAATATAAAGTACAATCAGACTTGTAGACCAGCTAAGAAAGATTACTGAGCAAACAATGTGAGCAAATATATAAAAATGTCCTCAAGCAAATCTTTTGGTCACATGCAAAAAAACTTTTCCAAGTGACCTACAAAACCAGAACTGACCAACTCAGGTGGATATAGAATTTTTGTATGAAATGTGGTGGTTTAAAACCAGCTGGGAATTAAACTTTAAATAATCTACCCCCCTTCCCTGTGCTGTTTTCTGGTGAGAGAGGGACAGAGACTGTGGGTTGAGATAAAAATTTACTGAAAATGAACACTAATGGGATGAGAAATGAACAGTAACAACGTTAATAACAAAAGTATACAACAGAGAGGGTGATTTTCACACAAACAAGGTGCTCACCACCTTGACTCAGTTCTGCTTGGCCACTGAGACAAAGAAAAATGATGGATGATATTTCAGGATCTACAAGTTGTTTCCAGCTCAGGAGCTAACCAACTACAGTAATCATTTGACCTCTTTTGGCCTTCATTTCATGTATCTTTCTCTGTATTTCCTGAAATTTTTGATATCAAAATAGCTATCTCCACAAGGAGATGACTTGGAAACCTTTGGCTATTAGTAGGAAAATATAAAGCAATAATAATCACTCAAAACTTACAGAAGCTATCACCAAAGAAAAATATTGAGTTTTTAAAAATAAATCCAAATGTTCTTGAAGGTAAAAGGACAAAGACGAATCCTTATACCCCTATCAGACTGGGGAAAGTAGATGAAGCTTTGGGGGTGATTATCAGTTAGTTGGTGTCCTCAGTGAGATGAAGGAGATGCATTAGGAGTTCTTTGCTATGGAAGGTCTACTATGTCTAAGCCCTTCCCATAAGGAAGGATGCCTCTCATTTTGAAGTCCTGGAGAGTCCATCCTGCCTTGAATTTCTGTGATGTCTGAGGTAGTCACAACACAGGATGGGAAGGAAGTTGAATAACAATGCAATTTTTAGGTGGGTGAGGTTGAGCGAAACGTACCACAGTCTTGGATGCAAGCGCTTATAGAAGCTGTCTAGGATGTTTCTATGTTCAGTGATGAAAAAGCAGGGTAAGACTTTTGTGATAATATTTTCACAAAAGGAACCTGGAAAATATATTGCTTTAGACACTCTAGTCTTTGAGAATGCTCATAAAATAATTATAAAGCAATTATAATAATACTTTGAATTCATGAGTGAGATAAGTAAATCGTAATTTGCAACCAGCGAAATGAGGTTCATCAGATACCAGTGAAATGTGGGCATATTGAATTAGACTGGTGAAAGTCTAGAAGGAGATGTTTAAAGATAACTTCTTTTATCACCTCTTTTACATCTGTTGGACACCTTATCTTGGTTTGCCAAAGTGTTTGTACATATGCAATAAATAATAAATTAGAAACTAGATTTTTGTCCTATGAAAGTGCTTCAGTAATGATATTGGAACTATCTTCGGCATACTTTTTAAACTAATGTTAATTGCAGAAACAATATAAGTGTGGCTGGTCAGAGTGACAAACAGAATGAGCTGTCAAGTAATTAAACAGGTAGTCTAATTCAATTTAGTTTAATGGTCAATATTTTATATTATCTATTGTATTGTACAGGTTTGGTTCATATTTGTTTTTTTTTCCCTTTTCTAGGATGAATGTTGTTGTCATTTCAGTTATTTTAGCAGCTAGAATATCCTTGTCCTGTTTAATTGCCTACAGGATAAGTGACCAGTATAATAGCAGATTTTTACTTTTTTGAGTACTATTTCCAGAGTGGATGATCTTTATTTTTGTCAATACATTTTAACCATTTTCTATTCTTCTTCCTTCAGGGTCATCCAATTTTCACTTACCTCTCAGGTGTCTTCACTATTAATAATGCAGGATATTTTTGAAATTTTTAAGTCAAATTTACAGACTCAGTATATAAAAAATTCCTTTTCCAGCTCCCAAGCTACTAAAACATTTGTCAAAGATGTCCTTTTTAAAGTCCTTTCAGAGGAATTTCTAATAACAGAGACTGATTTACTTACAACAATGTCAGAAAGAATGCTTCATATATCATTTTTTATATATATATTTATATATATATGTATATATGTATTCCTATGGGTAAGTTTATATCCTTTTAAGTTTTAATCCAATAATTTTTGTAGTATCCATTTGGTCAGATATATGTATGCAGACTATATTGTCTCTCTACAAACCAAATCAATCTGAACCTCTGTATGTGGAGTACTATTTAAATTGTAAACTTCAATATTATGAAAGTATTATCTAAATAATAATTCAAATGTATGGGGAATTAAGAGCCTTTGATATCCTGTTCCAGTTTCTGCTATTTGAGTGTTTTTGGAAGTACTGATGGTTTTGAATTGTAATTATTAATTTTTGCTCTTAGTATCATATATCCAACAGCCTTTGCTGGCAGAATCTTGTTGAGTCCTATACATATTTCTGACTAATGTTATTGTCTATTTGATGTGGGTAAAGTGTTTCATACTGATGTAAGCAATGTCTCTGTATGCATGGTTTATCCTTCTGTGCACTAGTGTTAAATGTTACTGTTCCTTGAACTCTGTATAAGACAGAAGGCTGATATAGAATCATGTATGAAGAATTTCTCTTTTTCCAAACAAATACAAAAGCAACCAAATTATTGTTTTCAAATGTGTCAACATTTTTTTTAATAAACATTAATTATCTCTATTTTTCTTTATAATACATAGGTTTACCAATTTTCTGGTAGAAAAATGTTACACACTTTATTAATAGCTACTGGTTTTTTTCATATAAATTCTATTCTATTTGTTCATAATCTGGATCAAGGGTGAAATGCCTTCTTTTTCAGAAAGTAAAATCACATAAATTCCTTCAACTTCTGCTCCTGAGAGAGCATATATTAGATCTGACTTTCAAGCATAAGATGCACACTGTCTTTTCAAACAAATTTTACCCTCATCTGATAGGGTAACCCCTTATAACTAAGAATGAGTGTTAAAACAAACAGATTTCCAATGCAAAGTTTGAAAGCAAAGCTAGGAGTGTAATGACAAGACCTGTGAGAAAATGTGGTAGAAAAATTACGTGAATTGATGACTAAGACTATCCTCAATACTAAGCATGATTTCTTCTCAGTGTTATGATAATAAAAAACCTGCATCAGGATATAAAAAGTGAAAACAAAATTGAAACTTTTTATTTTGGCTTAATTGATAAACAAGATATACTGTTCCACTCACAGCAGTGAGTATGAAGCTGCAATATGCTCTCGAGTGATTTGTAATTTTTTTTAACTTCAGACATCTGAATGTTAAACATTTATTATATACACATGGTCTTAAATACCTTGGCTTTTACATAATAAAACCAAACCCACAACACTCTGAATCCATATGAGTGAGACTGAAACAGAAAGCCAATCTTTTGTCTGGTATTTCACCAGTTCTTAACCTCTCTCTTTACCACGTTACAGAAAAAAACATCTACAGGAACAGCTCTTCAAAGCATTAATATAGAAATGCAGTGTGTGTGATCATACTTCCTTTGACCAGCAAATAATTGTTCCTTATATTCTCTTGGAAAGGTCATGAACAGCCGAATATTTATTTATCATCTGTCACCAGACTTGCACTATTCAGTTCAGCTAATAACATAGTGAATTCTAGCTACTTATCAAATTTTGAAAGATAAAGATAATGGAGGATTCTACTGGGAAAACCATGCCACAATTTAATAGATTTCATCATCAGAAACTCCGACTTATACCTTATCCTTTATTAATATAATGCTCCTCATGATTGCGATCTCTTATATGATAAATTTTTTCTTACTTACAATGTTCACTTCCTTCAAATAAGAAGACAATACTAAAAACCTTTTTTTTTTGCACATTTTTCAGCTAACTTAAAGGGAGTGTGAGGTTACTAGGTAAGTTCTAAGGCTTTTTCAGCTAAAGATCCTTTAAGATCCATTGCAGGCCATTGTTTTTTTCACATAGAAATTACTGACAATGGCATACACGGATTACAAAAACTACGTTAGTGGTATGCACTAATTACAAAAATTATTTATTATTAAAATACCTCACATTAAAGAGAAAAAATTATAAACAAAGTATAGTTGAGTGTTCAAGCCTATTTCCCCACCTAAATGGACAAAATCTCTTGATTGAGAAAGGATCAGACAGTGTTATCATTTTGCTCTAAATACAACCTGAAAGCACAAAGAATTCTCTTAAAGCCACTGGCACCATCTGTGGAATAAGGATTTGTTTAGGCTATAACCCATATAAATCTACAGACCTAATCCTAAACATGTAGTTTTCACTATTGTCAACAACCAGTGGTGTGCAGTTGTTCTCTCTTTTAGTCCTGTCCATGCAGCAAATTACTAATATGAAATATATTATCTCAAATAAAAGTATTTTTGTCACATCTCTTTGAAAGCCATTGGAGTAAAAGGTTAGAGTCATTAATACAGTGTTTTCACTTGTGCATCTTTTAAAGCTCTTTTGTAGCTGCTCATTCACACTGGCGTCCTATCATGAGACTGTCAAGAATAATTTTTTTCTTATGAAGCAGTTGCTGCTTCATCTGCACCTGGTTGGATGGCCCTACCCCTGTACTCCCTACCCATAATTTTCCAGCTATGAATATAATAAATAGTGTTTCTGTCCTTAACAGACCTCACGCTGGAAATCTCTCCTGATTTTCAAACCATTCATGCTTTATTTTTAGGTAACAGGAATTTGAATTCTGCACTGGCATTTTTCCACTTAGCCTGCATACCTTGGTTTTCTTCAGTGATGAGCAACTGTAGTAAACATTGCAGAATTTGTTTGTTGCATGCCTTTTTTGATTGTTTTTTGGGGCTGGTTTATTTGTTTGTTTCTTCCTTGCATAAGCTTTCCTGACTCTGTAATTCAGTTGCACTTACCTAAAATCTTACTTAGAAAAAAAAAAGGAAAACAGAAAGAAATATGTTTCATAATTTGGTTATCCTGAAGCTAGCTTTTAGGCAATTGAATCAGTTGATAATTTCTGTAAAATGAGTACTCAATGAAAGAGAGGTGAATAAAATACAGGTGGGTTGCTTTTTCCAGACAGACGATTTTGAAAACATTTGATGATCTCCGTTCCAAAATTGCTGCTGGGTAGTGGTATAAATAAAGAAATATTCTGAGAGAACTTTGTTATACAATGGCTGGAAAAAATTAATTTTGAAATCTTACTTCAGTCTTGCAGAATGATTCAGGATCATTTTCAAAGTGGATTAACATTTAAAGCATTTTATTATCTTATTATCTAATGTCATATATAAAGTTTTATAACCATCAGTTTAGCATTTTAAAGATTCTTAATATTGTTATAATAAAACTGACTACTGCAGCTAATTTTATATTCCATAATAAAAAAATAAATCTGTGCTGGTAAATCAGTCATCCTTTAAACTCCTAATAAAAGGAAAAATGCCTGTATTTGGACAGCATTTTGTTCGAAGTGCAGTAATATATAATGTGGTTGATTGCACTATTTAAGTTAAATATTGATTCTTTTTCCTATCTTATTTGCTAAATTAAGTATTGGTTTACGCATTTTCCAATAGCTTCATTAAAAACTAAAATGGCAGCAAATAATTGCTGATGTTGTAATGGGTTTTTATTTTTATACTGATAGGAAAAGGCATTTGTTTTAGTTTTATCATCCTAGGAACAATAAATAGATGATTTTGTGAGCACTTCTGACAACGCTATTAGAATATCTAGGGTCTACTTTTTCACACAATTATATTTATATAATGAAGCATTATACAAATATGCATGTTTAACTTTGGTTAATGTATGTATTCAACTGCAACAGCAAAAGTCCGTCGGCTTTGGAAACCGTTTAAAGCTAATGGATGACAGAATGTTTACAACATCCATTTATGGCTTCTACTCCTCTTTTTGTACATACAAGATCCAGATTTTCAGTATCCAGAAGAGGACCTAGATATCCAAAGCAGCACAGTTTGCATTCAAGCACCTAGATAACCACAAGGTTTCCAAACGATAACCTCCACCTCTCCATGTCGTAACACCCCTGGTGTGATTTTTCAAGAGATTTCCACATACAAGACTTTTCATATTAAAACCTTTCGGCTCTTATTTTTCATGTTTAAATGCAGAATGATCTCTTTTTTAAAAATCCACTGTTACGTTTGGTTGCTGAGACTTAGGAAAATATAAGAACAAACCAAAGAGTGCCTAATCCGCCACACTTCTATGGGAAGTGTACATGCCTGCAAGCTGTTTAAAGTGAGGTCCCCAGTCTGCAAGGTAGTCATAGCTCTGATCCATGTCTGAAGTGTTTGAACCCAACGAGCTGAGGGATCCTGCCAAGGAGCCAGTCCCCTCAAATGCATAGGTCTGAAGTGAGTCATAGGGAGGAACTCTAGGATCTGTATTTGCTTCTTCGAGCTTTTCTGAAATGAATTGCCTGAAGATTGCGCTGTCTGGGCCAACCTGTAGAGACTGTCTGTAAAGGCTCTGGATTTCAGAGGCCACCTTCTTCCGAGGTTTGTGTGTTCGCATGACAGTGCGTGCCCTCAGTGCTGAAATATCAAAGGCTTCTGTGTCCTCCTCACCCCCTCCTTCATCATCATAACTGACAATATTCTCTCTGAATTCTTCCATCTTCTCTGAAAAGGGAGGCTTCTTCTTCTTCTGCTGCCTTATGGTTACGATTGCCAAAAAGAACACTGACGAAATAAAAATAAAAGAGAAGGGAAAAGAGAAAAATTAAACAGAACTAGAGACTTTGAATGTGCTTGGAAAGATTTAAAAAATCACTTCTTATCTTAGTATCAATGCTGTTGCAAAGTGAAGCTATCTTAACAAATTTATAGATCTGTAATTTTTACGGATTTTATGGTTTTGAGACGAGCAATAGGTGTGTTGGGAAAATGGCTACAAAGGGACTTATAAAAAAGGCGAATGAAATGGAGCAGTTCTTTTGGTAGATGCAAATTTGAAACTGATGGAAACACAGGTTATGCTTTTTGAAAGTGCTTTTTTTATCACATAATATATCCATTTCACACCCAGAATTTAAATTCTTAATCTCTATCAGTCTCTCTGATAAAAGTACCATAAAGATCAAATGAAAAATGAGGCAATGAGCAAGATTTCCTCCTCACCTAGTTGAATAGTTCAGTTCCACAGACTATGCAGAATGGTGTTCAACTATTTCTGTTGTGATGGTTTTCAAATTTGAAGACTCACTAAATTCTGTGTCATTTTACCGCCAAGGCCTATGAATCAGATGATCTTATTTCTTTCATATATTAAAAGTTTCTTAAATTTTCTTTTAAAGCATTATTTTTTAATCCCACATAAT
This sequence comes from Corvus moneduloides, assembly GCF_009650955.1. Taxonomy (NCBI): domain Eukaryota; kingdom Metazoa; phylum Chordata; class Aves; order Passeriformes; family Corvidae; genus Corvus; species Corvus moneduloides. Next base: position 107,095,329 of record NC_045476.1, on the reverse strand, counting down.
TTTATTTTAACAGAATGATCCCTTTGAATTAGTCTATGATTTTCACAGAGATTAATTCAGTTTTAACTATATCTTGTTGCAGATGTACTTAATAAGTGTTTTGTGGACTGTAGTTTTTTACTCAGGACATAAAATGATATAACTACCAACAATTACAGCATTTTACTTAAGAATATGAGGAACCTGAAGTAGTTCTTTTTTCTACCTATTTACAATTAACTATTCCATTTGGTTGGGAGATACCAACACAAGACTTGAAAGCGCTGTAAATAAGAATTTCTACTCTATATTCACAAAAGCCAGGTGGTTTTAACTTTCCAAATGTTTTGCATAGTGAACTCTTCTAATGATACACATCATACTCGAAAATTAATTTTCAGGGATAAATGGCAAACTTAATATATATAGAATATTATATTATTTCATTTTAAATAATCACAAAAATATGTTCAAAATTTAAGGAATTTAAAATACGTGTGTTTGTAAAGAGTGTAGTAGATTAGGTTTTTTTCTTCTTTTGGACTAATATATTTATCTATATCCTTGCTTTGACTTTTGTGATATGACTAGACCCAGTAGATGTCATGGGTTTATTCCACCTGGAGAGAGAACCTCTCTGCAAGCACCCAAGAAATCCGTGATGAATAATTCCCCTGATGGCCCGGATAATGCAGTGATGCAGTTTGCCTGATCCTTAGCCCCTGAAGTCAGTAACACAAAGTGAATATGTTCAGATACCTTGTAACAATCAAAAAAAACTTGAAATGCACACTGACCTGTATGCTTAAACTGACTAAAAGACAAGGCAGATATCTAAGCTCAGATTTAAATAAGGCAACTCTGGAAGCGCAGGCGGGCCAAGAAACAACAGATTTGATTCTATATTCCCATGTCCTCTGTTGGAAACCAGGACACGGATGTAGGGGAACTAGTGCCTCCCTGGGCTTTGCTATGGAGACAAGAAATGGCTGGTGTCCAGAACAGCCAGCCTTGGGTTGCTGGTTTGGAGTACCATTTGCCAGCTGTGCATGACCTTTTACAGAAGTACTGGAAAAACTCCTGTCTATTTGAAACACTCTCAAACCCAGCTTTCATATCCACAAATGCCCAAATGTAACGGAGGTTAAGTTGGTGTCTCCTGAGAGGAAAAAAGAGATGTCCAACACTGGGAGAAAATGCTGTCTGAAGATGTAACCTTAACTGACAGAGAAATTCCCTATGTCTGAAGCTTTCTGAACTGGTGTCAGATTCTCTTTTTCTTTTGTTACTTATATTTGGTCTCAGTTCTACATTTGCCATTCCTAAGGCAGAATGAGTAGGGTGCTGCTTCTTTTAATATATTCCTACACTAGCAAATTTTCTTGTGTAATGCTCCCTTCAGCTTTACCTGCAAACAGTACAGACTTTGGGCTCTGAAATCTTTATTATTGCAATGCCAGAAGAGTAAAGAGGACCATGACTCAAATATACCCAACTTTTAGGAAATTGTGTTAGAATTCAAATTTTACTGAAAACTGGGGAAGGGAGAAATTATAGTTAAGAAAACAGGAAAGAAATGAAACATTTGCCTTATTTCAATTTTTCCCAATGGCCCAGTACTTGGAGTCTTCCAGTCATGTGTCCACCTTTGTTACTTAACCAACCCCTCTGTAAAAGGAAACAGAGTCATTTCTCTTACTTATACTTACCTAGGAATATTAATATGCAAGCCAAAACAGCAACTAAAGCCTCTGTGCTGAGACCCAAGGAATACATGAAAGCTTCATATCGACAGTAGAAGGTGTTAACTTCAGTGTCACAGTCGCAGACAGTGACAGTGAGAGTATTTGTGCTTGTCAGTGGTGGGGTTCCATTATCCTGAATTAAGATTGGCAAGTAGAAGAAAAACTGCTCCTTCCTCCTGAAGCCACTTTTTCCTGTGAAAATTCCAGCTGTGTTATCTAGAAGATAAATTGTTGTGATTATATGCATCACATATATATTTTGCAACCACAACAATAATATTCAGTGGAATCTGACCTATTTAAAACCAATGGTACTGTGCAAAGCTACATATTAAGAAAGTTAAAGTAAAAGCAGGCACTGGCATTTGGCGCATAATTTGTCAATCATGAATAAATTGCATTTATTTTTGAGATATGTATTCCAGGGGCAATAATAAAATTTGACCTAGGAGCTCTGGTTTTAATGTTCAGAGCTAAAGAAATTGACATCTTTTTCAGTACCTGACACCTGCTCAGACTAATTAATTGATTCTTAAAATGGTTCCATGTATCCAGCTGCTACCAACACAGCAGTTCACAGATAAATTACTGACAGTTTGCCAATCAAAAAGGTTAAAATTGTGTCTAGCAGCACATAGTGAAAATAGGTGGCAGAGAAAGAAGAGAAAACAAGAAAAAAGTCCACTAAAATAGTCTTTTATTTTTTTTCCTGACTCAAAAACTGGAGCTAACTGGACTTCTACTGCTTAAAATAGCAAAAAGATTTAGATGCTTTCCCTTTGCTTTGTATTTAACTATTAGTGTTTAGAAATCTGTTCTGTAAAAGAACACCGTAAGCTTAAATTCAGCTCCTGCTGCTTATCAATCAATTCAAATATGTAACTTAGCTTGTTGCAAAGCAAAATACTCCTGTCTACATGATGTGCAATGAAAAGAAGAAAGAGAATCTATAAACATTTCCATGTGAGAATTTTTTCTCATGGCAGAGCAAATTACTGCATGTGTGCATATGTAGAAGTAGGGGAAAAAAGTGTTTCTACCCTTATCTGTATAATTCATCTATCCAAACAGTCTACTGAAGTTATGCCACTCACACTTAAGTTTTTCTAGGTTTCTGTCATAGTTTAGAAAGTAACTCTGAGATAAAATACTATAGATCTATAGTCACTTTTTTTATTCCTAAGAGCTATTGCAATTCAACCAGCCATTTCTGTGAAATACAGCAGAAAGGGACAGATTGAAATGTGATTGCATCATATTTTAAAAAGTTTTCTTTTCCCCTTAGTAGTCATCAAAAGGAACAGAATGAGTTGCCTTGTGTGAGGGTCTGCTTGGGTTTTGGGCAGAAAGAGGAAAGGTGGGAAAGGCACATGGCTTGTATAGAATTTGACCTTAATATAAATGATTTACCTCTTCTTTATAGGGAGTGAGAGATTAATGAAGATGGGAATTTAAATTCTTATTGATACATTGACTAAGTTTGAAGATAATTGAAAAGCAGTTTGCCATTTAACATAGTTGGAACTTTCCAAAACTTATTTCCATTGATTTGTTGCCTTAGCCAGAACATTCAAATAATTAGCATGGTCAATAAGAACTATGTGTACTTTAGCTGAGTCTGAAGAAGCTTTTCCTTGTAGTCTCAGCAGACTGACTCTAAATGGTCAACTTCCTTGAAATTCCATCAGATATCACACCTATATTTTCATCTCAGTCTGGTTTTGCTTGATATATATTATGAAATGAGATTGCATTCCTAGTTATCTATTTTTATAATTTTGGTCTCACTGAATTAATGAAATAATGGTCCTATATTAATATCAATCTTCTCTTTCTAATGATCTTATTTCTCAGGCAAATAGTTGTAACATGAAAGTTGGAACTGACCACCATATTCTACATTAAGAAAATATTTTTTTTTAAAGTACCAGTGTATTTTTCATCTCAGCTGTTTTTCTCTTTCCTTGAAATGAAACCGCCTTTTGCTGTTTATGTTATTCACTGTAAAAGAAAATAAACTCTTTGATACTATTGAACGATTTTTTTGAAATGAACCTCAGAACATGTCTAATTCTTAAAATGAAAATTTCTATTTAAGTGGCAAGTTTTCAGAAATTAAGGACCCACTAGAAGCATGCATCTTCCTTTAGGAAGGTTTTAAAGAGTTGTGTGAATAATACTACCTTGATTGTCTTTGACAGTAAAATGTGAGCTGTTTGTGGCCTCCTGAGCCATTGAGAAATAAAAATGGTGACCTTCTGCTGAGTCATCTCGATCCACTGCACTGATGCTTTGAATTAGCTGGAGAAACAAAAGAACAGAGTTGTTTAAGAGTAAAAGAATTTCCTTGTCTTTTAAAACAATAAAAAGAATATATCAGGTACATTAAACTATTGATGCTGAAGATGTAATCTGTGAATTTGTATTGAGTGCATAATATGCAAATATTCACCAAATACTCAAATAGGTTTATTGAGACTTGTATTCTTCAAGTACTCTGCTTTAAGTTTTCATCCATTTGAGACAGGCAGGCATTAAAACCTTGAGAAAGTGTAAAAGGTTTTCTACATCAAAGCACTAGGAGCAAATGAAGTCTCCATAAATGAAAAAATCATATATTTTGTTTTGTGTTTTGTGTTTTGTTCTTCATTTTTTTAAATTCAAGGTGAAGAGTATATCATTCTACATTTAAAGAAATCCTTCTATGCAAAACCCATTCCCTTCAAATCCTCAAACTCATTGACATCATTCAACTGGCATATTGTAGCTCCAGTAAGTGACATACGTTGACAAGTTCACGTACTGAATTTTTCATTCTGGATATTATAACAGATTGATTATGGAAATTTTTGGCTGCTTTTTCTCAAGAAAACAAAATAGCCTTCATTTAGAAATATGTCAAACCAGACAGTCATTGCAAAATAAAATAAAAAAATAACAGTATTCAAAAGAATATTTTTCATCTCTGTAAATATACAACCACACAGTTAACATAATTAGCAATATTTCTGCTTAAAAAGAGTCTATATTTCTTATATTTATCGGTAAATATTTAATAATCACCATATATTAGTGAGCATCCTTGCTGGTCAGGAGGAAAGAAAACTGCTGGAAGTCCACCAATTTTCAGAAAAGAGAGGGTTTAATTTGAACTTGGGCTCTTTTTTATTAGTTGTCTCATGCCTTGTAGATACTTGTACATAAGATACTTGAACCATCAGCTTTCTTAAAACCGGAGATGAACTTAATGACACAAGCAGTGCTTTAAAAGTGGAGCAGTAAGTCAATGGAAGTGACTACTGCAGCTTTCCATCTGTGCCTTTGAAAACTCTTTCGTGGTTAAATCCTTTTCCAGTCAAAGATCTAGGACTTCATCACATATTCTTTTTCTTTTCAAGCAAGCTAAGTTTGATGAAATCATCACAGCAGAGCGCAAAATGTGGCTTACACACCAAAAGCTTTGTATTCTTAACACTATTCCCTCTTTATATGTGAAATTTATTTTAAATCTATATTTTCACTCCACGGAAACATGAGGACCCTTGAGATTTTTTTTTTTAACTACCATTAATGAGAGGAATAACTTTTTAGTGATGTCACAGTGCACTAAGGAGAGATGCTCGTCAGATTTTTTCTTTCCTCAGAACTAACAAAATAGCTGAGGTGATGTAAATACGGGTATAAACATTCAGGTCAAGAAATCAGTGAGGAGAAACAATTGACCACTAATATTTCCTTGATTACCACTGGCTTCATTTTTATAAGGAAATGTAATTTCCAGAATATGCTCAATATGAACAACAGTAGGGTACGAAACTATATCCAGTCTAAACTGCTAAGAAGGACACATTTTATAATATTTTGTCACCAACCTCAAAAAAACTGAAAAAGACCATACTGGCTTTTCTTGACAATTTGCTGGTTACATGTTCATGGCCGCAGGTGAGAAAAATCTTGGTATGGATGTACACCTGCCCTTAAAATTGGGGGTCTATTAAGGTATACTAAAAATGCAGAATAATATAATGAGCTTCAAAGACATCTTAGGCACATTTGATTTGTTTTATTTTGTTTTGTTTTTAGTTCAGTCACTTTGTAGAGAAAAATTACCTACTTGCATACAAAAAAAAAAAAAAGTGATTTTCCTTCAACCAGGTATCAGCAGCATCTTTTGAAAACATATTTTTAGGAGTATATCATGTGTGGCAATCATAAAATTACTGCAGTTGTGAATTAGATACTGCTTTGTTATTTCATTATTGGCTTCCATATTTAACTTACAGAATCTATTTGGCTCTGTACATTTTATCTATATCTGATTCAATCAATAAAATTCTAAGGAGCATGTGGATAACGGAAAAAACCCAAACCACCTTCCCTTGCTTTGATCTATGCTGTTCTGTTCTGCACAAAAAAAAAAAAAATTCTTGTGGTTATTCTAGACATATTCACATGCCTTCAAGGATTCACCTCACCAGCAGGGGAAAATTTGGAACGTAAGGACAGGGTAAATCATTGTTGTTTACTTCTTGCTGTATCACTTTCACCAAGATTCAGCAAAGCCCAGATTAGTCTACAAAATATTCAGAGAGCAATAAGTAGCTCTGATTTTACTGACTCTGAAGGAAAAATCAGAGTGAAGGAAATCCCTTTTTTTTTCCCATTTCCTAGGTTTTTGTACACCTAACCTAGGAGATTCTAGCCTTTTACGGGGAAACAGGCATCACATATTCAAAAACTGCACTTATTGCTTGTGTGTCAAGGCTTACAAACCTCCTACATTTTAATGTATAAACAAAGAAAATATAGTGAATGATGTGTTGCTTCTTCAAGGTTATGTCAGCTGTTGTATTGACTGGGCTGAAATTTAATTGCTTTAAAATTCTTATTTCTAGTCTCATTAATCTAGATGTTTTAATGATCCAGCAGTTCATTTAAAAATGAGTATTTCTTTAAAACAGAGATTAATTCACTTGATTCTTTTTGAAAAACTGATTTGTGATGGCTTTTGAGGACTTAAAGAATAAACACTCTATCAAAGAAGGAAGTTTCCAGAAGATAAGCCACCACACGTATAGATGGGAAACAGGAACATGTTAGTTTCAGGTGCAATGGAGGTGAAGGTTTGGAATCTGCACACCGGAAAAAATTCTGCTGTGAGGACTTGTGATAAGTGTAGGTGGCAACAACAGGAGTATACTGGGCCTGGTAAGGCAGATGTGAATAATCTATCTGGACAAATATTCCCAGCCTGGCAAACTGAAAAAGGAAGAAATCCCTTATACACATGCCAGCCCACATTGTGGGAACGACATCTATGCTTCGTTTATCTTGTAAATAAAAAATTGTGGATTATGGAGTAGTTGCCTGCCAGGTAACCTTGATAAAACTTCATTGGAAATTTATTTCCTCAACTCCAAATGGTCTTACTGAATTGGAATTATGGAGAGGTCCAGAAGGAAGGATCAAAACTTCTTTGTTACAGTGCTTTCTGCTTCTATGGCCTTTCTCTCAACCAAGTTGAAGTTAAGGAATAGATTGTCCATCTGAACAACAACCAGTACTGTTAATTTTGACTCTAGAGAACTCTGAAGAATTTTGAGTATTTTGTCTGTTAGTCTTACCAATCCCATTTGAGGGATGGAAGGATGTAGAAACATATTTGCCACCTCTCTTTTTTTCTTCAGTTTCTTTGTTTTGTTTTCCACACAACATCCTTCAATAGGAGTTCTGCTGCGGATTATAGGATGTGAGAGATCTAATCACCCATCTCTATCAGGCGTACAGAACTGGTTTTGTTCAAATTGGCGGAAGTCTTATAAGCAGTAAGATTTTTCTCATTCTCATAACATTTGCTGACCATCAGAGTTTAGAGCAGGTAAAAGATTAAAATGTTGATTACTATAGTCAGCACTGCATGTTCCAGGTAGACCTTCTACCTCAAGACCTAGGTTCTCCTGTTGACTGCTTCTGTTTTGAAAAGCAAACTGGAACAGTATTGAACTGATTTCTCTGGGTCTACTGTAAATGTTTCTGCTCAGCTATAAATAAAATGGTGTACTTATCTGCAAAGAATTAAAAATTACAAAGCTCATGCCATGACACTGAGGTGCTTTTTTATGTTTGCTCGCATATGCTAATAAACTGCTCCCACCTGTGCCATTCTGCTAAGAGATAATGTCGTTGAATTATGGTCCACATAAAACAGAAAAAGGAATTTGCCATGGGCCACTGTGCCCACTCTTTCAAAACATCATGATACACTCAGTGCATCTGCAGGTATAGCTTAGTGTAAGAGTCTATTACATTATACATTGCTTTCACAGCTTCATCACATTTTTACACTCTAAAGGATGCATTCATTGTTGGGGGTTTTTTAACTTCTTATTTTCTTATCATTACTGCTCAGATGCTTCCTGTAAATGTCAAAGAAAACATGCAATATGAATAAACATTGTCTTACCTCACTTTCATTTCTCTGATAGGAAAAATCATTTTGCATCATGATTTGTTAGAAAGGATCTGTTTTAGCAAACTACTCATTTTTAACATTAATCATATACTTGTAGAATTTGTTTAAAGATTTCCTCTCTTCTTCTGTCAACATCTCATTGTGTAGAAAAGTAATAACAAATCAGTAATTTTCACTTTCACTGTAAGTGATTATTATTTTATTATGTGCCAAGGACTGAGTAAATAAATAAATTTGGTTTTTTCTTATCTCTGACTCAAAGTGCTCTGCATACTCAATCACTTCTTTGAATCTAATAAAAATTGCTAAGCAAGCTGCAACATCAAAGTTACTTCATATGTGATCCCCAAATTACAGGAATTCAGAATTACCAGAATAAATATGCATTAAAAATGACAACATTAATTCAGAATGTAGGTATATTCAGTATAGCTTATCTTCAGCTGCAATCAGCTTCCTCTGTGATAGGAGGAAAGATCAATATTCACAAAAGGGCTGAAATTACCAGGCATAGGTACATCCTGGCTTGTCATCTTGCTTACATATAACATAAGGATTTTGATACAGCCTGCATCAAACTTTCAAGCTACATCTTCCAAATGAGTTCATTTATTAATGTCTTGGGAATTAAGCTTTTGGGGTCAGATCCATTCTTGATGAGATGTCTCTAGTGTTACCTTTGGTACAGATTTGGTCCTCTTGGTGTTTTGACTATTTGTAAAGAATATTTCCTTTGCAGTTCAAAGGCTTATAGTTACTGTACACACCCATAAATGGTAAATATAAAAAATTAATAGAACATCGTGGTCATCATTTACTGCGTTTACATGCAGTTATAAAGTCAAAAGGTCCAATGAGAAGGAAATCATGGGTTTGAATGCCTTATTAATATTGTTCTATTTGATCTGATGATAACTATAGCTGTAGTAGGATAGAAGATTATTTAGCAGTTCAGCTTTCATGTTCAATTAATCTGGAAAATAATTTATTTAATGGTGGTGGTGCAGTGAAAGTGATTTTTCAGTGTTTTAAAGAAAACTTCAGTTGTGGTGGAGTATACAGCTGGCTTTATTATTATAGGACAGTTCTAAACTATAACATTAAATGGATAATGACAATTCCATTCAAAATGCCTAATGAAGATGATGAATGAATTCAGTATGGTGCCAAAAACACCTATCTATTTTCTTTACATATATTTTTATTGCCAAATTTGGGCCATAGTCCCACAGACTGAAATCTAATACTTTTGTTTGAATGACTTTTGGAGACTAAGCTAAACATAGCTGTAACTCTCACAAAAACACCAAATGGGGCCTTGAAGAACAGCACTCAGTCAATAAAGCAGACAAAGAATTTTCATAATTGTTCAGAAAATCCAAAACTTCAAAGCAAGCCCTCTCATCTAGACTGAAGCTACTACTAACTGTGTCTGAGTCTGGGTAATTAGGACAACAATTAGTTTTACCCATTATGTGTTTTGTATTCTTTATCACAAACCAGCATACTCTTAGGCTATGTAAATATAACTCAATTGTGACCTGACTCTAAATTGCTTTTATAGTAAGCCAGACTGACACCAAGATAAAGTCTAGATTGAATAAGACATTTCATTATTTAGTGGTATCTTTCCCTCTGCAGTGCCTTTCCTTCCTTTTCCCCTAAAAACTATAAACTCATGCAAATATATTTTGGAATATCCCATGAAATTAGACACAACTCAGCTCAGATCAAGGAAAGAAGTGAATTGCAGAAGTGCAGAACATCTCTGAGAACATCTCTCAGCATAGTGATTCCACCTAAATGGATAGGCATACCTGCTTTAGAAACTGAAATGTGACAGTGTAGCTAGACAATCTTTGATCTCAACTTAACATGTAAGCAGATTTCATAGCTGTTTGAAATTGATTGCAGAAATATGGTTAAGATAAACAGGTATGTAATGTCCTGATTAAGTCCTTTAATTGCCTTAACTGATTCTTCTGAAATCTAAATTTTGTTATTCAGTGGACAACCAGCCCATTTATAAAATCACATTTGAATCTTTTGGTTTCTTACTGAGGAAAGTAAAGGATATTTTTCCTGTGAGTAAAAATTAAAAAAAAAAAAAAAAAAAAAGATTAATAACACCAAAGAAGATACATCAGCTAACAATTCTGTTTAAATCATAAACAGTGAATAAAACATCATAAACTCTGACTGTGATAATTACACACTTCAGTAGCAGTTTCCTGTTGTTCTTCCTAAGATAATTTGTTAATGAGAAAATTATTTAACATTACTGTCACAGTCTCCACAGGCTAAACTAAATATGCCTGTGACTCTCAAAAACCTAGAGCAATGAAAAAAAATTTAAAAAAACCCAAAAAACAACCTAAAGTAGCATTAGGCCTTTCCATAAAATGAGGAAAATTTGACATTTATCCCTCATGCATATATTGCAATGCCAAAGAAGAATAATTCAGTGTACTATGCTTGGAAGCTTATTATTATTGTTAACACTGCTATGCTATACAGTACCATTTTATCCACGTTATCAAAATACTTTATATGTAATTGATGTTGAAAAGTAGCTATTGATAGGTTAGCACACAGATATTATTTATCAGTAGGCAACTATGGAATACTAAAAACTTTGAGAAATAAATCACGTGGGTTTTTATCTTGTAGGAAAGTCCAAAACATGGATTACAAATATCCATGTTATAAGCATCCATATTTAATTCATGGTGTCTTGAAGTCAAGGAACATAAAGTGCTGTTGATTTAATGCCTGCACTTTGATCTATCAATGACATACCCAAAGACCAATAGAAATGGCTTGCTCCAAATACCTCCAAACCAGAGGTAGCCTTTGCAGAGAGGAGAATATCCAAATGCAAAACAAACAAAGTAGTTGCTGATAGAGAAACATATAAATGGATGCAAAAGGCTATAAAGAGATCATTTGAGCAACAGGAAAAGCTTATTGAACTGCAGAATAATCGAGGTCAAAGTAAACCAAACTAGCATAAAAAAAGAGGCTCTGTGATTCAGAAATCAAATCATAACAAAATGTTTGAACAGAACCATCACAGATATCCCAGAGGTCTTTTTTTTAATGTCCAAATAATGTTTTAGAATGGTGGAAAACCATATAGATTCTTCTCTTCATAGCTTTTTTTTTTCCTTTGGTTGGGTTTTTTTGGATGTTGTTGCTCATTTTGTATCTTTTTCTTTAAAAAATTATCCAAACAAAACCAAAAACAAACAACAAAAAAACCCCAGCAAAAACCCAAACCCCAAAAACAAACAAACAAACAAAATCCTAACTTTGAACATCCTGGGGTTTGTTTTTACAGAAGAAAAATGGAAAGACAGCAGTGTACCTGGGAACTGGAGCAGCTGACTGATGATACCCCATTCACCTAGGTATGAAGTAGGAAACGGAAAATAACCTTCTGGGAAGGATGTTTAATACAACAATAGCTTAAGCTGCCAGTTAGGAAAGGTGTTGTAAGGGCTATGCCTCAAACATTTTCAGACTTGCACTGAACTAGAGGGGGTTTGAATTGAGTTCACAATAAATTAATTCTGACTGAAGGACACAATGAAACTGGTTTGAAGTTGGTGAAGCCTGGTTCTTACGCTGCTGCTGAAATTACCAGACATAGGTTTTACATTTGTGATCTTAACACGAAACAAATTTGTGCCCTGTATTTTTTCAGAATTTTCTGTCTGTACTTCTCTATTACCTGTTTTCACAAACAAACGAGACATACAGATTTTGTTCTAAAGGGGGAAGAGATACATGTCAGTGTTCTGAAACTTAAATTTCAAACTATGCATATATCAGCAGAACTAATTTTGGAAATAGAAAAAATGCAGTCTGTACTCACAGAATTGAAAGAATCAATGCTAAACATCTCAGGCCAAAACTTCACTGCAATGAGAAAAATGATGGCTAACTACTTCATGCTCACCTGTCCAGAAACTGCATTTTCACAAACAAATGTTTCATAATTTTTAGGGAATTCTGGTGCATTATCATTAACATCAAGAACTTGGACATACACATTCGCTTCTGAAATTTTTTCAGGATTTCCTAATGGTTAAAAAAAGAAAGAAATAAAAAGTTATAAATAATCAACTACATATTTAAAAAAAATGTAAATATTAGAAAATTTTACCTATATTCTGCAGGAAATAAAATAATCACAAAAAACATATGGACATATTTTTATAGTATTACAATAGTATAATATCATTATAATAGTATGTCTTGAAATAAGATATTTCATGTGAAATTTTGGATTTGTTCATGTTTTTATTTACCCAGTCAGAAACTGATTTAAGTGTAAAAAATAAAAACCTGATCTGGAAAAATTAAATAATGTTTTGTTCATGAGGAAAAAAATTACTATACTAGCCATATGTAAAGTTATATGGTAGGAGAGTTTCAGCTCTTCTAAGGGTATCTGGTCAAGGACCCTTTCCAGTGCAACAAGAGATAATAAGACAAAGAAGAAGCCATAAACAAGAACAGACAGGAGCAGAAACCTGAGGGACAAGTGATAAAGAGATGGGATGATGAAGACCAAACCTGGTCAGATATATGTAAACCAGCAGTGCATCAATAATCATAGTTAAAATATGTCTTATGTTCAGTGCTAGTGTCACTGCATCTGACCTGTTCAGAAGTGCTTAAGGCATTGATTTAAATTAGTCAAATGGACCTTTAAGAAAAAAGCAAAATGTACTCCTCTCTGCCTCTTTTCAAACTGCCTCAATTTGGTTGGTTCTTACCTTTTTTAATGTATAGTTCACTAGTTGCTTGGAGCAAACATTTGTTTTCTTGGATCTTATGGAATCTAAGCTGATAGCTTTGAGTCTTTTGCCAAAGGAAATGCCAGAAAAAGCAGGTACCACAGAGATAAAGGCATAGATACTCAGCAGTTTCACATTTCTATTCCTCCTATGAAGTCATCACAGCTGTGCTAATTTACCAAACCTTATGATCTGTCTGGCTCATTTCAAAAATACTTCTTTGTGAGATGACATTTCTCTTGTTGGATCAAACATCCATAATAATACAATAGGCAACAAAATAGTTCTCAGCTTCTGTCTTAGATAAACGTAAAAAGTGGCATACATCCCTTTTAGAAATAATACTGAGAGTGTAGGGGTTTGTAGGGTATGCCCAGCCACTGCCCTGGAGGGACATCTGCTGAGATAAGGAGATTGCTCAATCTCCCAGCAGAGCTCCCCTGGAAAGGCAACCACTTTCAGTTACGTCGAGAAGAAGACAAACCCAGAATCCTCTGGGAGACCTTGTGCAGATCCTCTGTAACCCATTGGCCCTTACCCTCTGACACCCACCCCCTGTATCCCTGTGAGGGCAGAGAGATGCTCGTCCCTGGCTCCCCTTCGCCGAACTAATAAAGCTGCCTCGTGCGGAACAGCTACACGGGCCTCTTGTCTTTCTCTCCCTGATCTGGCCTGGAGGCTGCCCTGCAGAGCTGAGCTGAAATCATGAGCTGACAATCACTAAAGAGCTGAGAACCTCTGCAAGGGCCCTCCAGCTAGAAGCTGAGGGAAGACACTGGGACACTGGGCCTCGGGAAGGTGATCTCTTTTGGGACCATCTCTCCGGACTGGTCACCTCTTCCTCGGTCAGAGATACTGACCCCTCACCAGCTGTCATAGGGGTTACTGAAACTCTTTTACTGAAGTCAGAGTTGGATGTGTAGGGCAGAGATTTGACTGCATCGTCTTTCAATGTAAAGTTTTGCAACCTTTAATAGAAAACAGGGAATACCTTTGGTGGTTTCAGTTGTACAGAGAGTAGTACAGGAAGGACCCAGCTAGTTTTGCCTATTCTTACCTTGCTTGTTTGTAAGATTCATGGGTACTATATTGGCTTTAAAGCCTATCCTTTTCTTGCACAAAACATTTAGATGTTGGAATCACATCTGTATTCTTTCACTAAAAAGTTTTTTCTTTTCTTTGGAAGGGGGGCAGGGGGAGTTTAGCAATAGCCTTGCTTCTAATTCTTTAATATATTCGGGTTGTAGTGTTAAAACTGCATTGGTGGTTGTTTTTCTTCCTTAGTATAGGGTTAAATGAAAAGGAATAGCATTTCTCTCATTTCTGTATGTATGGAAGTTTTAACAATATGAAAATTTTTAGTTTTTCTGAAATCATAGCTGTTTCGTTTTAGGAGGAAGCAACATATTACAAAGCCACTCTTGAAAACAGCGTCTAGGTAGGCAACATGCACTTTGACTCTTGTCCCTTACACAGGACAATTGTTGTCAGAATTTGAATTCAGCTAATGAACTCATATCCTACATGATCTAAATATCTCTCAATTAGCAAAAAATTTGTCATAATCTCTATGAGATCAGGACTTGAAAAAAAAGGACTAAGAGAACAAGATGTCAAGTGCAAAAGGCTGGATCAGTATGAAAATGAAGATGATACCTTAATTGCTAGGGACCAGTATTAGTAACTTGTAAAGAAAAGCAATGACCCTCTCTAGACGCAAAACAGAACTCAGTATTTGCAGGGGATTAAAGAAAGCTTGACATTAACATCACCCAGTAAACATAAACTTGTAATGATAACAATAATACTAGCAGTACTACTAACACTAAATGTTATCTTTATAATTTATTATTATATATTTATAGCATGGCTATCACTAATGCCAAAGCAAATTTCTTTACTTCCTAAAAGAAATGAACAGAAATAGTTTTTTAAGAAAGGACTACTCCAAAAAGTTAAATTTTTATCAATTAAAATATGTATGTGACCAAAGCAGGGTGGCAATTAAATATTGAATTAGTGATATGATCCATACTGAAATGATCAAAGAACTTCAGTCCTGTAGCCACATCTGGAGACCCCTATGAAAGGACACGTGCAAGACTCAGTGGTAAAATGACTGTTGCCTCTTGTGGGTTAATTTTGTTATGACTGGCAGTATCAAGTAAAACTGATCACAGAATCACAGATAACTGAGGTTGGAAAAGGCTTCTAAGTTCATCAAGTCCAAGCGCCAACCTAACTCTATCATGTTCACCACTAAAACATAACCCCAGGTGTAGTGGTGCAGGTGGCTGCAGCTACTTTTTGTCCTGAGGAGAACTCAGACCACCAGCTGTGGTGGTCAGCAACCCAAGTTTAGCCTGTAACTTTCAGTCACGTTGAGAACCCATGATTCCCTTGTTTTGTCTTTTGCATGTTTTCCCCTGATTGGTTAATATTTCGTCACTTTGTTTTATGTATGATGTTACGTATATTCATTTTCCTTCCTTAATATGTATTAGTTCTAGAAAGTTCTTTGATCCTCTATGTCCCATTGGATCCTTCCCTGAGTCCCTCCTATGTGTTGTTCCCATTGGTTCCCTTCCTGTCAATCCCACCTGTTTGTCTCTATCCCATTGGCTGAGATCCCTTTCCCCACCTATTCTGTACCCGGTATAAGATCCCTGAACCCTCCCACCAATTGGCCTCTTTGTCCCTGTCTTTTCACCTCACCGGAATAAGCCTGCGTGGAGGACATATGGAGAGTCCCCTCTCTTCTTTCCCTTCGCCTGTGTGCCTGCTAAACAGCGACAGAAGGATACAGCCCCTTTTGGGTGAGGAGCTCTGCCCCGTTTTCATTGTGTGCTGGGCACTGAGTGCCACCTTCCAGAGGGGTTTCAGCGTTGACCTCCGGGCTTCTTTGTGTCAGCACGTGAGGGGTAAAACCCCCTTCTGCCAGCTCCCAGTGGCTGAAAACCCCTCCACCCAGGTATCACATCCACAGGTTATTTGAACACTTCCAGGGAAAGCGACTCATTTATTTCCCTAGGAAGCTTATTCCAATGCTAGACAACCCTTTTCGAGGAAAAAATTTTCCCAGTACCTAACTAAACTTCCCCTGGTGCAACTTGAGGCCCTTTCCTCTCGTCCTCTTACTTGTTAATGGCAGAAAAGACCTACCTCCATTTCCCTGCAACTTTCTTTCAGGTAGTTGTAGAGAAGGTTCCCCCTCAGCCTCCTTTTCCCCAGTCTAAACAGCCCCAACTCCCTCACCTGCTCCTCACAGGATTTGTGTTCCAAAGCCTTCACCATCTCTGTTGTCCTTCTCTGGATATGCTCCAGCACCTTCTTCAAGTGAGGGGCACAAAACTGAACACAGATCTCAAGGTGCACTCTCACCAGTACTGAATACAGGGGAAAACTCACTGCCCTGGTCCTGCTGACCACACTATTTCTGATCCAAGCCAGGATGCCACTGGCCTTCTTGGCCACTGGGGCACACACTAGTTCATATTCAGCCTCTGCCGACCAGCACTCCCAGGTCCTTTTCTGGCAGGCAGCCTTCTAGCCACTCTACCCCCAACCTGTAGTGCTACATAGGGTTGTGACTGAAGTGTGGAACCTGGAATTTGGCCTTGTTGAACCTCATACTGTGGGTACAATATTGCTGCTAGCAAGAATTTTTCTTGCTTCTTTCCAGTCCTGTGAGATACTTTTCTCTCTCACAGAAGATACTAGCAGAGCTCTGTAAACTATGAACAGCTGTGACCTTGCAGAGCTTTGTTTATGGTACAGTAGAAAAATATTTTGACAACAGATGTTTTAGGATTTTAGCCAATCACCCCAAGGGGTGGCTGATCCTTTGACCAATTAGACTATGAAGAAAAAAGTATTTTAAAAAGTTTGTAAAATAATTAAATAAATCAATCTTGCTGCACAATTCCTGCCTGTTGGATCTCTCATCTCCTCCCTACCACTGCGGGATACCGTAATATCATACAATGGGCCTTGGCCCATCAATCTAGCCTGTCCACATCTCCCTGCAGAGCTTTTCTGTCCTTCAACTGATCAATGTTCCCACAGCCCAGCTTGGTGTCATAGGTAAACTGACTGAGAATGCACTCGATCCAATCATCCAGATCATCAATAAAACATATTGAACAGGACTGACCTCAGTACTGAGCTTAAGGGAACACAACTATTGACTGTCTGCCAATGGGGTAATAATCACTTAAGGATTTCTTGCTCTCAGATAGGATTAGAATGCTGTTGTTTGTGCTTCAGCTTTGTACTTGATGAAAGCTTCTTACAACCAAGTAAAAACTGATGAAAGGGAACTTGATTTTTCTTGAGATTTAGGCATAAAGTGGAATAAGACTCAAAAGGTTGCAGGTTCTCCTGGCTCGCATTTAAGTTCCAACAAATTAGACCTACTTCTGGATACTTGCTCCCTCAATGGCATGAGGGTAGGATGATCCGCATCACAGGTCCAAAATAACAGAGTCAGGCTTCTCTTACTAATCTCTGATCCCTGTAATCATTGCAATGGACTCAAAGTCTTATGTCAGGTATGAATTTCAGGGAATCAACAGGTTCCTAGGGAGTTTGCTGTCCTAATGCAGTTTCAGTACGTGACTAAGGTGCAATGAACATCTAATTTGGATTAATTCCAATGGCATTTTGATTTGGCTTCAGTGGAGCCACAATGTCATCCACCAAATATCTCATGCACACAGAGTGTGTTATGACTATATTTCAAGGAATAATACACTGCTAGTTCCTGATGTAAATCCTTTCAGGTATGCCCAGACCAAGGTGATGTAACTTCAGTTCTTTTGAACGTATTGTTATAGATGGTGACTTTATCATCATTAAAGAAATAAAGAATAAGAATTTGAACATAATGAGGTCCCCATTTCTCTACAATAACTGTCATTACTGTGAAAGTCTCCCTTTCTTTTGCTGCAGGAGGCAGTTATTCATTTGTAACATTTGGTTTGCTCTTGTTTTATTGTTTAACTAAACAAAAAAGTCTAGGCCAAAGTTAGCTTGCTGTGTTTCCATAGTGCTGTTCAAGACAAGACAAAACCATACCAGAAATCGATTTTGGCAACACCTGTCAGCTGCCCAACAACATGAGAATTAAATTCATGCTTAAAAAACTCACAGAGAAACTGAAAAGGAAGGTAGTGCTATTGTTTCCTAAATACAAGTTAAAGACTTTAGTGAAAATGGATACTGACTATCCTGTAGTAAACTTCTAGCAGCAATGTTCTACATATATACAGGGAAGGCTCCCTTTTGGGAACAGTGCAGTTTATGAATATATGTTTAAAGTGGTTGTAGAAATAAATGGCATTTAACTGAGATTTGGGATTTGAAAAAAGGTGCTAAGCGTATTGGGCGAAATCTGTCTGTTTTATTGATTGGATTCTAGTTTCATATGGTTTTCTTCTTTCCTGAGGATGGACAGGATTAGTTTTGAAATAATATGCCAATAATCTTGTTAAACTGCCCCATAAATCAGGAGCAGTTAAATTTATAATGTTGTCCCAGATTTAGGGCAACCAGATCACCAAAAACACAAAGGTAATTTGCATTTGAATTTCAAACTTTTCAATTCAAAAAATTGACAAGTGAAATCTATATAAAGGGTGCTTCAAGGCTTTAATTGTCACTGAATAGATGCCTAGATGATTTAGGCCTTAACATTCACAATTAATTTGAGCCACAGGTTTCTGACTGGTGTTAAATTAGACCCTGGCTAATTTCACACTAGTCAAAAATCTGGTGTGAAATTAACCAGGGTCTAATTTAACATAAGATCTTGCACTGCAGGAGCAATTCTTACGCTTCAGTGTAACTTGAAAGCATTACACTCTCGATGCTATTACAATTTCTTTTTTCATAAGGTCATCTTTTATGAAAAAGCATAGGACCTTGGAGCTCAAACACATTCCACTTCTACTTAACTAATAATTTTAATAATGCTCCTTAGCGTAGCAAGCGACAGTAATATAATGAGAAAGAAGCATGTATTCTCCACTTAAAAGAAGGCACGTTTGGAGGATAATTACAGTTCACTGGATAAAAACCCCAGCGTTCCTTAAATTTCTTACTCACTTGTTTCTGTGGCTGTAACAGTTATATTGTGCCAAGAAGCTATCTCTCGGTCCAGAGGTTCAGTGGTAATGATTGTTCCATTGTGTTCATTGATGCTGAACAGTCTCTTTAAATGCGTGCTGTGGACAATAGAGTACCTGCACCAAGAAAAGGAAAGAGATTCCCTAATACTGAAATGTTCCATCAGGGGCAAGGACATAGAAAGCTATTGTCAGCTGAGAAAACAGAGATGTGCATATATGCATATAGATGTGTGCTGTAACAACTTGGAAATCATGAAAAATGTACACTTATAAACATTTAAAATTCACTGCTGCCAAGATCAAAGCTCTTATTTTTATAAAACTAAATATGTCTCAGATCTATATTAATGTGAAATGAATCTGAAATGCATAATTCATTCTTACATCTAAGTCAGTCTCACAGCAGGTGAATGACTTCGTTGAAAAGAAACAGCAAAAGTGCCACTTGTGAAATGAATGACACCAATATCTAAGTGGAGGTATAATGGCAAATCTGGTTTTTTTATCATTGCTGACATGCTCTGATGCCAAGGGAATGGGCATTATAAAGACAGACAGCTATCTGTAATGAGGTGACACTAAGGCAGAGTACAAAATCCTAATACAGGAGATGATTGCAGGGAAGACTTAGTGCTCCTGAGTCTTCCCTGAAAATGCTCTGGGTGCTGTGGAAATGCACATGTGTGCATACATACGCACATGCCACTCAAATTGGTAAAGGCTAACCACTTGTTGCAGGCCAGAAGTGAACTGTAATAGACATCAAGGTATTGGTTCAAATGGAAAAGGTATTTATGAATGTTTTTAACAGCCTACAAAGCAAAAGACCATAAGATGCAGTTGATAATAGAGTCTATTTCACAGAAATAAAACTTGTTTGAATAGTTGAAAGATTATTTCTTCTCCAATTTGGAATGTGCACATGTAACTATTCTGTTTTATTGTATCTGTAATTCTGCTTGACAAGGTCTTTCTGTTTCCTGTTGACACTTATGACTCCAGCTCAGACAATCTGTCAGAAGTTAAATGACTCTCTAACTTGTTACTTACAGCTACATTTTGTCTGTTTTAAAAATCAATAAGAAGATTAACCAAAGAACCAGCACAACACTGTAAGTAAAATAATATAATTTGAATCAAAGTTTGGATATTGATAAGCTTCTATTTAAAGTACTTATAATTTTCTGACGTAGTTATTTTGTTTTGTTTGGGCATTTTTTAGTAATCTGATTCTTGATAAACATTTTTCAGAAAAACTGTATTAAGTATTAGTTATTTTTTATTTCTGATATAGTGGGGTTTTGTTGCTTGTCTTTTTAAATTTGTTTATTTGAAACCTGGAGTCCACAAAGCAACACAAGTTGTTTTCTATATTATAAGTCACTGCTGTCATTTATGATAGCAATGCTTTCAAAATTAGATTCATTTGCATGGCACTCGGCCCAACAAAAATATCTTATATTAGAAGTGGTATACTCTATTTAATACTCAGTGATGCAATACCTGTATCACTGTTTTGGGACTATACAGACATATTCAATTTGAAGCAAGTTCCTCCAAAACATTTCTAACTAAGAAGTCATAGATATGTGTTAATGTTTAATTGTTCCACAGGAGATGTTGCAGTCACCTTAACAAACCACCAAATGAGCCCTTTTAGAGGGGGGAACAAAAAGAGTACATGTAAATTTTTATTTTTCCTTATTTAATTTAACCTATTACTAGCTTAATAAATAACAGTAAATGAATAGAAAAACATTAAATATCACTACCTAAAGCTCTGAAGCCATAGCATAATATATATACATTTCTGGTATTAGAAATCTACACACCATAAATTATTCTGTGTCTCAACCATTTGTCACTGTAACCTTGTTTGACTAAGTTGCATAGTACACAGTGATGTCAGGAATTTCAAGAAGCTATTTTAATTATAAATCCCATGTTAAAGATTAATTACCTGTTTTCTCCCTTAAGAGACAGCAAAATTATTTATCCTTGATATTATAAAAAGCAGAATCTGTTGTTGAGATGTCAGCTGGCTGGTGGTGAGCAATTGGTTTGGGTCTTTTTGCATCACCTATTTTTCTTGGGGATTTGTTGTCGATTTGTATATTTCCCCTCTGTTATTTTCTTTGGTACTATTATTATTATTTTCTTTTTTTTTTTGATATATTATTAAAAATGATAATGAACACCTCTCTTTATCTGAACTCACGAGTTTTCACAACTTTATGCTTTCAATTCTCTCTTGCATCCCAGTGGATGAGGGAGTGAGCAAATACCTGTAGGGTCCTTATCTGCCTATGTGGGTTAAACTATGACATCTGCAATAACCTTGGCTATCGCAGTGAAAACACGATTAACTGTAATTATGAGCCATGGTAAGGAACAGAAATACCCTTTGGAAATACCACCTGCATCTACATTTGAGGCCTGTTCACATTTTAAGACGGGTACCTGACTGGACTGTCATCATAATCTGGATCTCTAGCAGTTACAACCCCCACCAGTGAGCCACTCATCGCTCCTTCAGCAGTCTCCATCACATAGTTCTCCGAGGTGAAAACTGGAGGCTCATCAGCATCTTCCACATTGATTTTGACAATGGTTGTATCTTCGAATGGTCCTTCTTTCAAAAATTGCTCATCAATGTATCTGTTTACAGCTTTTGCTTGAATACTGTATCTCCTTTTGCTCTCATAATCCACTCTCTGTCAAGAAAGAAAGTGAGATTGGGAATATTTCTTTCTTCATATTTAAATTAAATATAGTTCAATAAATGGTGTGAGGTTAAAGAAAAACTAATGCTATAATTCTTTTGGGAATGTTTAAAAAAATTGTTACTTCTAAAAGTAGTTAATTCTAAGGTTTCTTTTTTATGTTAAAAACACTTTAAAATTAAACTGTGCTTGTGTGCTTTCATATTTCACATTTCACGCTGGCTTTAATGCTACAAACAACACTGTAAAAAAGAATTTCCATAGAATGTCGCCTCTAATAACACATAGTTACATTATTATTTTAGATAGTCTTTATCTACTGAAATATACATTATATATATATATATAAACAAAAGACCCACTAAGTAAATAGCTTCCTGAACTAAAAAAACCCTACAAAACAAACAGAAAAACACCAAAACAAAACCAAAAAAACTCTCACACTTATAGCGTTTAATTCTTCAGAGTCCTAGATTTCACTAGGCTATTGAACTCTATCTTCATTTCAGATGATCCCTGAGATGACTCTTCCTGTGTGATTCCAAAATAAATTACACAGCATCAAAGAATATTAAATTTCTTAATTTATAAACTGGTATTTTTGATTGGGTTTAATATCTTTTCAAAGCTATGTCATAACAAAAACTCCACTATCTAATACAGTAATAAATTCTTGTTTCACTTAGGAGGAGGTGTTGGAAGTGAGGTGAGGTTGTTTGAAATCTACTGATAAAGACTTTAAAGATGATGCATGGAAGAGATAGAAAATTTTCTCACAATGAGATACAATGTGTTGCACAGCAAGGGATAACATTAAGATACTCTGATTGTCACTATTATATTTAGCAATAATAGCAATGAGTCAAAAATGTAAACAGAAAGAAAAACATTTTTCTTTTTATCCCTCATAATATTCCAATCCAATCACAAAGCCCAGAGGAAAAAAAAAAATAGTAGAATCCAAAGCAATAGGCCTTTTTTACACATCCAACTTGCTTGAGGAATTTCTTTCAGATATTTAGAGATTTTTTTTTTTAAGTTTCTGGAATCTCACCTTTTTTAGTAAGATAATTCCTTCTTGAGTCTCATTGTTAGTAATGATGTCAAAAACATCTGAGTTATCTCCTTCAATGAAATAGTCCATGGCTGCATTGTCCCCTATGTCGCTGTCTTCTGCAAAGACTTTGCCTACGGTGGTGCCCACGGGAGCCTCTTCAGAGACACTCATGTAGTAGAGTCCTAAAGAAACAAATACTGGCAAAGTTTAGTGATGTGCCATGGTTAATAAGTGCTGTAGCTTGAGCGTCTCAGAGAGCTGGGAAAAGCCTCCACCTTTTACTAGAGCAATGGACATAATCTGGCATTGTATCGATCTTGGCTGAAGGGCAGGACAATCTTCCCCCTTGGGAGTCCTCCGCTCTCAGGCCTACTTCAGCAGTGTATAGAGCAAAGGACATGAGGTAATGGTTTTAAACTGAAGGAGGGAAGGATTAGATTAGATATAAGAAACATTTTTTTTACTATGAGGGTGATGAAACACTGGCAGAGGTTGCCCAGAGAGATGGTGAATGCCCCATCCGTGAAAAAATTCTAGGTCAGTTTGAATGTGGCTCTGGGCATCTCTGCCCGCTGAAGAAGGTTTGGACTAGATGGCATTTAAAGGTCCATTCCAACACTATGAACGAACAGGGTAAAAAACAGTGGAGGGCAGCACTTCCCAACAGCACAGTTTTTTCCTGGTAGCCCAATAAGCCGCTCCCACATCTACTAGAAACTACCTGGACAGAGAGGCTCACATCATTTGCCAAAAAGTTTATAGTATCTGTCAGAAAAAAGGAAGAGAGGAAAAGAAGAAAGAAGGTGAGTGAAAATGGTGCTAAATATCCCATTTTCCAGATTTTAGGCTGAGGTAGTACAAATTATAAGGAAAGCAGTTTAGTAATTTGTCTCCAAAGTCTAGTGGTAAGTAAAACCAGCAGGCTTGAGATCTTTTGCAATGATAGGTCTTCTTTTCCTCTTGGTTTTTGAGCTTTTGTGAGGAATTTTTTTCCCCATTATTTTACTTTTTTACAGCTGTATGCTGAAGTCAAAGCACAGCCCTGCTCTAAAAAGACCTACCAGCAAACCTAACAGAGCTACAGTGGATCTAAATTTCCTCAAGACTTCCATTACAGTAAGAAACCTGTACTCACGCTGTTGAAATTTAGGTGGATTGTCATTGATGTCAGAGAGGTTGATGGTAACAGTGGCTGTTGCAGAAAATGCTCCTGGTTGCCCAACCATATCTTTGGCTTGGATGATGACTAAATACTGATCTTTTGTTTCTCTATCCATTTGAGAAGCCATTCTTATGACCCCTAAAAATAAAAAGTATGGTATAATAGCATATAAGTCTCATTTTTTTCTCAACATCTGACATGGGGCTCTAGTATAATATGGGTATAAAATTTATCACTGGACCCAGTTATGAATTTACATTTTAGACTGTGCACAGCACAGTTGTCCTAATACAGGGAATAGGTACTCAAGGTAGCAAGTATGCTGTATGTCAAATCCATTCTGTATATTTAGAGTTCTGGGGAGCAGAATACTCCATATATTTCCTCTATCATATATAACTATCTCAGAAATTTGGTTTTTGGAGGGATGTCAAATATCTGTGGTTTCTCCAACACACAGATAGAAATATCACATGATGTGTCATAGAGCTGTTAATTGGGAAGTGTCCCTAGGTTAATTTATTGAATGGGATATTCAGAATCCAACTCTTTATTCTAACAAGATAATTTGCTAAATAAAGTTTGGATATTCTAGAGAGCAAGAATTTCATTATCCTATGGGAAAGAAGAAATTGATTTTCTTCAAATCTAGGAACTAAGCAGGGATGTAAGAGTGTGGGGTGGTATCAGTTGATCTTTGTGTTGAAATCAAGAAAGAAAATTTTGCTTTCATCCATCTTACTAGTTTATGAATGTTGTCAAGTTACAAATTCATTTGTAGTACCTGTCTTTGGCTCCACAGAGAAATAAGGCTGTCCCTGAACGAGACTGTAAAGCAGACGAGCACCATTCCCATAAGAAGGATCATCAGCATCTGTAGCTGTTACCTGTGTAACCGAAGTACCTCAAGGAAAAATAAAATAGATTATGTTTGTTTTCTTCTTGTATAAATTTTCTCATAATTACAGAACATAAACTCTTTAAAAACCTTTTAGCATAACAGTTACATTAATAAACAGTCCTAAAAATTTACAGGAGCAAAAGGCACCTAGCAATATTTATCATCAAAAAGGGAAGATATTTCCTCAGCAGCTATTCTTGTTGCATTCAAATTTTCAATTAAAATAAAAGTAAATAGTATATGATTTTTCAGCACTACATTTATGTAGCTTAAAATACTACATATATCATGCCTATTTCCTAATATGTGAATGGAGCAAAGCAAATTGTTTCTCCTCCTCTTGTATATTTTTCAAAGTATTTTATGGAAGATTCCCATAGGAATAAGAAAACACAGTTACTTTATCACCAGCAGGTCCACTGGTGATAAAGAAATTAATTGTTAACAAGCAAAGCAGCCAAGAACAAGGCTACAATAAATTTTTTTATCCTTGAGTCTTTAATGAGCTTGTCCCAGTACAAAACTCATGGCAGAAATTCCAGTGCCAAAACACGGTGGAATCAAACTGCAGAGCTTGATTTCTTCTTCGATGGGAAGCTGTTTATATCCTAGATAGAAGATTGACAGCAATCTCATGGCACCATCACTATGACTGTCCTTGGAAAAAAAAATATCCACAGTAAGATCATTTTGTAAGGTAATAATTATTTTTGTCTCTTTTCCTCACCTAGATTCTGAATTAGAATACAAATATCACTTCTTGTGAGGAACAGCAGGAAATCAAGCTACTTTCTAAAAATTTCTGGCATATGTTCACACAGTTGCACCTGCTTATCAGTACAGCAGTATAGTCATGCTGCAGGAGAAAAGAAGAAGAAGAAAATATGGAGTGCAAGGAGTTAGACCAGTGTAGTGGTTTGGTCTAAAATACTCATTACTGTTTACCTTCTGTGAGATAAGAATTAGGAGAAAAGCAAAGCAGGCACCAAACTTGAAAGAATATAAAGAAGTTTATTAGCAGACCTAAAAGAGGGAAAAGAAAAAAAATCATACCACACCTTCAGAACACTTCTCCTCCCCCCCACCTTTCTCCCTTCTCCCACTGACAATGTAAAAAGACAACCCTTAAGATGTTCAGTCTGTTTACTACTTGCATAATAACCTTGTTCAGTCCGTTTAGGAAGAAGAGTCTCTCTTGCCCATGCTATGAAAACATCACAACGAGACAGCCACCCAGGTTGGTTCTCTGCTCGCATATGAGTCCCTTCCCCGACTTGCAGCTTTTCCCACAACTGCTTTTGAGGGTCCACTCTTGAATTACTGGGGTACAATTTTAAGGTTGAGCTGTTCAGAAACAAAAGTTCTCTTCACCCGTCCCATCTCTGGGAGCATTTAATCTCTAAGAACAGAGGCCCTTCTCCTTCCCTGGGAGCAAAGGGTCCTCCTCATCTTCATCTCTAGGACTATCTCTGGGAGCATCTCTAGGAACTGAGGTTTTCTCCTTTCCCATTTGGAGCAAAAGTCCTCATCGCTTCCATCTCTCCCTGTTCAAACTTCTCATGAAATTACAGCTGCTTCAGCATCTGCCTATCTCGGCGCAGGTGCTTTTGCTCACAAGTACAGTTTGAACGCTCCACCCCCCATGCCTTCATGAAATTACAGTGGGATACTCTGATATATCATAGCTTTACAACAGAATTTCAGCTTTAAGCATCTCCTCTTTATCTTCCCTCAGGTTTTCAGCTCTTCATAGCACTAAAAGGGTTAATCTCACCCAGGCCTTGCAGCTGGAATTTCGCTTATCTATGTTGGTCGCATGATCTTTGCCAGACAGTGGTGGGCAGCTTTCGGCTGAATCTTGGCCACACTGGAGAGGGGGAGCCGAGCCGCTCTGGCTGCCCACAGCAGGGCTGTGGGGGGGAGGGGAGGGGGGCATTCCATGGGTGGAACAGGGCCCATCGGCTCCAGGATGGCTGTGGCCCGGCCCGGCCTGGCCCGAGCAGGGCCTGGGCTGGGCCCGCTGGCCCCCGCACAGGGCCCGCAGCCACCTGTCCCAGCGCTGGAAACGAGAGAGAGAGGCTCTGCCTGGGGTTTGTCTATTCTTAAGTGTGGTTCACAGAAGCAGTCAGAATTTTAAGTGGCTTAAAAAATTGTCCATATTCAAACTGGCCAGCTGATAGGTTCTGTCAGGTTACAGAGGAGCTGTAAGAACCCCTTTGCAAGAACATCACTTCCGAGACTATGCTTTGCTAACCCATGACAACCAGAAATACACTTTTTGATGACAAAAGCAAAGTTGATATTTGTCCCAAAAAACCCAAATTACAATAATTGCTGGGTTTTCTAGCAGTTAAATAGTTTTATTTTCAAATAGAAATGAAAAAGGCTTTCTCATATAAGGATATGCTAAATTAAATATTAAATTTATTTCAATAATTTTTTTTTTGCATTTTCTCTCAATTTATTCAGCAGCACTTGAAGTGATTCCATAATGCATGTTATCTTCTCTCAGGCAGAGAGTAAACTAAACTGTTACTAATTCCCACCAAATTTTGGACTTATATGTCCTTCAAAACCCACCTACAATATCAAATATCTGATGTTTATGTGTGTTTTAGATATGTGTATAGATACATAAACATATATATACAGATCTTATTGCTATGGAGAAATGCTAAAGATAAAATTGAAGATTCATATTTAATCAGGGCACATATATGCCTCAGAGATAACAGATTTCTTTAGTAAGACTGAAGAGTAAATGGAATCTTCAGCTATACAACTGTTAACTTCATATCAGCTGTGATCTATGAAAATTGCTCTCACAATCACAGAAAATTTCTTCCTCTAAGAAAATTTAGCATGACTAGAACAGAGTTGCTTTGAAAAAAAAATTGCTAGTTAGGAAGGGATCAAGAACTACAGATGATCCAACAGGTTTACTCTGCCATGAATGCCATTTTCTACTAAACAAACTCAAGTGTCCACAATCATGTTTAGAAATGGACTTATTTACAGCATCATATTTAGTAAATCAGGAATAAAATCCAACATATATAGGACTTCAGAGTTATCATTACAGCTTTTGCGCATCTCACACATTTAAAGGTAGATTTATTTTCCGCACAGTTTCTAAGCATTATAAAGAAATGTTGAACCTAATCCAGCATTTCCTTCTTGTCTGGGACCCAAGAACACTTTTATTCTTGTCTGTTAACTCTTCTAGAGTATTTCAGAATGCAGAAGTAAGGGCCTTGTCCAGTTGGAGTCAGTGGGATGCAGCTGGTGGATGTAATTAATGGAAAGATGAATAGTCAAAAGGAATGTAGTAAAGAGGGAGCTGACCTGGAGGGAAGAAATATCCTGCACTCTCAAGAAGAAGACTATTTATTTCTAAATTGGGGTGACATGAGACCATGTAAAGAGCAGTCTATCATTTCTAACATTTTTTTAGAAAAAAGATTTTGTGATAACTACATGAACCTCTATGTTAAGTATGGGCTATGTAGTAAGCAGAAGAAAAATATTACCCTGGCTTTAGAATACTTTCTCAGTTTTTAATTTTTCACTTCCATGAAATCTGTATTTCTTTATAAATTTAGGCATCAGAAAAAACGATCCACCAAAATGAACTAAAAAAACCTGAAACAAAACCCTAACAAAACCCACCCCCCCCCCAAAAAAAAAAAAAGAGAATAACAACAACAAAAAAAGCAAAAACCACAAAAAAAAACCCCAAAACCCAATTCAAACCATTTTCAGAATGGAATCATATTTACCTAACATTTGTAGTTGAGTGACAGAAATTGCAGTGTTAATATTCTGTACTAAAAAACTCCCAAAAAAACATTATTTGTAACTACATGACTGTGAGAAGAATAATTTAACAGATACAAATGATATATTTTAAAACATTAAATTAATATATAACTGCACACATCCCCAAAAATTAAGAAACCCCAAAGTCCTAGTCCTGATCTTGCAAGCATCATGTGATATAAATGTCAACTGAACTTTTTGATTAGCTTTTTTTAAGGTAAACTGCTGCTTTGTATCTCTGCCTTGGTTTTACCCTTCTTGCACAAAACATAGTAGTGCCATTTAAAAGCTGCAGCCCATTAGGTATACTATGGGGCCCTCATATGGCAAATAGCTATTCATTTTTCTAACTAGAGCTTGAGATCTATAAAGACATTAAGTACTGATAGATTATTGCATCTGGCTCCTAACCACTCCATCAGATATACTGCATTTGTACAAGTTTAACAGCTATAAGGAAGACACTTAGTGTAAAATCGTACCAAATGCCTGAGGGTAAAGCGGAGTCCTGTGTTCTCAGAAAAGAGTCCATTTGCTGACATGCTTTTCATTTACTGTGATACTAGCATATAAAACCCTAATAAAATTTAGTGCTGAAGATAAAAGAGAGCTAATAAAGAATTAAAATGTATTCTAATTTGTTGGCACATTAGTATATATATTCATACTTGTAACTAACTTCAGGCAAAGTTATTTGGGTCTATTTTCTCTTTTTGCTGTGGTTCTCTGAAGCAAGTGACCAGCTCTGAATTATTCCGTACTTGCTTTCTTAGTTCCAGACAAAATGTGCACTAGCAGTGACCTGCTTTCCCAAGTACTGACCACACTTCCTAAGAGTGTTTTTGGTGATGAAGTTATTAGGAGATTGAGCATCAGTGAGCTGAACAGAAGCTAGAGAAACAGAGCAAAGGGAAAGCCTCTCTATTGCACTATATCACTTAAAAGAATTCTGTTCGTCATCCCTTAATATGCAAGAGTATGTTTTAGTTTACTGGAAGAAAAGCACTTGTTGCAACCACTATGATACCAATACTGCAAATTTCGGTGGGTCACTCTTTTTCTCTGCTATGAGTTTATAAATTTCCTGGTAATGTTGGTTTAGAATGCACACTGAAACAGTTTTCACCTCAGTAGTGCAGTTCCTACCTTTTGAGAAGCAGGGTAAGTGAGCACCAAGAAGTACTCATGGTGTGTGGCTCAGTTATTTCATGTTTTGGAGCTGACAACTATCAAGGTATACACTCTGCTTGCATTGTTTATTCCAGATATACACATTAGTATTCCAGTAGTGTCTCCATGTAAGAAGTAGGTGAAAGAATGATCTCTGGAATAGCTATGGTATTAGTGATAGAGAGTCAAGTGTAGAAGCAGTAATGCAGAAAATATTTTAAGATCCTGTATGACCTGGATTCATGTATCATACACTGGATGGTCGTAAATCTGTGAGTTTACTATTTCAGGAAGTCTGTGTCTGAGAGAGAAGGCAAACAGGGGTCTTGCTTCATTTTTCAACCATTCTGACAAATGAGACATGGTGTTACTTCTGATTTTTTAACTTTTATTTTCATTTCATATGTTTCTATATTTCACTGGAATAGCTTTCATTTATAATATTACAGGAATATCACAAAGTAAATTACATTTTCTGCAGCTTAATTAATCTTATGCTGACATGATACCGTATTTTAGGAATGTAAATATATAATAGATGACACAAGAGAGTGGACAAAGACAACTGAGCCTTTCATTTTTAGTGTATCTCTTTATAGCAAAGTCAAGGCAGTATAGAGTGAAATTTCTCATTTGTCAACTGGTTGTTGACGGTTTCAGGTGAGAAACAGGTATATGGGAAAAGATTACTGTTGATTTTGGCCTTAAGTACCACCCTACCTGACTATATTTCTTTATTTTTTTCATATAGCCATCATAAAGACAGAAAGATAAAATGGAAGAAATTCAGTTGTTCATAGACTTGTGTGAATGGTTACAAGTCTCTGTGAGTATAAATGAAGACATAATAAATAATCAGTAATTTAAAAACATTTTTAAAAGAGACTAAGTGGCCTATAAACCATGCTTTACCACAGGGGAAAAAAAAAAAAGGAAGGACTTACCAAAGTCCTAAATTTGTGCACTCCCAGATAATTCTAGACAATGAACTGTCCTCATTTTTACTATGAGCACAAAAGAAATAAAAATGCAGAGGTCCTTGACAAGACACCTATTTTCTTGTCCCCAAGCCTGAGTAAATGAGCAAGATACAAAAGCTAGAAAACCCTCTGAACAAGCAACTGATTATGTTAGAAAAAGTTATTTGACCAAGAGGTCAGATGCAGAATTAAGTCTGTCTACACAGAAGAAAGTGGCAGTGAAGAAACAATAAGAAGTGATTTCCCTGGTAGAAGGTGGTATAAGCAGGGTCACTAGCAAATAAACTGATCAAATGCATGTTTTTTGTAGCTGTCGCTGGTAGTGATGGTGAGCTGCTGCTTCCTGGCAGAAATCAGGATGCTAACCCCACTTTGGATTAAACACCAGGCATGAATATCCTTTCCTTTCAACTGCTATCCTGGCTGGTATAAGAAGATAAAGGTTATGGCTTTCTGTCAAATATTCACATATCCTGCTCTAAAAGTTGAGCAGATAATGCTTAATGAAACATAGTTTTTAAAATTCTTTATGATCACTGATGCTATTACATTAATGACCTCATTGATTCATACCATTTAAAGCAGCACAATATTTAAATTTCTTTTCAATATCAATTGCAAAGGAAATAACCAAAAGAGGTAGGCATATAAATTTAAAGGATTACTGGGATCCTTTCTGTAAGATTTGAAGAATCCAGTTTTCCTTTGATTTTGAAGATAGTTAGTTGGAGATATCTATAACATGCCTTTTTACATCAGCTGTATTCACACTTAGGGGTTTTTGAAGGCTTTAAACATATATGTACACATATTATGAATGCATATGTGTATGTACACAAGATGCATATATACACCTATATTTGTCAGATATTGACTTTGCTTTGCATTTGTTATATTAAGTTTCCAGACACATGACAGATCTTAGTGCAGATCTTCTGGTCACGTGAAAGTGTGAAAGAAGAGGTACAGGGATGAAGTTTTTCCTCTTGACTGGAAAATTACAGTTCATGTACTTAGGAAATCAGAAGGCAGTCCTTTACTGCACACAATCTTATCCAAACAAAGAGAAGCTGACTGATAGGAAAGAGGCTTGGCAGTGTAAATAGGTAGGCAACATGCAGAAAGTGAGGATGGCCATCACATTTTCTTTGCAACTGGCTCTAGTACTCTACCTATTTTGACTGGGAATGTTATATTTTTAAACAAGTGCAGGTTTCAAGGCTGAATCACTGATGGGAAAGACAAATGTCTATAGTCAATCCAAGTGTGTATCCAGAATCTGTAAAAGGACTTAGATAGATGTAGGTACTTAAATATTTAAAAACAAGAATGCTAAGTAGAGGTATTTACAACCTTCAAGTTAAGAATTTACCTTTGCAAATTTCCAGAGATATAAAACAATTTGCTTCCTTCTTACTGAGAGGCAGCATGTAAAATATGCTATTAAGATTTTATATCAACACAGCTATCTAGAAAAAATTAGGAAATAGAGTTTGGTTCACAACATATCATACCTTCAGGTGACATCTCTGGAACACTGGCCACATAAGGTCCATTCAAGAACTGTGGTGCGTTGTCATTGACATCTCGAACCTTGATGATAAATTCTGATTCAGGTTCAACAGGAAGCTGAGTGCTCCTGTTAATTGCTTGTGCTCTTAGAGTGTAGAAAGGTTTCTTTTCTCGATCCAGCTTTTGTGTTACATAAATTTTGCCATTATATTCATTGATGTAAAAAATGTTTCCAGCTCCCTCCCCAATCAAAATGTATTTTAAGTTGCCATCCTGCTTGTCTAAATCCGATTTCAGCTGAAAGTACAAAAGAGAAAAATAAGTCATACTTTGGGAGGAATAAAGTTCTGAAATGTTCCTTTTATGCTTTGTTTTGATTCTGCAGTGAGCCCTGTCACTAATCAGTCTTCTTGGATACTAGTATTTGAAAGAAGGTACTGTGACATTTTCAGCCAACCATTTTAATTTTAAAATATTTAAAATATGTAATTTTAAACTATTGATATAACAGACTTATAAAAGCATGATAAACCTGAAAAGAGATGCTTCAGCTACTTTGAAGTGAAGGGAATGCCTACTTTAGTTCATTGCTTTATCAGCTCCCCTATAATTCTGCTGAAAACTATGCATAGGTCATTAAATATTATCTAAATTTTTTATTATTGCAGATGACATGTACATTTTAAGGTTTATATTTTTTTTGTACTCAGCAATGCTAAGGGTAAATGTGTGCAATAGTGATGTTCTGTATCTGTTGAAATATTAAACAGGTGGAAAGACATTCTGTGGTGTAAGTCTGTATTATTTATTCTGAAATAAATTGATAGACATTTTCCATTTCCTTCCAGGATGATCTACATCCTCTGTTGTATTGCTAAGATGAACTTTATGGTGATGATTCCTTTGATGAAGCTGAGCCTTGGAGACAATTTTGGTCCAGCTGCATTTGTTCATGACAACAAAACAGTTTTGTTAATGTTAGCCTCACCTCGAGTGCTGGGAACAGGTTTGGGTGCCACAATATAAGAAAGATATTAAGCTGTTGTAGAGCATCCAAATATATAATAGACCAATATTTTAAGAGCAATAACTAAATTTTCTAATATGTCAAGTATCCACAGTTGAATTTTATAGGAACAGTAATTTCTATATCATTAATTCTCTATTTTTTCTTCACTTATTTTGGTTTTAGAACAAACTGTCTAAGAGCCTGGATACTAATTGAAAGATCTAAAGTTAAAAAAATATACTATTCAGCTCGCTTCTCTTATGAAGCAACATATTTAAAATGCAAAAAATATGCCTAACTGTTGACTTTAATTATCTCACTCTTTTGCTTATGGTTATTGTCCCTAAAGGTCACTACAGGTTACGAGGCCATAGAAAAGGAAAGAAGTAACTATGGGGTATATAGGGCCCATTTACCTATTGAACCTACTCAAAAATTTTGTAATAACTTCTGAAGTTGCAAAAATAGTTTTAACTTTTCTTTGGAAGAATACCTACGTCTTGTAAGATTTTCATAATGCATAATTGTCTGCGTGCATCAGACGGATAATTTATTCAGAATGTGACAGGGACACTGTGAGGAACGGTTTTCAGTTCCTGCTCTGAGTTCTCTAAAGGTATTTAGGCCTAAAATATTCAGAGTTAATTATCCTTGCCAGTACAAAAGACAGAATTTTCAAGTCTAACGGAGTTTAGAACCATTCGAAATACAAACAACTTAAATATTTTCAACATAAGTTATTGTGTGCTACACATGGACCATGTTGCCCCCGTTATAAGTGGTCTGGTCAAACTCATTTTAACACCATCCAAATATGGCATCTCGCTAAGGGGCAACACAGATTCTTTCTTATCCATAGATCATGGTTTCCTTATCACGAAACCCAGCACATAGGAGAGGTGATTTATATCTACTTCTTTAGACTAAAATAGGGCTCAGATGTGACCACAGAATGCATCAAACCCTTAGGGTTTGGGAGCATGCCTTGGACTGGCTACTAAGACATAACCAGTGTTTAGCAATTTCACTAAGAATCATTTATCTACAAATATTTCATGACCTTGAACATGTTAAATGACAGGTCTCTTACAGATGACATTTGCTGAGAAGGAATAGCAAAGGTATTCAGTTTACTTGGTTTTTTAGGCTGGGCACAAAATAAATGGTCTTACCACTGTAAATGAGAACTGGGAACAAGAATTTTTGTACTCATCCTCGTGTATCTGCAATTGCAATGCTGATAGACACATTTATTTTTCTTAATCTTGATAATGGAAAAGGAGTAATGAGTCTATGTTAAATGAAATTTGAAAATTTAGTTCTCACTGTAAAAAGATTTTGATATAGAATAGTGATTTAAAAACAGAGACTGTCTACCTTTGTATTTTTGTTGATGCAGTTTTCTTCATGGCCTTAATTACTAAAAATTCCTGTGTTGATCATAGACTACCACTTCATTTGCTGAAAGCAGCGCATATTCTACTCAATAAAAAGACACGATTAAATATGTCTGATTAGACAATGGTTACACTGCAATATATTAACAGTATTCTTCAATAAAATCCCCAGTTAACCTGTGAGAAATAAAAAGGTGAGATCATGAAAATGCATGACATTTATGACGTTTCTTTGCAGGAAACTGTTTTTAAGGTGTTGCAAAAGTAATATTAATTTTTTAAAAAATAGTATGTCTTCACTTGTTCTTTCAGAAGTGAGACATCACACTTCCATAGTAGTTACTTGGAAAGGGCTGTGAAAAAGTAATTAATGAATTTTGAGCACTTCACCCTTTGGGCCCAATTAAATTTTAGTGCTAGTTAATTAGCAGTTAAACTTATTTTGGTTCATTCATCTAAAAAGGGCCTTAAAGAAAAGAAAAACTAGATCTCAAGATTAAAATTACTTCTAGCATACAAAAATAAATAACAGTAATAAATATAATAATAATGATAAGCAGAGAGAGAAGGGGGCAGATAAACCCTCATTAAGACAATTATCTTAAAGCACATTTTTAAAGGAGGGTGAAAAATAATTGCTCGTTGTGCTAAGCCTACGTTAATCTAATGAACCATGCAGATTCCTGTAGTTTCTCAGTGGCAAAAGGATTTAGTATTAATCAGCTTCATTAAAAATTAATGAGGGGTAAATCAGCTGCTACTTAGTGTAATAGAAAATCATGCTAAATACTGTTTGTAAACTACACTACACTCAGTATGGCTGCTTTGATGCAGTGCCAAAAATAGTACAAGCAAATTGCCAGATGTTGATAAATGAGTCCTTAAATTCCATTCAGAAGAAAGAAAGGAACTTTTCAGCTTTATACTTTAATCTGCTGTGTATGGAACTAGTTTTAGTAACAGCATGCATGTGAAGTTTCCTTGACAGCAGTCTTCAGTGAAGGAAGGTCCTTGGTACTGCCATGGCCTACAGTTCTTGAACTTCTCTGACCTTGAGCAAGGTCATAGGAAAGGAGAGATACACTGCTGCCTAATTACGTCTTCCTGATCTCTTCTTTCTACATTTGTTGCTATTTCCATGTCGCTGGAGATGTTTGGTCTTCCAAGTCAGGGTAGGAGCTGCTAATCAGCATGTTTAATCTAACCTTGTACTGTCCTTGAATTGTGACTATTCATACCTGTCCAATGTACAGAGGATCCAGTGAATTCTGTTCCTCAGTCACAAAAAGAGGCTCCCACAGCCAGCCACGTTTCACTCTTCGAACTGCTGTGAAAGACTGAACTGTGTTTTGAGCGCTGGAGTTTTGCAGGCTGAGATAGCAAGGCCAAAGTTGAACCAATATCACCATGAGACGTAGAAATGCAGAAAAATTCATGCTGAACCCTTCTTTCAATAAATCTTAATCTGTGAAACACACAAAAAAGAAGAAAAATTTGACAAAACATCACTTCTGTCTTTCTACTTTTATGTATTGATTCTGTGTTAATGTAACAGCTGATTTGCAGTGTTAAATACCTCCTCCTGTCCCCAAAAGTAAAGAGCTGAAACAAAGTCTGCTTCTGATTAAAATAGACATTCTTTCAGGGTCTCTAACACGAAAGTCAAATGCTTAACTTTTCTTTATGAATACCCTACACAGGGACTTTTTATGCAAAAAAAAAGGGAAATAATCCTTCAATTAATTAATCTTTTAAATTAGGCTGAGTAATTGTATTGTGTAGCCTAGGAATAATTTCATTGGAATAATTGTATGTTTCTGCTTAGACAGGGCTCATTTTGAGCTGCAGTCACAGAACTGCCTGAAGGGTGAATATCTAGCCTTAGTAGCCCTGATGTCTGGCAGTTGAAACGGAGTGGTGGAGATATTTTTTTAACCTCTTCTTACGCACTTTCCCAGCTCAGCAAAATGCCTGCAAAAATGCCAAAAGTGATAGGGTCCCATGAAGAAGCACCAAAAATTTACAACTTTCTCCTTCCCAGGCAAACAGAGACATGAACGAGGCAGAGGTGTTTAACACACCCTTTGCCTTTGCCTTTGACATGCATGATGCACCAGGGGGTTCCCAGAGCCCTGAGCTGGAGGCTCATGACTGAGATAATGATCAACTCCCAGTTGACTGAAATTTTACAGGATCCGCTGCTCCAGCTGGATCTATACAAATCTATAGGGCTTGATGGGATTCATCTGAGAATCCTCAAAAAGTTGCTGTCATTGCAAAACCTCTCTCAATGATGTTTGAGTGGTCTTGGGAATCCAGACAGGTTCCAGCTGAGTGGCAGCTGGTGAATGTTGTCCCATTTTTCAAGAAGGGCAAGAATGAGAACTCCAGAGACTACAGGCTTGTCAGTCTCATTTCAGTGCCTCGTAAAGTTATCGAAAATGTTGTTTTGGGAGGTAGTGAGAAACGCCTGGAGGACATCACAGTAATTGGTCAAAACCAGTATGGCTTCATGAGAAGAAAGTACTGCTTATCAAATCTGACTGCCTTTTATGACATGGTATCTCACCTAGTTAATGAATGGAAGCCTGTTGATGTAACCTTTTTGGATTTCAGCAAAGCTTTCAATACTTTCTCTCGCAGTACCCTTCTAGACAAAATTTTTGATACACAGCTGGATAAACACATCATGAGTTGGGTGAGCAATTTGCTCACAGGCTGGGCACAAAGGGATACGGGGTGACACCAAACCGGGAACCTGTCACTAGTGGTATTCCTAAATGTATTCTTAAACATCTTTATGACTTTCATGCAGGACTGGAAGGGATATTAAGCAAATATGCAGATATACAAAATTTTGAGGAGCCTTTGAAGGCAGGGAGGCTCTGCAGAGAAACCTCAAAAAATTAGAGGGCTAGGCAATATCCAACTGTAAAAAGTTTAACAAGGGCAAGTGCCTGATTCTGCACCTGGAACGGGGCAACACTGGATGTACACACTGGGGAATGAGAGGCTGGAAAACAGTGCCACAGAAAGGGACCTGGGGATCCTGGTCGAGAGCAAGCTGAACATCAGTCAGCAGTGCTGTGGCAGCCAGGAGAGCCAAGTGTGTCCTGGGGGCATCAGCACAACATTGTAAGTCGGGCAAGGGAGGGGATTGTCCTGCTCTGCTCTGCACTGGGGCAGCCTCACCTCGAGTGCTGTGGACAGGTTTGGGTGGGTATATAGGAAAGATATTAAGCTGTTAATAGAGCATTCAAAGGAGGGCCACGAGGATGGTGAAGGGCCTTGAGAGGGAGCCGCATGAGGAGTGGCTGAGGTCACTTGGTCTGTTCAGCCTGGAGGAGACTGAGGGGAGACTTCACTGCAGTCTACAACTTCCTCCGGAGGGGAAGAGCAGGGGCAGACACTGATCTCTCCTTTCTGGTGACCAGTGACAGGACCTGAGGAAATGGCCTGAAGTTGTGTCAGGGGAGGCTTGAGTTGGATATTAGGAAAAGCTTTTCACCTGCAGAGTGTTTGGACACTGGAGTAGGCTCCCCGGGGAAATGATCACCGCACCAAGCCTGTAGACAGAGTTCAAGAAGCATTTGGACAGTGTTCTTGGATACATGGTGGGAGTCTTGGGGATGGTCCTGTGCAGGGCTAAAATTTGGACTCTGATTCTTGTGGGTCCCTTCTATCTCAGCATATTCTGGTTCTGTGATTCTGTGATTCTGTGAATAGAAGTTGTCTTAACAGATTTTACTACTTCTGACATTATTGTCTCCAATTAAACTGACAAAGGGGAAATATATCTTGAAACCTGTGGGTTTCTGTAGCTAGTTTCATTTCCACTATGTATACTTTCAGAAAATGAAGGCTTTTCACAAACTATAAGCTATTACTGACTTTTCAGTGATTTTTGGCACAATGAAGGAAACTGAATTTTAAATATAATGCTATGCTCAGTTAAGAATAACTATCTTCTATAGACAAAAAGAAAAATTTTGAAAATACCTACCATAAACATTTCGAGTCTTAAACCCCCATTTGGTAATGGCATTAGCCATACCATTTAATGCTTTATCATTGAAGAGTACCTTTTCCTATGAAGGAGCTGTCTGGTTTATGAATTTCTGACATGCTAGCCAGTTTGAAAAACACACTGGAAAAAATATTTGGATGCATTTCCCTCAGACCAGAAAAATACATAAGTCTTTTAGCTGTCCAGCATAAAATATGAATCTATGCATTTTAAATTCACAATTTAAGTATTAACAATATAAATACCCATCCTTATCTCAAGGGAAATGCCATAATTGCTTAAAAAGACAGACAGATAATACAGAAAACTATTTATTTCCTTCCAGCAACTTTACATGGTGTTTGACAACAGTTTGTTAAAATGTAATCTGCAGAGAGGGGGAGAGAGAGAGGGAGGGAGAGAGAGAGAGAAAGGAGTTCTAATAGTAAAGTCAAATAGAACCACAGAGATTAAAATGTGCATTCCAATTTCTTCACATTTTGTGTTTTTTGACTGTAAACTGTAACAGTGCAAGATGAGATTTGAATAGAAGGATTGTGACTTGGTGCCCTCTTGTTTCAGTCTCCTGTAGAAAACTGCTTATTTTCCTATAACTGCAAGAATAATATTTGTGACATGGAAGAAAAGGCCAACAAAGCTCAACTTGGCTCTGAAATAACGCTTGAATGAGGTTTAAAAGGCCTAAAGACCTTGGAGAGTCTCTATGCAACGGGTGTACTTAATGCTAAACAGTAATCTGCAGACAAAGTAACCTTGAAAAGGAACATTCATTTTATTGCAGCACATACCAAAGGACAGACAACTCAAACAACAAAAGCTGAAGAGTCAAGGAGACCTTTCTGAGGAATCATAGAAAAGTGTATTTCAATCACTCTTTATATGTGGAGACAGGGGTTCGGTCCAGGCCATAGCAAATACTTCTGGCTAGGCTTTTGTTGTTTTGGGTGCTTGTTCTGGCAGCGTTCACCTTATTCAACGAAATGTCTCAGGTTTGTGGGGCAATATTTCATGCAGAGTGAATGTCAAACAAACAGTCATTTTCAAACTCATCTGAAGACACTGTGTATAGACAGCAACACCGTGTGGGTGCAGAATATGACTATGCTGGTCTGCTGTCGGCCACCTTACTGCAATGTGCTCAGCAGCTGCATATGAGCAGCATAAAGTGTGCAATTAATATTTTGGAGCATTTTGGTGTCTCCTTTTTATTAATTTATGTTAATACCCTGTGTTACATGGACCCAAGCATCATGTCTCGGACAAACTGGGGCAAGTAAACATTTTTAGATTCTGATATGTTGCACACACAGTTAGGGTAAAAAGACTTTAGCTTGAAAATACAGATTGTAGACAAATTCCTTTAAAAAACAAAGCTATTTAATGGAATTGAGATCTATATGTATCTCTGTTTTTCTCTCCTCTGCTATATCAAACATTCTCAATTTGACTTTACTTTCAGGATCTTTCAAAGCCTATTTGCTTCCAACATCTTCCTACTCATTTGGCATTGAGACACTGCCTCCAGCCCCTGGCCAGCACATGTTGCCATTTTTTATAATCCAGTTGTTCTCTTGGGAAACAATCACCTTCTTTCTCTTCCACTGACTGTAGCTCAGTCTCAGAAGCAATTCTCATAAAATATCCAGGAAATAATTTCTTATTCTCTTACCATTTTCTAGGCTTTTCTTTAAAAATCTAAATTTCAGTATTACCTACTTAAAGGAAAAAGAAATAAAAAAGGACTCACAGTGTTTAAGATGATTCTGTGCTGAGACTGCTGCCTATCACTGAGTTTGGTATTGCTTCATTATTCCCTTGTACTTTACTGTCTTTCCCTGTCTGTCAGTTGTCTCTTGTTTTACACTCATTTGTTATGGTCTTTGTAAATGAAATGACCTTGTACTCTCTGTTGTAATTATAGTATGCTATAGAAGGGAGGATTAAAAGCACTGAGCTTTTGGGCGCTGTAGTAATATGCACAATAGATAATTTTTTAATTGAATTGTTTCTCATTGAAAAAACAAATATATTTTCAGAGATGAGCAAATGACCTATCACTAAAAATTTCCCACGGGGAACAAAGAGATGGGAACCATTGTTCTGTTCTTGTGCTTTGGGAAGTACGTCTCCACTCTCTCACATACAGTGGATTGCAATAATAAAGACTGATACTTAGAACAGAGTAATGAGAATATCCATTGCAGTTGTAATAAGTGGGTGACACATTTTCAGGCTTTTAGAGGAGGATCTTCCTTTCAAACCCAATGAAAACCATGAGTTTCCTATAGCTAAAACCAGATTTACCTTCTCGGAACAAAGTTGGTGAGTCCTTTATTAAGTTTGTTTTGGAATGTTCACCAAGTGGCATCCTGTATCCATTTGAAACTGGATGTTATTTTAGGTGTTCTGGTAGTCTGACTTGGTTCTGATTTGTTTTAATTTTTTTTTTTTTAATTATGACCATGTAATTACATTATAATATAATACATGCTACTGCCTAGCATTGCAAGAAAAACAATAGAAAGAAGCAGAGGTCTAAAAAATACTGCTTCTGGGATACAGTGAAGTTACATATTTGTTGGTGGAGAAAATAAAAGACTAAAGGTGGAGACAAACAACAGCTTTCCAAAGCATTAACAAAAAATTCCAAACAGCAGATTACAGTGCAGGTGATGAAAAATTCTGCTCCAGTTCTATTAGTTAGAAGAATAAGGAACAACCAGCTTAATTTTGTAACAAAAGTTCCATAGTTTAATATAAGTAAAGCCTTTAGTTAGGAGGTAGCAAAACAGTGAAATATGGTAAAAAAGGATGTGGTAGACACTCCTAAGATTGAGACCATTATGACCTTCTCCTACATGTGCTTGATCCTATTTACAGCACAATTTTGGAAGAGTGACTCCTGAGAAAAACAAATCTCTCTGTCCTTGAAAGTACTCAGCAGAAAAAAAAAAAAAAAAAGCCAAACCAAAAGGCATTCCTTTTGTGGAATTTGGTGTTGTCTTTGCTTGATTTAATAGCATCAAGCAAACAACAAGAGGAATAATTCATGTAAGCTAAACTAATTCATTAATATGCAGCTTCTGAGACATTTCTTATCTCAAGAACAGCTTTAACATGATGTTGCTTCAGTTGCATATTCTGTTTTATGCATCGGTGTTATTATGATTGTAGTGAAATTTATCTCTGTTGTATGTTGCTATCTTTAATTTTCACTTAATAGGACAAAGAAGAAAGTGTATGTGTAACTAACTCCTACAGATTACCATGTTATAAAAAGTTTAAAGAAATAGAAACCTTCATATTTCTCCACTACAGACTTGTGCATTTGTACTATGTCTACTGGCTATTTGTCTTTATTGCATTTAAAGTGGTTGAAAACTGAAGATCCTAGTGTATTACAGTGATATTGCTCTATCTTTTTTCCAGAAAG
The DNA here is from genome assembly GCF_009650955.1 of Corvus moneduloides. NCBI lineage: Eukaryota > Metazoa > Chordata > Aves > Passeriformes > Corvidae > Corvus > Corvus moneduloides. The sequence goes on along the minus strand of NC_045476.1, from coordinate 107,053,010 downwards.
CACCAGATACAGACTCATTTTTATTGACTAGTTTAGGTCTTGCACAATATGGTAGGCACTTAGACTATACTACTTCTGGAATTCTCAGAGAATTAATGATATATAATAACATATATCTCAATTATTTTAATTAATGCATATATTTTGTGAGTTTGCTTGTTTGTTTTTGGGTTTATAGTCTTTAAAGAACAATGATAAAACCTTCTGGTGTGTGCAAAGTAGTGGGCTTAATCCTATTCTTGCGACTTCTTACCTTTGCTGAATTTCAGATAGAGTAGGATAATAATTTTTACAGGTTTGGAGTGTTAAAGCTCTGCATTATCTTTCTCATTGATTTTATCTGTGATTTGGTCTTTTTCAACTGGTACCAAGATTTTTTTTTTAAGTAAGTTTTCCATTCTTCATGTATTTTAACCATTTTCTTTGGAGACATTAGAAGGTGTACTTAACTCCTAAGGAATAAATATGGCATATCTAACTCCAACTATGCTGGAAATCACTATTGTGACAGTAATGTTTAACTAAGCTTGTAAAAAAGCCGCAGTGAAGAGAAAGGATGAAAATTTACAAGAATTTAGTTTGCAGTTTGAGCTTAATTTTTACTAAATGCAATCACAGTTACTGTTTACCATGCATACATATTGTGTGATTTACTGATAGATTAATTGATTTTTTGTAACTGGATAAAATTGACACCCATCCTGCTGTAGCTCAAGGCACCTTTTCCATGAGCCTCTCAGCTTATATTAATCTGACTGAATTATTTTCTTTATGGTTTGTCTAGTGTAGCTATTATTTTTATTGAATCTAAATATTTTAATTTAGTCTATTTTGACTTTCTGGCCTTTCACATATTTTTCTTTTTTAAATAAATTTGGACTGCTACATCTAACAAGTATTCTGAATTTAATTATACTGGGGTTGTCAGAACTAACATCTAAATGCAATATTCTCTTCAGTCAATTAATTAGAGGTATATCAACAATTGTCTTTCTAGTCTGCTGCACTACTAGCTATTTTAAAAGCTACTACTTAACCTTGAGAGGTGTTTTCTTTAGTGCATATCTTGATGTGACATTTGACCAAATTATGTTGTCTGGTAGTGCATATTAACACAGTATGGCTGCATGTGTCTCCGCCAGTCACTCAGAACTTCATTTACATGGAGAGCAATTACTAGATGTTATGAATGTACTTAAATTTTGCTTCACTCTAATTGGCACATTATTTTCTTCATTTTGCAAAAATACATTGTGCCATTAGGGAAGGCCTTCAAACTATTATATAGAATTAGCAGTGTAATTATCTCTCAGATATACATGTTCAAAATAGCTTAGAGAAGTGAATTTTTTAGTTGATCAGTACCTTTAAGGCTGTAGATTTTAATCAGTGTAGAGCACACTCACTAGAAATCATGTAATTCATAGTGTTTTATGTAATAACACAGTATATTAACACATCCCCGTATTTTACTACAAGATCTGTTGCATTGTACAAAAAGCCCAGATGACATTTTGGACGACAAAACCCTGAGTCTTGAAAGCATGACAAGCGGTAACTAGATTTCTGTCCATACTAGATATTCAAAACATCTTTTGCAGTATCAGATTGTGACATTTATTTCTCGAAATCCTATGTCTTCCATTAAAAATCTATGGCAGCTCCAGGGAAAGGCAGCAAATTTGTTGAAAATGAGGGGAAAGGGGGCTAAGGTGAAGGATGAGATTTTCTGCAGTGACTAAAGAAAATGGGAGGTAGAGCTATTATTTGTTCAGCCCACAGGTCAAGGGCAATAGTATAAAGGATGTGGTGCCATACTGTATGTTCTACAACTTCATTCTGCAGTATCATTGGTAGCTCTCATTTCCTTGCTGGAAATTCCCTATATTAATCACCAGTAGACATGAGTAAACCAATATTGAGAAACAACTCTTTAAACAATTAAAAGTCAGTGACTACTGGTGGTATTTTATTCCATTTGAACTTTGGCATATAAAACTGGCTTCACAATACTTATTTCCTGATGGCCACAAGCATACAAGATGATGTAACCAGTCTCTTGCCCTTTTCAACTCTGATCCACCAGTATTTTGAGAACTGATTAATTGATTGCTGACCTGTAAGTTTTCTGAAGATATATGTAGCTGGGACCAGCTCAATATTTCTGTGTGGTGCAGCATTCTTATGTTTGACTTAGGGGATTGCTGCCACTCACTGCTGTGATTCTGTGAATGATTCTCATGATTATGGAAACATGAAATCATTATTTCACTCACTGTTATCAATCATATAACATAGAACTGGAAGCACAGCCTTAAATATTTCTGTCCTGACCATGGCAGGAGACCCAAGTCTTGTCATCGTAATTTCTTTGAGATCCTTTAAAAAGAACCTGAAAAAGATAATCCAATCCACCTAAAAAGTCTCTGGGTAAAACAAAAGTCACCCACACCGTTCCCACCAACAAAATAGAGTGTGTGTGTGTGTAAGGATAAACTGCTGTTGGGCAGGACTCTGTCAGACAGCTTTTGCTCTACAAAGATGACCTTTGGTTAAGGTGAACACTGCATAGGGATTGAACCAAAGGCAAGCCAATGTTTCTGTAAACTTCCTCTATGTTTGCATTACTGTTTTTTTAAGATAATGTTAAAATTAAATCTGCAACATCAGAAAGTAATAAAGTAATTGTTTTATTTGAAGTCTACTGGCATCCCCCAAAGAGACCAGCAGGTATCACCAAAATCATCACACTGACACACACATAGAGCTGCAGTGGATTTCTCCAGAGGCAATTAAACCTTTGGGATTGCTCCTTGGTTGATAAAGCATCTTGTCTTCTTCTGGAAGCATAGCTTTTTCATATGTTATTAACTGAAGCATGAAGTTATTTGGTGAATACTTTCATAGACAAGACACACAGACATACCTACTTCACTTCTTTGTAGGGAGGAAAAATGAAGTAGGAGGAATATCTGTGTCTCTTGTCTAAACACTGGTAAATGAATGATTATATTTTGTTCTTTTTCACAGACTTTCTGCCATGCTATATGCTACTTCATTCCAGGTGCTTCCTATCTAAAGAAAAATTGAAATGCTTACCTTAGAACTTAACTTTATGAAAAATTATGCTCATTTTTTGCATTCATTCAATAGCTTCAGCAATTTTATTCTGATGTAAAAATCGATTTGGTAAACAGATGATGAGATGCTAAAAGATTCAGTTGTGCCAGTAGTTGTGGTACACTGCACTCTTTACACTAAAAATAAGCAAACATTTAGTTTTAATTGTAGCTTTCCTTGACTGGGACTATTATTTATTTTTAAGATAGTTTGCACTATAGAAAATTATGACTAAACCCATGTATTTTAGCATAAATATTTTGCTGATTAAAAAGCCTAACACATGTACACAGTAAATACAGAAATTCTTGCCTTCTGGCATTTGCTTTTTATTGTAGGCAAATAGCAAATCCAATTACAAGATGTTTGATTCACTGGGAAAATCCTACTGGAACATTTTTGGCTCTGCAGGATACCACTCAGTACTGAAGAACCACTTGTCAGCATAATGATGTAAAGGACAGCATTCTGTGATTCACACTTGAATCTGTTTGCCAAATGATTTTCAGGATGGCACTTCACGAAATGCTCCAAAACTCTCTTTAGGATTTAGGTTCCTTTAATCGCTTTAATTCATAATTATTCTTTGCATACATTAAAATTAATAGTGCAGTGAACTCACCTTTTCCATGGTTTTGGAGGAGGTTTAATTCCTCCAAACATGAGATAAAAAGAAGCTTTGATATTTAATTTAAGAGGATGCTCTTTGCTAGAATTTGACTTATGTTAAACTTCTGGGTTTGGTTTTAGAGTTAATTTTCCACATAAGGCAAGGTAAAGCAGAAACACCCTGCAATGAAATCATCCACTGTATGGCAACGGAAAACCAGAATGAAGTCAGATTTTAATGCTTATATTTGAGGAAACTTACCAGGGTGCATTTGTAAAGTAAATAAATTGTGAAGAGAGGAATCTCTTATAAGCAGTTAAGGAAACCATATCTTTACATTAAAAAAAAAAAAAGAAAAAAAAAGAAAGACGTACTTTTTTAAAGTTTTCATTAACTTATTTTGTTACCTGTTTATTAATAACATACATTAGGTAAATAAAGCAAGGAACAAATACTTTTAACAGTATGAAGATTTTTCATTATAAGCTAGAAAATCTGCTCTGATACATAATCTAGTTATTCAATTTAAAGGTATAATTTAAGTTCATGGACAGAAAAAGTCTGTGCACCACCACAGTGGAAGTCAGTTGGAAAAATGCTGAAAGTATGCACCTGCATCAGAGAGTCTGCAGCTGTATCAGATAGGAAAGGGTAGAATTTGCCTGGTTTTTGAAAGAGAAAACACATTGAAGGGTATGCATATTGTTCAGAACAGCGAGAAATAGAGATGAAAAATACCTAACTGACAAACTTTCTAAAAATATAATATTTTTCTTGCCTTTTTATTCTCTTAATGTAGTACTCAGCTGATGAATCTTCCCTTATGTCCTGCAATGGAATAACCTCAGTTTCAGTTTTGCTTAAGTCTCAATGATCAGAGGCTTGCCTGTCTCTTACTCCTGATTTTAATATTTCCCTGTTCTGCTTTACTACCAAGAATGTATCTTCACTAATTCTATGAATTACAATAATGGCTGGTATCCTTTTATAACCTCTCATATATCAAATATATATATTAATCCAATAAAGTTCTTAGTGATTCAATTAAATATTGTGAGCACTTTTCAGGCACTGAGGTATTAAGAACAGTGTAGAAGCAGAGCGTTAGGTCATCCAGACAACACAAAGGGTGTTGTACAAACAATTTCATATCAAAATTTTTCAAAAAGGATTTCTTTTATTTTCTGTCATGTTTCAAGGTGTGGAATAAAATTTTCCAGATAGAGTCCAACAAAGCCCATCAGATTTGTAAACTCTGCTGTTTTTTTTAATGAAATAATATTTTATGGGAGTCATAGATGAAGAAAATTGTGAAAATAGAATGAAGTTTCTAGCTATTGATATTTCAGTTTCCAAAAATTATTGACTTAAAAGCTATTTTTGAAGGATATGTGTGACTTTAGATCCCTCTGACATTCCTATATTCTGACATAACACCAAAGACTATTTTTGCCTATCAGATTAGGCAAAAATAAAATCTAAGTTGCATAATATCTGGGACTTCAGTCTCCATAGTCAAGTTGCCTTGTGATATCTCAGAGCATAATTTTTGTCCATTACTTTCATGCCTATCCCTAGAATTTCTCTTACTATCTTGCTACTTGGTAAATGCAACTCTTCCTATAAAGAGGAGGGAAAATACTGTTTATACTGCCCTTATCACTCCACATAGTCCTTATCAAGAACCAAAATAAGATATATTTGGACAATCTTATTAATTATTAATCCCCTTTGACTAAAAATCCATTAATAAGAAAGCCATGAACACCACTAGAATATGTGTTGAAACTTGCTGTTTGAAAAGTCATTGTTCAGGTTTCACTCTGTTGTGGGTGATTTTCCTAACGTATTATATCTATGTAGGAAAGAGCTTTTGAAAAATTCCTAGCTATTATTTGGTGCCTTGAATACCCACATATGCTGCCATTTCTACACACTTTTATCACAGGTCCTTACATCCTGGTCATTCTTCAAGTTTTACATTGTTTTTGAGGGCAAAGGAAAAAAAAAAGCTGGAATCCAATTTTCCATAAAATTTCAATATGGCTAAAGACTTAAGAGTAACCCCCAAAATTCAGATGATGTTAATTCAGTTAATTGTTTTTGTTAGTTGTCAAGATTACTTAGGTTCTGGACTAGTGCTTTTGATAGAAGAAAGCCAGACACCCTGATCTCTTTGAAGCTGGAAAAATATTGGTTTTTCTATTGTTTTTTCTTTCTTCATACTTTTTGTTCTGATTTTTTAAACTTTTCATTAATTTCTTTCCTTTTCCAGCCAGTTTTTACATCACTACAACATGATTCTTCCTCTTTCTAACCTACATTGAAGCCTCCCTTCTCACTGAGAAGCTGAAGCACTGAATATTCTGCCCCACTTTTTTTCCCCTTTCTTCATTTAAAAAGTTTCCTGTTTGCACCTAAGATTAATTAATTACCTTTTCACCTGTCAGTTCTGTCCCCACTGCTGTAGGTCATCTGCAATAACAATTTATTGCATCTTTTTCCCCCTTTATAATCTTTGTGTGTCATACTCCTCTCATTACCTGTGTGACCCTCTGTTGCTTCTCTGCTCAATGTTATCTCTCAAATAGACCTCTCTGTGCAGATTTCCTTTGATATTTTACTTCATAGAAGCCTATTGTAAAAAATAAATTGTGCTCTATTATATTGTTGAGCCAAAGTCCCTGTGTGTCATTCACAGGATAATTTTGCCAATTTCAAGAGCTCTAATGTACTTTGTAGCCTTAGCTTTTGTATGTCCAACTGAGTGGAGATCAGGACTGTATGTATTATATCATCAGTACTTTATGTATTATAAGAGTATTAAAATGCACAATCAGACACGACATTTTTACATTTCATCACCTACTTTTTCTTACAATCGAAGAAGCTTCTTAAGCCAAGAAGCAAGTGGAGGAGACAGGAAGAAACAGGAGGAGTTCATGTGGAAAGTAAATCCTGTCTAGGATGACTTTAATATGGCAGAAATCGTGGTGAATGGTAAGTGACAAGAAGTGAGATACTGGAAGAGTCAGATGCAAGACTTCATTTTCCCACAGTGATTCGGAAAGAAAGGAGCTATACCTGGAGTCAGACCTGCATCAGAAAGGGGCACCAAGTGTGCTGAGCCAGGGGATTTTCAGTCCAGAGGAGACATTCAGAGAACAACTTCCCTCCTGCTCGGTACACTGTTCTGTTGAGCAGGGCTTTGGAAAAGAGCAGACAAGTCCTTTGCATGTTTCAGTTTTCTCCTCAGCTTTAAAACCATACTTAGCTAAAATCTATAGATATATCCAGTATAGCTCAATTGAAGTTATTCAGAAATATTGCTTATGGGATGGCTTAGTGTCTTTTCATCTTAAATATTTATGCATTGTTGAAATTCAAAGCAAGAGACCCATGTCTGGGAGAAATCAATGGAGAACTCTGTTAAGTATGAAGTACTCTCAGTTGTTTCAAAAGAATATTAAAACAAAGGCTGGTGCTGATGCTGTGACATCAGTGTGGTGCACGGCATGGTCTCTGGCAAAATGCTCTTTTTTCATGGCAAAGTAGTTTCTCCAGAACAAAGCAGGTAAGAGAAAGGATTAAGAAAACAATAGAAATTATCAGACTAATTATAGATTGTTATCAGACCTTGATAATGAAGTGGCCCAAGAAGTACTGCCAAAAGTTGTGCAGTCAAGAAAGAAGCAGATTTTGTGGTAGGCAGAAGTAATCTGAGAAGATTTCAAAGAGCCACAAAGAACTGTGTTGATGAGCAGAAGGCACAAAACTTGGGAGTTGAACTGAGTTGCAAATAGCCAACTTATTCCCTGATGATCCATGTTTAAAAAGCTAACAGCTCCAGGATAAGAATGTGTAAAGGTAAAATATTAATTTCCTGGAAAAAAATCTGGTTAAAGAAACAAAGTAACAATGTAGACTTTAAAAAGGCAACAATGTAAACTTTAAAGGTGACAATGTAAACTTTAAAATAAAACCAAAAAACTGAAAATCAAAAAAATTAAACCCGCCATTACAAAATTAAATGAAATTTAAAAATATGTTATGGGTAAAATTGACTTTATGCAACTAATTTCACAGCATTATCTGTATTGATTTTCTTAAAGAGAAGCAACTGTATCATAAACAACATTTTACCTTGGAAACTTGACTATAAAAATTAGAGGCTTATGGTGTTTAGTTGGCAAAATACGACCAGGACTATTTCTGTCATGACAATTACCAAATTTTATTGGTAACTTTTATATGTCTCTGTAAATTCAAACAGCAACTCATGGGGAAGAGCAGGAAGAAAAAGAATGGATTGTAATTCCCATACCTCACTGCTTTAATTACTAGATTTGTGAGACACATGAGGGGAATTTCCTCTGGGAAGTAATACTTTAATAAAATCTCAAGACAGGAGATAGGAGGCTTCTTCATGGATGCACACATATATTTTTTAAAAGTGGTGTACAAGACTTTGGGTACTTCTTTTTAAAGTTATTTCCTTCACAGTGGCGCATGGAAATTTGTATTGAGCAAACAGTGCTTCAGAGTTCATTAATGAGTGGATACTTTTCAAGCCACTTCTTGGCCCTGGACCTGGACATCAACATGCCTGCTTTGTAGACTTTTCCTTTCCTTCATCAGGCTGTAGAGCTTTATCTGGTTCCTGTGGAGCCAACTGGATAACTTGAATGCATATAAACATATGAATAGGCATGAGATTTCAGAGATATCATGATTTACTAAATCATAATGATTAAATCTGCCCCCAAAATAAGTTCTTACAAAAGAAATTACTGTAATAGGTTTCTATGGATAGCTCACTTTTTTAAAGCAACTTCATCCACATAATTCCCCTTGTTTCAGGAGTCTGAGTTTCTGACTTTAATTCATTGCAAGCCAACAGCAACCGGGAAGTCCATGAAGTTACCATAGTAACTCAATGGACAAAGACTTAATTCCCTAGTTTATATAAGCCAGAACTCATATCCTGCAGACAGTAATGGTCTTAAATTATTTAGGTCTATAAAGTCAATGGATTATATATATTTAATAAATAAGTGTCAGTTCCTTAGTTAGTGAAAAATGGGCTTTGATTGTTCCATGCTGTCTCAAAAGTATTTGTATGTGGGATAGTAAGCCAGTCAAAAAGTCAAGTGGAATGAAAAGGAACAGAAACCAGGGTACAGTGAAAGTAGTTCTTTCCATGTTAAGAGAGGTTATGAGTTACGCTATTAACTTATTAAGTATTTATTTTGAAAAAATTCCTCAAACTGAGCTGTTAAGGTCCATAAATGCCACATGCATTTAACAGAAGGAGAGGATGACACACTTAGAATTTTGCAATCTAGTGAAAACCATGGTTTTGGAGTCAATTGTTGTTGTTCCCAGTTCACAAATATAATTTGCAGTAGCACTGCCGAGGTAACAACATGTGAAAGAGCAAATCTGAAGGAGAATTCTGTTGGAAAATGTGTTATGAACCACATAATTTTGTCACGGGCAGCATGGTTTACTGAGAGACATGACATATTTTTGGATTAAGAGTGTGGCATAATCAACAGTTATTCTGGGTTGTGTCAAGATAGATGTGAAAAAGTAATAAAAAATAACTATGTATTTGCTTATTTCATACAATTTCCTGCTTCTCAGCTTCTTGATCACAATCTGAAAATCTTTTACCTAGAATTGATTTGAGATCACCCACTAACTGAGAACAAAAAGAATTTTCTTTTACTATCTGTTTAATTTTGCTCTCCTTCTCCACACCTTCTGCCTTATGCCACCTTTAGCAACTGGGTAGATTGAAATAATAAACCAGGCCTGCTGCATCGCAGCTTGCCTAAATAACCTTGGTAAATATAAATATAAATATAATAAACATTCTTTGTGAACATTGCACTAGTAAATGTATAGGGACATTTTAATCGTCAAATCCACCAATAACTTCAAATGTCTTAGAAAACAAATTCTGTGTAATTTAATTCCCTCAATTAATGAATTCTGTAGGTCTTTTTCATGAGATTCCTGAGGACATCAGTTATTTATCTTAGTCCTGCAAGTGCAAAAAGAACGACTCATGTGGGAATTGCCACTAGAGCTTTATTGTACTTTATGTTGCTTTATTTAGTTCTTTTTTTTTTCCATTTTAATTCATATGCCAGCTTTCAATAGGATATTGAGCCTGAAAGTTTCCCCTGCATTTAATCTGAAGAGCAGACTGACATCTTTATTTCTTCCTGGATGGGAGCTCATCATGCTATCAGACTTTATCCTTGTATTTACATTTTGTGTCATTCCAACTATCGCCTATCATTCCAGTGGTTTGGGTCCTTTTACAGTTTCCTGCCCAGGACTTGTAAACAGTAGATAAATGGCACGAGAGGCAACAGGACATGAAAAACTATTCAGAAAAATAAAAATAAGATTGTTAACTGTAACCAGAGGAAACAGGGACTAGTTTGATATGCCACTATCATAAATTTCTTTGTGGTTACATATGATAACAGAAGAGTTGGGGTTTTTTTGTGATTTTAGGTAAGCTTGCTTTGTTCAGGAAGTTCTCATGAGTCATGGGATACCACAGGCAGTTGCTTTAATGACAGGTTTCCTCTCATTTCCCTTTTCCAACCTCCTCTGCTATTCAGCACATTCTGAGTTTTTAGGGGTCTCTTACAGAAAACATCCTTTTTTATTAGAAAATGTCTTCTAATTCTGAACTTTCTACAGATATATATATATATATATATATATATATATGTTTGGGTTTTCTTTTGGCTATGTGTTTTTAGTGGTTTTTTTTTCTCAAAGTCTATTGTGGGCCATATAAACTTTGTATTGTGCGTGCCATAGCCTAGTTAGCCTTCCACTGTAAGCGCTAATTTTAATGAAATCATCTGTCCTCTGGACATTCAAAATTAGAAAGCCACTCAGAAACCTAGTGTCTAATTCACTGCTTTCACAAAGGTCATCATATATGCCAGTGTAATGAATGGAGGGTATTTGCAAGATACAGATACATGCTTAATTTGGGTTGAAACTTGATAGTGCTTCATAATTTCACTAAGGCTTTGTTTAAACAAAAATCAGGTTAAAGTATATAGACAACTGGCTGAAAATTCAAGTAGAGATAAACTTGGATTACTCCCTGGTCTTATGGTTCTGCTACAGAGAAACTTGTAAAAAAAAGAACAACAAAAATATTTTAGTCCTGAGTTCTTGGTGTTATTGCCAATGCCTGTCAGCTAGCAAAGTAAATTCTGCACATTTTCACTCTCATTTTCCTTCAAATTACTTTTGTGACCTCCTTACCCCTAACTGAAATATGACTCCAAATATACATCACTAATGCTGATTATGTTATTGTACTATTTCACCTTCGCTGTGCAGTATCAACAGAGCAGAAACAGGGACAGAGTATTGGCATGGTGCTATAGAATCTTAAACACAGCACAGAAATCCCCCTCTTTGGGAAGGGGCCAGGGCCATTATCCATGCTAAGAGTGCCAGCATAGCAATGTGAAAACAAAACAAAAAATCCCCTCTGGATAGAAAGTATCATTTTCCAAACAAATAAATACAAGGGTTTCAAGTTTTCTTAGTAGAACATTAAAATAAGCTCTACTCTGTAGAGTAATGAATAAATCTAGTGTGTTGATTCTGCTCATTGCTGAAACAGTGTCAAGAAGGATTAGGTAAAACTAAAAGAAACAAATGTATGAAGCATTCACACACAACCTTCAAGAGAAAAGAGGTAATGTGCCAGCTAGAACAGGAAATAGATAAAAGATTTTAGAGCATCTGAATTTGTCTTTTGGGACATCTTGCCATTTCCTTCACTTGATATCCAATGAATTTTACAGAATGCAAACAGCAATATTTAAAATAAGCACATATGGAAGTACTACATCTTAAAATTGAAATATGCTTGAACAAAACATCTTACTTTGAGAAAATGATTGAACTCTGAGCTATTTCAAAGTTGACAATTTCCAAATTAATCAAATTATCTGAAATGTTTCAATGGAATATCTTTGTGAAAGAGAATGAGAAACAAAAGTTATCTCGTAAAATTCCAGTTCATATAAAGAGAAAAAGAGGGTCAACATTTTTATGTCTGAATCACACTACTTGCTTTTTTTCAAATGCTGATATCAAACTGGATGCTGAACTATTTGCAGCTAGGATCAAGTACAGACCAAGTAGGCTTTGTGAAAAGGCAACCTTAAAGTAAGATATGATCTATATTCTGGATTCTTGCAGTTCAGTCTATTTGGATTTATAATCTTTGTGGAAACAGCAACTGATTCAATACACAGGGCACATAATTCATCTGTAATGAAAGCACTTCACCTTGAAGAGCACTTCCACTGGGTCTCAGTAGAATATTGTTCTATATTGAGAGTTCAGTGGGGGAACTGTGCTTAATGGTAAATGAATTTTAAGAGTCCCCTTTTTATCCCCTCAGAGGACTACATTGCTCTTCTGCAATCCTCTTACAGAATAGTTTGCAGTTTATACCTTATAGTTTAACAGCTTTTTTCAGTAGTCTGCCTTTTCCCTCTTTTCTTACACCAGATACTTTTGCTGCCCCTGGTCAGCCCCTCTTGTTCTTTGAATGGAGAAATTGTATGTTGTGAGTTGAACAAAATATAAAAAAAATTAAAAAGATTTTTGATTTCCTTTTTTTTTTTGCCAGGTTATTTACTACTTATAAAATAGAAGAGAAAGTTTGAAGGAAGAAAATGCCTGATAAGGTAGGAGAGTGACCAGCATGCTTACAGCATATTTTATGGCTTCAGCTCCTTTGTAAAGATGGTTTCTTTTGAAGGCTAAGGTTAATCTCTTGTCACAGGACTTTTTCTTGTATAATGTTGAGTTTGTTGAGCATTTTAATACAAGTTCGAAGAACTACTTCCAGCATCACTACACATAAATCCAAATGCTCATTCCTCTTTAGAATGCCTGTACAATATCACCAAAACTGTGGGATTTATTTCTGCTGAGGAAGCAGAGGGTTTAAAAGAACTGAGAGACAATTATTATTTCAAGATAATATAATATTTTATTATTTTAGCACATTTGCCTAACTAATATACAAATATCACAAAGATTGGCACAATATATATGCAAAATAGAAAGCACTTGGAGCATGATTCCTTTATCCATCTGATAACCAAGATCCTTCCTGACTTTTTCTTTATAGAAAGAGGTCGCCGACTAGATTGAGTTCAATGGAGTAAATTGAACTCTACAGGTTGTGCTTACTGCTGTCAGAAAATGGGAAACTAATCTCAAACCGTGGCAAAAAATACCCCTGCTGTAATTATAACCTGTTTTCTTTATCACATATGTAGATATGGGAGAGTTAGAGTGCATTATGACTATTGAAAAACAAAACCTAAACATATAAACATCTATACAGAAATATTCTGTATTTTAGAAATAGTTCAGATGTTCAAAGTATAAAATAGCTTCCAACACTAGAAGGGATGTTTTTTAACACACCATTAACATCACTGGTGGACTGTTTCTGTACATACAGGTTGTGGCCCTTAAATGACCACAGCCAACTCCAATTTATGTTTGCAAACTAAGCAACTTATGTGATTTGATGAAATGTTATAAATGCTATCACACTGCTTATCTTTTATATATATGTAGCATTTTTTTTAATGGTAAATGGTGGTAAACTATTATTATATGTTGATAGCTAACTCGTTGGGTTGTCCTGAAGACCTAAAAAAATTGCTTTTGAGGTATGCCCTCTAAAAATCTTTAAGTCCTTGTGTCTCCAGTGCCAGATACTTGAATTAATATTTTTTTAATGCAGAAAATTGTTTCAATGGTATTTTATGACCATTGTTTATAAATATCTTGGTGTTTAAAAATAAAAGTTGTGGGTTTTGTATGTAGTTTAGCATCTTAGTTTTTCAAAACTTGTTTTCTTCAATTTCATTTCCTCTTGAGAGAGGGATGTGAGAATATAAAAACTTGATTTTTTATTTTTAACTTAGTTTTCACTAATTGTGAAGTAATTTCAAACCAATCTTTAACTAACTCTTAACCTCATGAAGCAATGCCACGCAAGACAGAGCAGGCTGTGACTGATAACCCCCCTGGGGTTTGTCAGCAGCGCAGCTGTGGGCTGAGTGCCTGAGCTTGGTGGTGTGACTGGCTGCAGGGCTGGGCTGGCTCGGCATCCCGGTTATTCCCTGTTATCTCCTTCCCCCAGCTCTGGGAGGCAGCAAGCCACCGGCAGCTGCTGAGGCTGTCACCCATGGTTCAGCCTCGCATCAAGCAATCGATGTGTCTGATGGGCAAATACCTTGCAGTGTCTTTTACACAGATGAACTTGCTGCCACTTGACAGAGTTCCAACCTTTTACACCTATTAAGGAAGGAAACAATAATGCTGTCCTCTTCTCTCCAGGGTTTTCTATATGCTGCCCCTGACTGTGTCCTAAATGAATCAAGAAATCAATTTACAGCCTCTCAGCCTCGGTTAAATCAAACATTCACAGTTTCTGCTGAGTAAAAAACATCCAATGCTTCTCCTCAGTACCCACTGTCATTTTAACAAGATCTGTCAGAGCTTTGGCCAAAGCTACACTGTCCAAAGTGTTTAATTTTGCTTCGTTTCTCCTCTTTTTAGCTTTCCTTGTTACCTTTTTACTATTTTATTACTTTACCTTTATTAGTATTATTTGTGTAAATTATTTCTACTCCTAGAATCATTGTCTGCTAAATACAGCTGCTAAATGAGGTATAAAATTAATTTTATCACCAGAAAAACAGAACATAATATGGAATAAAGTTCTTTTATTGAAAAATAGAGACTATGAGATGAAATATTACAGTGTTTATTGTGAACTTACAGATATTATAGGCCTGGTAATAACGTAAGAGCTTATCTAGTATTTTTCTTGCAAGTGAATGTTTACTCTTTACGGCATAGATAACATTTTTGCTTTTAATAATACAGAGCCTGAGGCTCCCATGTTTTCTTGAGATGACATTTATTAATTTAAGCACCTGAAAGTTAAAGATCTAGTATAATGTCCTATGCAGCCTCCCTAAATAGTCAATGGAAAGAGAAAGTATCTGTGCTTTACAGCATTGTAAGAAAGGTAAGTAGCCTATGGAGTCTAAAACACCATCTTTCTGTTCAGTGAGAATCCTGTCAATTAACCTAAGGTAATAAGTTACTTAAAGACATTTACAGGCAGGTCACATGTTCCTCTATTAGGAATTTTTTCATTTCAGTTAGCGAAAGATGATTCCAGTAAAGGAAATTAGACAAGAACAAAGATGTTTCACAGATTAATTCATTTAAAACAATGTTTAAAATTCTTAACAAGCATGCTATTTATCTTCTTGGTACAAACTACTTTGAATTACAATATAAGCCCTTTTTTTTTAAACAATTTTTTTCTAGATTGAACAAAAGGAATAATGTTATCCAAAAGAGTTGACATTTCGTCCTTTGTTCCAGTATATTATTAAAAAAAAGACAAAAAACTTCAGAAAACTTTTTCTTACACATTTTTAATCCCTACTTAATACAGCTGATTGCCAGAATGCTTTTTCTCCATGTGATTATTAAGATTTATGATCAATATGATCACAATGTCATAGTATTTTGGTATCATACTAACATATATAAATCCTAACCACTATGCCATGTAGAAAGGAAAAAAAACTCTTTCTTTTGGATATGCACATACATCAAAGCAAAATGAAATTTTATTACCTCCCTTTATAGTTTTCTGTGATTTTGTCACACATGCATTAAAATTCATTTCTCATGCATTAGAGGTAAATACGATTTCAGTCTTTAACTGACATTAATTCATCCTCCAATAGGTTCTGCTATATCAGCCTGTAGGATCACCTTATTTCCCTGGTTTAGGTATAGTGAACATTCTCCAACATAGCCAGACAAAAAAAAAAGAAAGCCTACAGGCAACAATTATGAATTCTTAGAAATCTAAAGTTGCTGCCAGTGAAAAGCCACTGAAATTGTTCCAAACAGAGTTTATCTTCAGATATCCTACTGAAATACTGTAGTTTTTACTCTCTCTGACATTTATGATTAGTAATACTCAGGAATACACTCTATCATTTTTATGATGCAACAGTTTTGCTGTGCTGTCTAGTTTTCATTTGAAACAAAATGGGCTGAATCAGATTGTAGCAGCTCAGACTTAAGCAGTATGTCTCCACTTGGAAATCAGCTATTATTCTGAAGAGGCTATCTATAATAATAAAAAAAAAAAAAAAAAGAAAAGAAAAGAAAAGAATAAACAGGCAAACTACACAACAAAAACTCAGCAGAGGAAAAAGCAAAAATCCATAATTTATGGCAACTTAACAGTTATTCACATCTGTGAATTATTCACTTTTGCAGTTTGTATAATAAAGATGGCAAATGTGATATAAATTTATATTTCAGAGTTTCTTTGAATGTTTCATGCATGCAACAATACCATGCTTGTATACACTACATTTGGGAGTAAGTTCTTGCTTTAAATTTTCTTCTCCTTTGAGAGAATCATTTTATTTTGGGGAAATAAGCAATATTATCTATTGAAACTAACTTCTTTTTTTAAAATATGTAATTATTTGGGGGGGTTAGGTTAATAATTCTTAGGTTTGCTCTGTAAGGGCTTGCTGTAATAGAAATCTTTTTTTTTTGTTGGTGCTGGGTTGCTAAGAGACCTCAGTGACATGTCTGGGTCCTTCAGATGGTAGTGGTGGAACTAACTAGCTCTGCCCATCAAACGGGGATGCTTCATGATCCAGTCTTGGGTTGTCACCTGAGGGTGGCTCAGGCTCCCACTGTAAGCAGTTTACGGTACTGCTGAGCAGGAGCCGGCAGCAGAGGAGGAAAGCTCTGAAAATCCCAATCACAGCCACAGTCGTGGGCTGGTGCAGAGTGCTGAGTATTTGAATGGGGAATCCCAGTCAGATATCCACCTGTGAACCAGTAGTGGATGGGGCTGGGGTTGCTCAGAGAGGTGCATGGGGGAGGGACCACACAGTATGTGAGGAGAGAAACTCTTTGTGTGTGGAAGGACTCTTAAGAGGGAGTCAGAGAGACCCATCCAATGCTGAGCACCATGTGGTGGAGACTGCTCTATCGACCTGCCTGAACTTCTTCCTGGAGGGTACCATCACTGCCACTGCCACAGGCTGCAGTAACTTAGGTAACTTAGCCATTCACGTAACTTAGCCCATTTATTCTCCACGCTGTCAAATTGACTTTAAGCTGTGACAGTCTTTGAGTCTAGGCTCTGTTTTCCTGTAATCTTTAAGTGGAAAAAAAATTTTCATAATATGCTCGCTTAACAAAATAGCTGAGATAAAGAATTGAGTAGAAGAAAACTATACGTGAGGCACCAGAAAATGAGTCTAATTTTGTAACATTTGCACACTCCTGAAAGAGTGCATATGAAAAGCTGAGCAATCATCACAGTTTATCTCTATATGACATTTACAAATGCTATTTATACATTTTCTGGGTCAGTCTTTTATGAAAATATCCATGTATGCCAGCTATCTAATGACCTGGCATTTGAAACCAATTCAATTTATATGTTAAATTTGATGTTAGGGGAAAACCAATACACTTACCACATTTTCGTTCTGTAAATCTAGTTGTCGTCTTAATTTGTCTGGAAACATCTTTTTATTTTCCAGGGGTATCTCATGGGATATAAAGTAGCATAAATCATTCTAGCTCATCTACCACTGGGAATTACTGTTAAGGGTAAATTTTGGCCTAGTCAATATATATCACAGTGGTACATAAAAACAGCACCAGCAATGCCCTTAATTTTCTCCAACAACTATCTGCCTCATACAGAGAAAGACAGAGTAAGAAATCAGCTCTACGAAGTTGAACTGGGCAGTAATTGAAAGGAGCACTGTTTTCTAATTTGAGAGCAAAAATGGAAGGTTTATAGTTTGCTTAATGTTGGCACACGCCCTCCTTTCTGTTCTATCCCTGAAGTTTTCTGCAGGCTCCGTTGGATGCTGAAGAGCCTGGGAAGGATATCATGAGTGTGAAAAATTGTCATGGCTCATGGACCCTTGGACAATGATCTCTTTTTGTGTTTTTCACCTAAAGTATGAAATAGAAGGAATTCACTCCAGTTAGAGAAAAAAAATCTCATTTCATATTGCTTCAAATGTCATGGATAAGTCAAAAGGGAAAGCAAATTTAGGACTGCTCCTAACTTTTGTTTGTTTCCATCTTCTCAAGAATACATGACAATGTATCAAGGCACTAGGGAGCTTCTCAACCAGTTTGCATGTAGGTGTTGATGCCAACATGTAACACAGAGCATGGGTTTGTGTAACAGCATGTGTGCTGTATGTCCATTTTCAGTAAATGTCTAAAAAAGATGCAGAAAATATTTAGAGTATTTTGGATTATATAAATTCTTACAAGCTGCTGTGTTATGATTTTGTTTATGAAGTTTGTTGGCAGATTTCTTGAAATCTTCAGAGTGCTTCAAATCATCCAGAAATCACAGATTAATGATTTAACAAGGAGTCACATCTGTTTTGGTTTTGTATCTTGTGTTTAGTATTACCCAGAAAGTGGGCATGATTCCTAGGAAGTGAGCTCTGTTCACTTGTGACAGCATCCAGTGAACCACAATCTCTTTGCAAAGCAAGATCAGATACAGATCTTTGTTCCATCTCCTAATAAATTCTGCTTGGGATGTATAGATACCATTTAACAATTTAAATTTTTAAAGAGATGTTAAATAACAGCTTTCTTTGCAAAGATTTTTGATCCTCTTTTTTTTCTCTAAGCAGTTTTGACAGATTGCATTATCCCACCTCAGCTTGTGAATCACAGGAGCTTGATATTTCCCACATACTCTAGATATCCTATTCACCATTCTGAAAAGGTTCTCTACAGGGAAAGGAGTGTGTAACCACAGTGTCTTTACGATTTGACAAGCATTGTCTCTTTAAATCCCTTTTAATTTTTGTAATCTTTCTAGTTAATGAAAACGCATCATTTTGACTACACCATCCGAATGCTAACAGTGAAAAACCTCAAACCTTCTTTATGCTGCATGACAAGGAGGGCAGAGCATTTGAAATATTTGAAATAATTTCTATTATTGCTTAATATACTTGGAAACCCAGTCTTAAACAGAAAATTTATAAGCAAAATAAAACTTCAAGAACTTTAATTTTCTCTTTTATTTAGCACTGTCTAAAAGATCTGTAAAATACTGAGAAATTTTGCAGCCATATTTTATACTGATTAGGTTTTAATCACGTTAAAGACTTAACAATAGTATTCAGTCACACTTAATTCTGTTATTCTTTTGTTACTTATATTTTATCATTTACTCTACTCAGATGTGTTTTGACTTCCAGTGTGTCGAAATTATGTGTAAAAAGTAAAATGTTAAATGACATCTTACACTTCCTCTAATGTTTAGTTAACAATTTTGCAACTGCTGTCACTCCCTAGTTATAAAAATATATATATGCAGTGTCAATGCAAAAAAGAATTTGCCCTCCACAAATTTAAAATTGCATCGGAACATACATGTTAGAATTCTCCCTCAAGATAATCTTAGCAATCCTCAGGTATTGTATTTTTAGTTCCAGTACTGTATTTGCAGATACAAAATCTTTTACTGAGGTTTTACTTTCTTTTTTTTCTGCTTTTATCCTAATTAAATATCCCTTTTTCCTTGATTATGTTGTCTCAAAAGGAGTTTGCTTTAATAGTTAGGTCAGTGGCCTGAGAATGAAAGATTCTAATTTAATACCACCTTCCATCGGCAAGGTCTTCGCTATGTTTGTGTCCCTAATAGAAAGCCTGGGAGAAATGTTCTTTTGCAAACATCGTTAACAGTTACATCTTGTTAGCAGCAGCAACTGCAATTTCTTTTGTGCTGCAGGCAATGCACATGCAGAGAAGAGACCTTGATGTCTGTACCCAAAGCAGAATTATGTTCCCAGGTCTGTCCCATGTGGTCTTCATCCACACCAACTTCCTCTCTAATGGATGTGTACTTTGTCTGCTTAGCAGGATCTGGAATGAATCCAGGATAACCAGGATAGCTGAGGCTACCATAGACATTCTCTGGCCCTTTGATTCATCCATTTTCAGAAACAAATATTTTGTTGGATAAAAAAATCAAAGGACAGATAAGAAAGACGTGTTACTCCCTTTAGCATCGAAGGGGTTGGAACATAGTTGAAATAGGAAAAGGTTTAGGAACTGTGGTGGAACTTATCTCTACTGCCTGTGATAGAAATCAAAACTTTCTATGACTTACAAAGTGAAAGGAAGACAATGGTTTTCACCTGAAAAGGATCTAATACTTTAATTCAGTATTATCTATTGTATTGTTAGATCTGTTGGCACAATTACTTTATAAATTAAACTGATTTAAGAAATAGCCACATCTTTCTGATTAAACTAAACAAGAAGATCCCAAGTATATTTTTAGAGAACATGGTGCAAAGAATACACAATGGAAATTTCACCCAAAAGAATTATAAAGTATCAAAGCAAATAAACCAAAGAGTAATGATGAAAAGCAACAATAGCTTAAACCATAAACATCATTAAAATATGCCTGTATAGCATATCATATATTGTTTTCATATATCGTTTTAAATTTCTGCTGATATTGTCTGAAAATTACTTCATATCAGTAATTGGAAAAGCTTCTGACACATGAAAGAAGTATATTGACTTCATTTTTAAGATATTATACATTTTTCGGTTTTGAATGTAAAGTGTGCATTATAATTTCATAAATTACCTTTTACCTAGGTAAAAGTAGTTACATTTTGCTTCTAAAAATGTGTGGCTTTCCATAGTAGATTTGTGACTTTGTTCTTTAATTTTAAGCTACTTCTCTTAGAGTATTTTGCGAGCAAGGCCCTCTTTCATCCTCTCTCCATTGCCTAAAAATAATTCCAAGAATGGATTTTCGTTGTCTAGCTCTTTCACTGATGCATTTTTTATTCTGTAAAAATGCAGAAAGTCTGAACTCCCGTCACAGCCCTATATTCATTTTATGTAAGTGCTTGGTTCAACACTTCCAACAGAAGAATGCTGAACATTGAAATGTATTGTTATAACTCCTAAAACTGAGTCCACAGATCAATTTTTGCACCTTAGTGCAAATTTATCCAGGTATAAAATAAAAGTAGTTTATCTGGAGTGCTTTTGCAACCACAACTGATTCTAAATAACAATCTATTAAAAAATAATGTTATAAGCCAAAAGCTGGGTAATTCCCACCAGTTTCATAGCAAAATATTTTGTAGAAATGAGCAAAATGACAGACACTCAGTATTTTAATAACAAATCAGCAGCTATTAAATATCTCTGGGCTATATTCTACTGGTTGTTTCTTGGCTACAGTCTATTTGAAGAGTCTGAGCTATAAAAATAAATTGTAGCTACCTCCAGTAGAAGCATTACAAAAGAAATATGCAATGCAAATATTTTGCCAGTGTATGTACCACACAGTTCTTTGAAAATCTCATTTATTAACAAATTGCTGTTTAACACTCGAGATCTGACAAAAGTAGAGGCACACATTTTCTGTGGTATGACAGACTTTGCAGTTGCTAGGTGGGGGATTATAAAGAGAAATGGGAACAGAAATGTCAGTGAAATTAAGGAAAAAAATATATTATTTCTGTTACATCAGAGTGAAGAGTATCAAGAAGGGAGTATTTCCCACTGTTCCTTTAAAGCAAGAGACTTTTCACGCTTCTCGATGTCACCCTCAGAAATTGTAAGCACACTTTCGTGACAATCACTCACCTAAGTGCAGTTGAAGTAATCACAAGCACTCTGTCAGAGCTGGGGGTTTTGCAAAAATGGATTGATAATCAGCATGAAAATTTTAGTGTGCAAGTTGAACACAAAACAAGCATAGTGAGTATTTCGTCTGTTAAATCCAACTTAGAAGTTTGGAATTTCACAGATATAGAATTAGACAGTGGACTCTGAAAAAACAACAAAGGCAGATTTCTCTTTCTAGAGGTGTTGAGTGGCTTCTGGGTTTGTTTTTGCCTTTTGTGGCTTTTGCACTGGAGGCACCCAGGTATGTGTTTTAAGTTTGATTTTAGAATACAAAAAATAAAAATAAATATAGAGAGAAAGATCTTACCTGTGTAACTTCAGGGCCTTCTAGGTATAAAGGAATGGATATTACAAAAGTTGCGTGAAACATGGGATGCAGAGAAGTAAGCAGTTCTGTTTTACTTCACAGATCCTCAGAAAGCTCTAGGAGTTACAGCTTCCTGCCAGTATAAGTCACTTGTGCTTTTACTTTTGAAAACTCACAGTATGACACTGCTTACTGCATGCTATTTTGGGTGCCCTGAGTAAAACTATGAACACAGGCACTTTTGTGCAAAACATCATAAGGCCTCTCTGATGTTCATTCAGAGTTCAGAATTAAAATGCAGAAGGCTCTAGCAAGCAAAATACAAGCTGATTTTCTTCTTCCTAGTGGAAAAATAAAGTACTCCCTGGCAAGTAACCAGGGTGGTGGGAAGGTAATTCATTTTGTGTGAGAGCATTTTGCAAGTGAAAGGGATATGCCCTCTGTTTAGAGTTTAGTCAGGGAAAAAAGTGGCCAGTTTAGAGTAGTCACAAAAGTTAGTCAAAAAAGAGAGTTTCTATAGTCTGGGTTTTGCCCTCTGGTCATTTTTTTCCCCACCAAATAATTTAGTTTAAAAAATAATAAAATCTTCACTCTGAGAAAAAAAACACATGCCCAAGATATTGGTTTATTTTCCTGTGTATTTTTAAAGGCACTAAATAAATGCATTTTCTTTTCTTATAATTCCTTGTGAAAATTGAATTTTATCTACTAAAATATAGGGGTTTTATAGTCAAGTGAAAAATGTAATAAAAATAATACAATTTAAAATACCCCACAAAAATCCCATAAAAATATTGTGGAATAATTATGCAACAGGTTATAATTTTTCATAGAAATCAGATTTCTCTTAAGTGAATTTAGGAAATTTTGAGCAATAATTCAAATATTCATTATGCTTTTATAAAAAAATGAGGCTATTTGGTGAAGAAACAAGAACTGTGTGTTGCAGTAACACTTCAGTAATTATTATGGGAGACATATTTATGGTGGTATAATTTAGAGCCTAGTACCACATCAATTATAGCTCCAGGCCAAGAAGATATCTGAGAAGTCCTAAATGGAAAAAACCAAACATTACATTTTGTCAGACATAATATGTCCTGTTAACTATAGAACAAAAACTAAAAAAACCCTCCAAGCAACCTATCTCAAGAAAAGTTCTCTCTCCCTTTTTCTTCTTCCTCATCCAGTCTCAGAAAATTTAACAACTGTTTCTATGTGGAAATGTAAAACTTCTTGTCTGTACTTCTGTCACATATATTGTACCTTTTTTTTTTTTTAATAAATTACGGCCAGCTATGCAGATCTCAGTAAGATATCCAGGAATTTCATGGGCAGAGCACAAGAAATGGCAAATGAGGAAAGGTTACTCTTTAGCATGGATAATGCTGTAAACCAGCACGATTGGACCATGGTCTGCAAAGGGAACAGTTCTGGTTGATGAAGATGTGAAGTCTGGTGCCTTGGCTAATACTGAATCACTGTTTACTGTATTTACATCTAGATGTCAAGGTCAAATTAACTGCTCCCAAATAAACACAAACCCCCCTAATATCACAGGCTTTAAAACTTGAGTTGAATGGGCTTGAAGTAACACAGGAAAACTGTCCACCCATCATGTCCATCTTGACAGAGTCAGAAAGACTTGTTCTCTGTAAGAAAGTACAGTGTAAATTATCTGTGCAGCTGGATTTTTGTAAGATTATTCAGAATTACTTGTGAGTCTTTTGAGGATGATCTCATGAAAACTTCTTGAGGATTATCTCATCCTAATGACTTCAGTTTAGTCGTTTAGTAACATAGTTTCTGTATCAGGCTGGAAATTAATACAATTTATCAAGTAATATACACTTTTAGCTTTAAGTAGATAGATCAGTTAAGATTTTTTTTCTCAAATAAAAGCTTTATTACACAGCTTAAGGTTCTTTGACAATACTGTGTTCTTAATACACATTATTTAATTATTTATGAAATTATATATGTGAAAAACAAGCTGACATTTATTTCTGCTGCTCTTACCTCAAGCATTTTTTGCCTGTTCTAGACAAAACTTAATTTGTCTAAATCTTGACATTAGATTTGAACACGGGAATTAACATGAACTAAGATCACATTTTCATATCTTCTACACATTTTATCATGCTTGGGTTTTTGTTTGCTTTTTTGTTTGATTGTTTTAAGAAACAGGAATGTTTGGTGAGAGCTGCTAGTCAGTAAGAATGGTGACATCTTACTGTTGATTCATGGTCTGACATCGGCTGTGTAAAGGGTGAGGTATAGCTGGTGCAAACCAGAAAAATGTGAAGGGGAGAAGGATGCTCTCCTAAGATCTGTGGAAACTGAAGAAGTGTAATTGGAATTCAGAGATATGTTACAACTTACCATCCAGAAGAACAGCTTTTTTATGAACTATGCTTCTCACTGACTTTCTACCAATAAAGAAGAGGTGACATTTCATTCACCAAGGCAGAATTAACTAGACATAGATGTAAGAAAAGGGCAAAACCATTGCTGACAGTTGGAAAACACAATATTCTCATTTACTGAGAATGCTGGATCCTGTCACAGGACGTAATCTAAGTAAGATGTGCCATGTGAAGCAAACATAAATGAACACTAGAAAGCAAAAAAAAAATAGAAGTTTCTTGGAAATGCTTGTTGAAGAACTGATTAGTAGAACTGACCATAACAATGGCTAGGTTTTTGACAAGGTGAAGATAGCATGGAAGGAAAGCTATAGCTATAGCTAAGCTATAGCTATAAGGAAAAAACCCCAAAACTAGTTGTATAGTCTGCCCCTTAAAAAAGAAGTCAAATAATTCACACAATTATGAGAAGTTTCTCAACTCGGAAGAGAACACATTCCTAATACAGTGTTCTCATGAGATAAACAATCTCTGCTTCTCTTTGTGTAGGCACCTGTTAATGGCCAGCAGACTTTACAATATTAACATTGAAAGGAAATAATTTGGACTGCCACCTATGGAGGAAAGCTTTTACCCTGTTAGCTCTTTCCTGATCTCACAGACCATGATATTTCCCACTGAGGGGGCCCTCAGTGATATGGGAGAGTTCAGCAGAATAACTCTACTCATCCCCTGAGCAAAACCTTCCAGGAGGTTTGGAAGAGTTGAGTGAACTTTTTTTTTTCACCAAAATAAATAAATAAATGTGTTGTTATATAGGCAATGGGAAATAAAAAATCCAGTTAAACTGTTTAGAGTATTTTCTGTCTCTGTTGTAATTAAAAATAGGAATTCTATCCATCTCTAATCTTGAGCTTGAATTAGGTGTTTGCTTAGAGGTAAGTGCACGATAATAAATTTGGAATTAAAATGTCTATATAATTTAAAACTTGGTTACTGATCAGCCAACTATAACAGGATATTTATTAATTTCTTTTAAAGGTAAATTTCTGTTCAAATATAGTGATATGGATATATCTGTACATGCTATCATGCTATGTACATGACTTAAAGAAAGACAGTCCTAAGAATTCAGTTGGGTAGTTATCTTTATTTCCCTTTTTTTAAGGAAAATACATTTCATTTTCCAGCAACTGAATAAAAAATAAAGATGGGAAAACCCAAGAGAATTATTTGGTTTTTAAAAAATTAAAGAAAATTGTAAAAAAATTTTAAAGGGGTCATTTTTCATTCTAGAAGATGCAATCTTTGACATTTGCCTTGTTGGACTGATCTCATAAGATTTCACTCTCTTGGGTTCACTCAGTGATCTGATATCAGAGCAAGTTGAATTTACTCAGTTAAGGACAGGAAGTGTTGGGGAGGAGAGGAACAGAACCCATGATTTCAAGGGGGGTGATTCTCCCATATTATGTCTGCCCAAATCATGGCTCTTTTGTTTGGAATTTGCACTTGGAATTTTCATCAAGCTAAGCAGAATTACTCCAGGCTGGGTAAATAGCCAGCACAACACTGCTGGAAGGTGAAAGTGCTGTGAAAATAAAAGGAGTCTCATTGCTCACAACAGCAGTGAAGCCATTCATAATATCTGTATCTCTGGAGACTCAATACTGAATCTGTGGGAGTTATTCTATTTGTTTTGTTTCCTTTTGTTTTGTTTTGTTATTGTTGGGATCTTTGGCGTTTCTAGACATACTTATTAACGGGGATTCTGATATGCAGTTTTTCCTAAAGCTAGTCTTACTTATAACCACTTAAGGGAGGTATAGCTTCAAGAGGAGCCAAGTGGAAATGAGACAAAAGAGAAGTGAGGCCTAGAGGGCTTCATAGGCTGAAATGCAGTAACATTCTTTTTCATTCCTGAACAGTATCTTGTCACTATACAAAAAAAAATATATACAATGCTGAATGAAAGAATGGCTTTTTTTTAAATGCATCTTTTTTTTCCCTTCCTTTCACCTTTAATAATTTTGCAACTAGAATTCTATTTCCACTAAAATATCTTATAAGTCTGTCATAGGTTAGCAAGCATAGTCCCGGAAGGGATGTCCTTACTAAGGGGTGCTTACAGTTTCCTCTGGGACCTGGTAGAACCTATCAGTGGCCAGTTTGAATATGGACAATTCTCTATGCCACTTAAAGTTGTGACCGCCTGTGTGATCCACACTTAAGAATAGGCAAACTCCCCCCCCAAGCTCTCTCTCGTTTCCGGCACTGGGACAGGTGGCTGCAGGCCCCGTGTGGGGGCCAGCGGGCCTGGCCAGGCCCTGCTTGGGCCAGGCCAGGCCAGGCCACGGCCATCCTGGAGCCGATGGATCTGTTCCAGCCATGGAACCCCCCCCACTGCCTTGCCGTAGGCAGCCGGAGCGGCTCGGCTCTCCCCCCTCTCCACTGCGATAAGAAAAATTCAACATTCCAACTGCAAAGCTGCAAGGCCGAGGTGAGAGGAACCCTTTTATTGCTGTGAAGAGCTGAAAACCTGAGGGAAGAGAGAGGAGATGCTTAAAGATGAAATTCTGTTGTGAAGCTATGATATATCAGAGTATCCTGTTGTAATTTCATGAAGATATGGGGGGTGGAGTGTTCGACTCGTAAGCAAAAGCACCTGTGCTGAGATAGGCAGATGCTGACGCAGCTGTAATTTCATGAGAACTTTGGACAGGGAGAGATGAACCAGATGAGGACTTTTGCTCCAAACGGGAAAGGAGAAAACCTCAGTTCCTAGAGATGCTCCCAGAGATAGTCCTAACGATGAAGATGAGGAAGACCCTTTGCTCCCAGGGAAGGAGAAGGGCCTCTGTTTTTGTTTCTGAACGGCTCGACCTTAAAATTGTACCCCAAAAAACTTCAAGAGTGGACCCTCGAAAGCAGTTGCGGGAAAAGCTGCAAGTCGGGGGAAGGGACTCACATCGCGAGCAGAGAGACTCCTCTTCCTAAATGGACTGAACAATATTTGGAAGTGGGCGGCTGTCTCGTTGTGATAATGTTTTCATAGCATGAGCAAGAAGAGACTTCTCTTTCTAAACGGACTGAACAAGGTTATTATGGAAGTGGTAAACAGACTGAACATCTTAAGGGTTGTCTTTTTACATTGTCAGTGGGAGAAGGGAGGAAGGTGGGAGGAGGAGGAGAGTTCTGAAGGTGGTATAATTTTTTTTTCCCTCTTTTAGGTCTGTTAATAAACTTCTTTATATTCTTTCAAGTTTGGTGCCTGCTTTGCATTTCTCCTAATTCTTATCTCACAGAAGATAAACAGTAATGAGTATTTTGGACCAAACCACTACACAGTCACAGCTTCCAGAAGAGAAGATAGAAGCTAAGCATGAGTCACTGCAAATATAAAAATACATGGATTAATCTACAATACTAATGAGAGTCTTTTTCATTGAATTATCTAGAATCAGTTTAAAAATAATTTTGTGTCTTTTTTTATATTATTTAATGATAATAATATGTGGGTTTTTTGCTTTCTATGTAATGACTTTTTTTCCAGGGGGGAAAAAAGTTTAATGAATTGCAACAAAATATAATTACTTAAGTGTGTATTTAGTGGCTTGTGTGAAAAGTCTGTGGAAATGGTGCATGACTATTCATTAAAATAATCTGAATATCTCACAGTAATCAGACCTTTCCAAAGATGTTTCCTTTCTCTTTTACTTTTCTTTCCCCTTTTCTTTTCTCAGTGAATACTGTTGTGATAGAATACACCGTGTTTGGCAAATAATATGCAGACACCCGATTGTCTTTTCCTCCTCTGTTTCTATTCCCATCACAAGACAGAATCAAATAAGAATGAATTCAGAGCAGGAAAATCTTTGAGATGATCCCCTGAAGGAATGGAGTTCTCTTATTGTCTTACTATTTAACAGTGTTTAGATATAAATTGAATGAAATAGGGGATGTCATCTCATCTCTATCTTTAGCCTGAGGTCTCATGCTGATGATCAGATCCTAAGAGCCTGAATTGGGCTGGTGTCTGTAAGTAACTAGTTCATATTCTCCCACCTGTCTCCTGCAGAGAGGACAGTGCCTGTCATGAGATATAGATCATATATAGTGCAAATCGGAATTCAGTTGCGAATAATAAAATATGTTGAAGAATAACAAGACATATTTTTTCCATTTCTTTACATAACCCTCATACACTCTTTCACATACGTGATCAGTCACCTACAAAAGTTAGAGCTTTTCTACTTCTATGTAAGTAGCAGTATAAGTCTTAGCACACCCATTTACATGTCGAAAACTTTAAGCATGAACACAGAAGAAATATTAGAAATAGAAAATGTATGTTTATGGAGAAAATATGTAACTATAACTGTGTCTGATCAGCCCAGTATCCTGCTGCACTGTAATGTCCCAGTTTAAAAGTAAGTGCAGAAATTAGTACAAGAACTGGAATAGGGGCTGCAAGTCTGGGACATTTATAAAACAGACACTTATGTACAAATTTCAGTGGCAGAAAAGTAACCGTTGGATTAGTTCAGCAAAACTAAATTCAATATTCCAATTTCAGAAATGTCAATGTGTTTTGTTTTGCTTTGATTAATCCTCATGACATTTCAATTCCCAAAAAGGAATGAAATCAAACAAAGAACAAGAATCAAACAAACAAAGAACAAAGAAAAAATCTGAAGAATTACGTAATGTCAACACTTCATCCCATGTCCCACCAGCAAAGCTTAAATGATAGCTTGGAAGACAATTGTGTGAAGTTAAAATCCTTTGAGATCAGCTTCTGGGTAAGGATCCAACTCTCATCACTTTTGCCACGAGGGAAAAGAAAACAGAATATCAAATATTTTTTTATTTTTGTAAATGGGTGCTAAAAAGATTGCACAGGACAATGTTCCCTCAATCTATGCTCAATGTACCACCCTAAACCTCTACCTTGTTTTGATTTCTAGGTAGGGAATAGAGGACAGTGATGCCATGATGATTTTTTGCCTTTTCTTTTATATACCCCTTTTATATATATTTTTATAGATTTTTGTATTCTTAGTGTTTTTTAGCCTACATTCTTAGACTTGTTTGTCAAGCTAGGAGACTAAACATCTTAGAAGTCTTGTAGTTAGGGATCAGTGTGCCCCAGACCCCAAGGTCCTCTCCAGAGCACATTTTGTAAACTAAGACAGAACCATCCAGGGGAAGGTTCCTCAGGGAGGGGGCTCACTCGAGCCTCTCACTGGAGAATCTTTGATAGATATGCTAATTAGTAAAACCTATATTGTTATACCAGATCTATTGTGTGGGTGCATTGTGGTGTGCATTTCAGTGCATTCCACCTGGACGTGTGCACCTAAGGATCCTTACAATAAATACCAAGGTAAAATCCCTTTTCCCCTTCTAACCGTGTTTGATTCTTGATTTTAAGACCAGGAAAAGGCATCAAAGGAGTAGGGCAATTATTTTGAGTTCTCTGATTTCTTATAATCAAAAAACTGGGCTTTTGTATTACACCCTGAGAAAAAGTTTTTCAGCCAGCAAAAATGAATGAGAAGAACTTTGCTTTGTTCCACACCAAGACCACCTCCCATTTTGTCTGGCTTTGTTTTCCGGGTTTTTTTTTAAGAATTCCCCTCCTTTTATTTGCTTAGAGTTGCATTCTGGGCACAACAATTTAATCTAAACTATGATTATAATGACAATTATACTAACTTGTTTCCTTCCACATTTACCTAGAGGAAGCTGTGACGGGGTCTGCACCATCTGCCCTGTGTGGTGGGCCAGTGCCTCCACCCAGTTGGAGCTGTTGAAGGGCGAGTCTCCAGTGCAGACCTCAGACTGCAGTAAGTGCCAAGATCTTTCTCTTGGGGTAGGGATTGGCAGCAAGCAGGGGTAATGGCTTTAAGGAGGGTGGATTAAGATGAAATATCAGGATGAAATTCTTTACTGTGAAGGTGTTGAGACACTGGAAAAAAGTTGCCCAGAGAAGCTGTGGATGCCCCATCCCTGGAAGTATTTAAGACCAGGTTGGATGGGGGCCTGGTTTAGTGAAGGTGTCCCTGCCCATGTTGGGGAAGTTGGAAGTGGATGACCTTAAAGGTCCTTTCCAACCCAAAACTTTCTGGAATTCTTTTCTATGATTCTATGATCTTAAAATATCAAAGACACGAAAGATAGCACTGAGTTACTGCTGTTTGCAAAATGCTTCTATTTGATCTATGAGCAAGACAGGCAAACGTAAATATATCTCGCTTCATTGGCCACTGTGTAGAGTCCACCAATTATACCAGCTGACACCCTGACGTGAATCCTACATGAGTAACAGCATGGAAATGCATTGACCTCGAAGAGTCAGAGTCAAGCAACAAACAAGACCTTGTGTGACAAAATCTGAGGAGAAAAATCAGCCTGCTTAATGAGGTATTTCATGGTAAACTGAAAATATTCACAAAACCTCTTCTTTTTAAAAACATCATCTCTTTATATGTTTTACTCTTTGGTATCAAAGATATAAGATGTTAATATGGAATTTTTTCTATGAATTTCTGTTGTATATCTTTACCCACTGGAGAGGGAGGAATGGATATATGTGTACAGATGATAGTGGTGTATCATAAGGACAATTAAAATATAGTAAAAATATAAAATAGAGATTTTAAGCTGTTCGATTTTTTGGAAGGGGGGTTTGTTTTTGCAAAACAGCAGAGAATAAGCAGGAAAGTTGTGCAATGATGCTAAAGCAATCTTGTGAATGACAATTTCACAGTATTTAGGAAAATTTCTGCTACTGGAGGACACAAAAGAATAAAAGGAAAAAAAAATGGGGGGTGGTGCAGGGGGGGCAGCCAGATCTCCTCTCTACAGTTATGCAGAAGTCTAGCCAAAATTAAATATGTGTAGATGAAGTAAGTAGGCTGTGGAGAGAGGGTAGGAAGAGATTGACTATTCTAAATTGAAACATCCAGTTCATCTTTCCAAGAATAAACCAGATGGAGAAATTGTGACTGGATTGGTTTGGACACTAGCCAGATGGAGGACCAGTTATTCTGGCAGACAGGAGAAAAGGGGAGAGCAACCTATGAGAAGCACAGCAAGGTCCCAGACAGATGAAGATGTGAGTAGCCCAGGAGCAAGGTCAGCCCTGCCTTGGGTTCTGGCCAGCTCACCCACAGCAAGATGGAGAACAGCCTGTGCAGTGATCAGGCTGCTGCCTTCAGGAGCCAACCCACCTCCTGTGTCAATGGCAAGGCTGTGGGGTTTCACACAGGGAAGGATGTTGATAGGAGAAGCACCGTTTATTGTCACTGGATGATTCTACTCTTTAGAGAAGGTTTAGAGAATCAGGAAGCTAAAGCTCTCAAGGATGAAATGAGGCGTTTGGATTCTGCTGTTTTGTGCAAAACACTGAAGATCTACTTTTTATTTTTCACCTTGCTTTTTGAAGTGGAAATTCAAATTTCCCAGTGTTTTCAAGATCAAAAGTAACATTTATTTTAGGCCCAGTCTCAAATTTGACCATTTTGGCAAAATTTCTCTCTGTATCATGTTTTTTATATGTGAGAATTTTCTAAATTGTAAAGGTTACTTTTTCCCTTCTCCTTAACAAAATTCCATGCCTGTATCCAAATGCAGATTTGAAATCTCAAAGTTTGCACCATAAAACTGTGGAAAAATGCATGTGACTGAGTGAATAATTTCGAAACTAAGATACATGGATGATATATATGTAGCTTCTTTCACAGGCACCGATATATTAAAGGTACCAAAAAGCAGGGTTTATCTACTTGGTTGCACTTCCGATCTTCTGTGATCATATGTAACCTCATAAAATTGATCTACTTTGCAGTAAAATGACACTCACTGGAGTAGTGATTAGTATAGCTCTTTATCTTATCTCTCATCTTAATTTCAGTGATGAGTGCTATATATGCTGGAAAGCTAAACGTGTCCTGGTATTCAGGGTCCTATATGCTGTGGAGGATTCTCTAGTGATGGCAGCTACCTGGTCAGAGTATGGAAGATCACCAAAACTGGTATGAAAAAGAATGACAGAGCTAAATTTAGTAGAGAGTGTAGCCATAGCTATCTAGTTCTGCACTACATTATATGGACTTGACAATTTTTTTCCTTCAGCCATTGGTATCTCCATTTTACTACCTCTATAGAATTGTAGTTTCCCAATGAAGTAAACTCTTAAATCCAAACAGTGCTTCAAGTCTTTGCTACCATCAATCTGGACTGTATGAAGAAAGTAGCAGTTTCAAGATTTACAGCTTGTTAGTTTAAACTGTGTTACAGAAAACAAAATCAAATGGCATATGCCATTGCAAATTCTGTATTTGTATTAAAAAGCATGTGCCAGGCCTGACCTGCAGAGAATAATTTCTGCATAGTCTCTCACATGGCTCTGTAATAACAAAAAAAAAAAAAAAAAAAAAAAAAAAAAAAAAAAAAAAAAAAAAAAAAAAATCTTCTATGCCTATGTCTAATAAGACAATTTGTTTATTAGATTTATTAGATTTCCATTGCCAATGACTTCGTGCCTGACTTTAGAATGCTCAGTCAGTCAGTGATGCTATAAATGCCTTATGAATGGACTACATCTTAGGAGCACCTTTTCCAAGAAAGCATGCTCAGCCTTCAAGCTCTGCAGAATAAAGTCATCGCTTGTTATGGACTACAGGCTTTGCAGGCTTTGTGTTGAGGAAACATCACATGCACTAGGACTTACCAGGCTTTGCCTGGATTCATGTCTGAAAATCTTTTTTTTAGCTTATTTAACAGTAAAAGATGTTATCTAATGATCAGTTCAATAATGATCTGTTTTCTCTTTGTTTAGCTTTGTACAATTGTATAACTCTGTATACACATGCATTTGCACGTATAGCTATATGCACTTTGGTATCTGCTTGATATCCATATTCAGCAGCTGTGTTTGGTGCAGAATGAACTCTCTATGACCCTTGAGTGAAATGCTGCATAGTGGAGGGGAGGCACAGGATAAGAGTGGAGGCCTTAAAATTATGGGCATGGGATGGTATGAGAGATGACATGCCAATGTTTATGAAAAGAATGTAACCTGGTAACTTGGGTAAACATGTAAAACATGCCATATGTAGTGCATTTGGATCTGACATGGCCCTGCAGAATAATGAAGAAAGATCAAGGTACTACAAATGAAAAAAAAAAGGCCCCAGGCAGTGACAGGGAAGATGTTATCCATAACAAGAGTTAGCTACTTCCAGTGAAGAGCTACAGATGCTGATGCTTCAATGTAAAATTTCCTTCAATCCTCACTGACCTCAGCACACAGCAGGGCACTAGAAAGGATAAACACTTCACCAGAAAAATAAAGAGAGCATACTGGGAAATTCGAGCATAGCAATTTTAATTGTCCATATTTTGAACAGCGACTTACTAATATGGTAGTTGTGATAATATTAGTTATTATTTCATTTGATTCTTGAGACTATAATTTGAATAAAAATGTATTGATTTTGAAGATAATGTGTTTGTTGCCCTTTGTTTATAACATGATTCGAGACCTATTAATTCAAAAGGAATTTAAGCAACCCATTCTACAAATCAGATGCACCAAACTGGTAGCACAAGTATTCATTTACCACAGTGTTTTGGAATTTGAGATTCTTTGTTCATCAGACAAGTTAATATTTACCCTGTAGCATGAAGTTTTTGGGATATTCAAGCAAAAAAAGGAAAGGCTTATGAATAATTATTTATATGTCTTTGTTCAGCATTCTGAACATAGTAAAAAATTATTTAGTTCACACACAGAAAAACACAATACAGATCATAAATGAAAAAGACAGTGTTGCCTTCTCATTTCAGTTAAGAGATTCAAGAGGAGGTTTTAAGATAATGTTTATAACTTCAGTTTTGCAATCTCTTCCTAGGTCAAAGCATATATTCTGCATGTTCAATTATTGGAATGAAAAAAGTAATTTTCAATAATTTAATAACTTTAATTTTATTATTATAAGCAATAAACTACGTTGTCAAAAAAATGGTATGCAAACAACATATCATGTCAATTGGCTGATGTGACAGTTTGTCCTGGATCATAAAACTTTCTGGAACCTACATTTCTAGGAACATGAGCATTCAAATATTTCTTCTTCAACACATTAAATAAATTCAGCTTGTAGCCTAGTAATGCTATTTCCAGAGGAAATTAGTTGATCAAACATCACAGGTTAATTTTTCTCAATTAATTTATCTGATTAACCAGATACAATGGGTTTATAAAGTATTATTTGCCATTAGGATTATTTCCAAAAGACCATCTTCAACAAAAGTAGAAACAAAGTCTACAGAATAATACCCTAAGATTCATCAAACAAGGTAATAAGTTTTTCTCATCTTCCTTTTTTAATGTCACATCATATAATATTTACGAATTATAGCTTAGTACTTTTTATATATAAACTTTTACAGTTATTCTTAAAATAAAAAAATATAGAAAGGAAATGTAGAGCTGTTCAAAATGTAATTT
Organism: Corvus moneduloides; assembly: GCF_009650955.1. NCBI lineage: Eukaryota > Metazoa > Chordata > Aves > Passeriformes > Corvidae > Corvus > Corvus moneduloides. The sequence continues at coordinate 107,018,226 of NC_045476.1, read as the reverse complement.
GTAGCTAATAAAATTAACACAGGAATATTACAAGCAATAATATTCACTCGCTAGAGGTCAATGATAAGATATTTCATTTTTAGTTGTATTTGACTTTCTGCCCTTTTCACTTCAAATGCAAATATATTGTCACAAACTAATTCACTCTTTCATATTACATCTTTACCATTTGATTTATTTCATAAAACCTTCAAACTACTAGGACTGTAATTCTGTAAAAAAATAAGGGAAATGACCAAGAAATAAATTTATTCTGATGTGTTACCCCAGTAGGTTAATAATGTTATTAGTTTTTCATACTATGCACAGTAATGTCTAGGAAACTTTAACAAATAGTATTTTCCTTGTGTTAGGTACTGTACATACAGAGAATAAAGTTACTTCATCCAAAAATATACATATATCCTAAATATTTCAATTAAAAATCAGAGGTTCTGATGCTGTTTTTAAAGGTTAAGTCTAATATTCTTAAATTAAAAACAATAATTCATCATCTGTATTAGATCTGTTTGTTTTAAGCATAACCAGGAAAATATCAGAAAATGGATTTTTCTTTCAACAGTAAAAGAAAAGCTTGAAAATATGTGTATGTCCATACCAGAGCACTTCCATTGCAAAGAAATTATCAGCTTTGAATTGACCAGTGTCAGTGGGTCTGAAAAGCTGGAGATTTTCTAACAGCTTATATTTGCATTAGAATTTGAATATTCTGTTCAGTGACCCTAGCAGATCAGAAAGACATAGAAAATGTTCTGAGACCTCAGCTTCTGTGTATTGCCATTCAGGAAGTATAGCTAAGAGTACAAATGAAAACTACATATTCATAGATATTTTTAAAAGTAAAAACTTGTGTACCTTTGCTTGTTTTGTACTCAGTTCTTGATTAATTCAAAATACTTTCTTATCTTAAAAGGAAAAAAAAGTATTCCTGGTGTTTTATACATATAAAATGCATTTTGGCTGTGTTTAACTATACTGGGCACTTAGGCCAATTTTGTAGAGATATTTTGCACCAACCTATTACACCAATATTTACAAGCTGCGTTCTTCATATTCACTTAATGCAATATCCACCCTTCTTCATCTAAGCTGTAATAAACATAACAGGGATAACTACTTACAACAATCTTTAAAAATATTTTTGCAGACCATGCTTTCTTCTGAGAATATTTATGACCATGAATATCAAGGGTACTTAAAATATGTTCAGCAGAAATATGGAATAAATGCATTACCAGCACAAAAGTAATTATAGAAACATTGGAAGAGCCAATGAAACATAGATTTAGAAGAAACATAAAGATTTTAGTTATAGGCTAGATTTTAGTTATAGGCTAGCTGTGTTGGAACGGGTGGAATAGGAAAGAATTTGGGACCAGTGAGAGTTAATTAAAATAGTTAGGAGAGCTGGACCTGAAATGGGTTTTTAGATGTTAGTAACCAATTACCAAATAGCTGATGATCTGTCATTTGCATGTTTGCTTAGCTGTGCTTAGAATAAAGAGTACAAATATTGATAAGTTTGTGTAGGGAACAAGGACAATTACAATTTCCTCCCTTTGTGGGAACTTGTCCAAAAGTCATGCAAGAAGAAACTTAGAGGTCACTAAAGTAATTAGGATTGTTCAAGTTCAGAAAGGCAAAAAGGTCAAAGTGAGGAAGATGAGTTACTTCATCTTCCTTAGAACCACTGACCCAATTCAAGACCACCGACTCAATTCAGAACACACACTACGCATGCTTAATGACATTTAAGCTCGTTTCCATACGAAGCGGAGAATAGGAGGTGCTAACACTATGAATATGCATTTGTATTTTGGATAGTCATAATATTTGGAAATAAAAAGCTTTGTGTTTGCTTGTATCAGGGCCTGCGTCTTAGGGAGCTATCCCACGCAGAGCCTGGTGCCAAATAAAACATGCACTTTCTGACTCTAAACTGTTAGAGAGTTTTTGTCCGTCTCAGTTGGATATCGATATTAGATCGATATTCGTATTTTGGTAAATCACCACATTGGATGAGACTAAGGTCTAGCTAGATTAGGAGCCAGTTTTCAACAGTTTGTAGTGGTAACTGATCCAGAAAGTCATCAAAATGAGGTAGCAAGGCATTATGGGGTAACATGATCCTTACTTCTTCTTCTGAACTATCCTTATCAATAGCCTGATCAAATCCTTATGTGGTTTCAGGTTTCTCCAACATTATCTTGAAGACAGAGAAAGGTAAAAAATATCTCCAACAGAGCAGAGTAGATCTGGAAGAGAGAACAGACTTTTGAAAGGGTAATAATACTTCAGAATGACCCAAATAACTCAAGCCTTTCCACAGAATGAGTAAATTGAAAACGTGTCATGATTCCCTCCACTACAGTGGGAAAAGGACTCTGCACAAGGCACAAGGACTGGCTAGGGTGCATTTCTTGAAGAAATGAAGAGCAAGTTAGGATCTAAGCAAATAACCCCAATAAAGTTCTAATACGTCAACACTGATAATTAAAAATTTACTATCTGACACGTAACACTGAAGATTTAGGTTCAGAATTTTCCTATTTCTTGTTTTTGGAGAAGGTGCAGTAGCAGTCCAGGGGCTGAAGTGATTTCCCATGAAAGTATCATACAGGCATTTGGCCCAAAACACAAAGTCTTCCAAAGTATAGCATAAAAAAATAAATAAATAAATAAATACTCAGATCTGTGTAGAGAGTAGTTACTAGAAAAAAACAACACTGCTGGGTATTACATATGAGTACACATATCTCCAAATTGTAGTACATTCAATTCTTTCTCAGGAGAAAATGGGGAAATTGATAAAATGGTTGTGATTGTTTTTTGGGTTTTTTTACCAGGTTTGAAAGAAAGTAGCCAATGGAACAATATAACAAGGAGTGCTATTCACGTCACCAAATATACCTAAGGTGAGAGAAATAGCAATCTGTTATAAGCTAAAAATCAGCTATATAATAAACAAAATCAGCTACATAGTAAAATACATTGAAATGAAATATGACTTGACATTAAATAGGAAAGCTGAAAGCTGGTAATTATTTTTAAATATGGAATCAAATTAAGAACCAGTTGGTATTTGCAAAGAACAGATGTTAAAGATGATTATTATAACCACTGGCAATATTGTATCTTATAATATGCAATATACTAGCACAAAATAGCGTAGAAGGAAAAGTAAACCTCTGTTGAAAACACTCACAGTTTTATGGGCAAAAAAATGTCTTAATTAGTATTAATTGAGATCCTAAAAATATCGTACATGCATTAAGTAATCTAAAAGAGTCATACTTTGCTTATAAAAAGATAAAGTAGAAAAAAAGTTCACCAAACTCCCTGAATAAAGAAAGAAGCATAAAGAACACTGACACTTTATACAGTGATAATGGGAAAAGAGCTTCTCACATCTGCAATGGAGCAGCTGACAAACACCAGTACTGTGAACATCCATATCAGCATCTCTATTACATGCACATTTGAGCAGTGCAAAGGTACTACTCCCAACAGGAGATGTCACTGCCTGCTTCCAACCATGGAAAAGAACAATGTTTCTTGTACCCTGTTGTAAATACAGTGTTTTGGAGTCCATGGGGCATTCAACAGGGACCTTAAAGGAAAGATATAAAAATTTAAACCAGTAAACTATCTAGCTCACAGCTAATTACTTGCTAGAAATCAAATATGCATACGAAACCTCAAGAAGAGTTTCCAGAAAAAACCCAAACAATCCTGTTTAAACATAGAATGTGTCCTAGGCTCAGTAATAGCGGGGTAGACTCTAGGGTAGAGAGGGTTTGTTTTTGTTTTGTTTTGGTCTTTTTTTTTGCTGGAGTAAAAGGACTGTCAAAAGATGGAAGACTAGATGAGCTTTAAGAATGATGTTCTGATAATGGCCCACCTGGATCCCCACTTCTGTTTTTCCTCTTTTATCTCTCTAACATGGGTTTACAAAGAAGAGATTATCAGGAGAAAGTTTGCACCTTCTTTTTGTTAAGGATAGCTGCAATAATTTCAGTACACAGATTAGGAACCCAGATAAATGAAAAGCCAGGAATTTTCAGGCACTAAAAATATCTTCTAGAGCTTGAACTTGACTTGGTAGTCCCAAGTTGTGTTTTAATGTTGCTGCTTATTATACTTATATTTTATTTGCTCCTTTCCTACCATCTAATAAGGAAACTGAAACTGCAAGGATAAAAAGACAGAGAGGGAAAGACATACATAATGTAATTCATACAAAAGTGCTCTAAGTGGCTCATTTAGATATAGTTTTGACATATGGGCTAAATTAAGACTTTAAATAGTGCAATACATCTTTTAATGCAAAAGAAATAGTATAAATGGGACTCAATTAATGAGCGGAAAATGTAAAAGACATTCTGGAAAAGCTATAAATTGCTTACTAAAATAAACCAGCAAAATTAATAGATAATGACTCTTGCAGCTCACTGTCATGTCCTCTTAACCACAACATCCATCAGGAAAAGAAAAAAAACATGCTTAGACCCAGTTATTTTACTTATTGAAGCTGCATGAGTGAACACTCTGATGAGGATAATTGAAACTCTCTTAAATTACCAACACAGAGATATATTAGGACTACAGATACAAAAAAAGGTTAATCCTTCCAAGCCCCGTGTGTTCACACATGGCTCCCTGCATCTGAAGTAAAAAAGAGGCATCTATCAGCAAGGCATGAATCCTCAGGGTGAGGGGATGGCTTCTGGTCTCTGCTCCAAGCAGGGCCTGCCTGCCTCCCAGGCTGCTGCTCCTGCAAGAGGAGCTGGCCGGCAGATGGATGGCAGAGCAGCGGCACAGCAGACAGCCCTGTGGGAGCAGGGAAAGGCAGAGAAAGGTGGGCAAGGGGCAGGTCCCTGCCTCATCCACTGGCACTGCTGTGTCACTTTCCCTCCCAGGGAGGAGGGGAACAAGGCAGCAGGACACAGCACTGTGTGTTTCACCACAAAATGATTAAGACAACAGAAGTTTTTATTTCCTTTCCTGTAACTGTTCATGTTACCGTTATTGCCATCTTCTGAGAAAAATTATTCATTTCAGGCTTCAACAGTTTTATTTCATGCTCACAGAGGAAAAACTGAGGAGGTGTTGTGATTATTTATATTACTGCTGGGGATGGTGACGTTAACACTGACATTCAAAACCGATGTATAGTTCTGCTTTACAAAAAGTACATGTGATAGTTACCATGTCATCTTTGATTACTGAGCTGCCATTTACCTCCTCAAAGAACAGCAATTATTTTCTTTTTTTTTATTAGACAAATATGAATAATGCAAAATATTAAGATGAGTTCTTCTCTTTGATCTACTTGTATGAAGAGTTTTTCTTGTTACAGTATTTTTAATTACTTCTAAGAAAACCTAGCCACGCATGTTCTACCACTCTTAGCAGTGCCATAGATGCCAATGAAGTTTTGTGTATTTTTACTTAATTTATCTGGTGTCTGCCATAACTACAGTTCTAAGGAGTTGGGTTTTTTTCTTTTCTTTCTTCATACTTATTGTACATATGGTGATTTCCAATTTTTAATTTATATGTCATTTCCTGTAATGCTCTTTCTGAGGTTGCTAGAATGCTCTCACTTATTGTCTAGTTTGTCTGTGTCTTCAAATAATTATAATTTTCCCCATTAATTCTTTTTCCAGTTCTCTTTTGCACACTGCTGGAACTGGTCATCTTTTTGATATTTCAAAGAGGGGCAGCAGAAAACAGAAATTATATCAATAGAAGTAAACCAAACACAATATGCTGGGGCATATCCAGAGTACTATTTATTTATTTACTTATCATAGCCAGTTTAGTTTCATCATTTTGCTTTGGTTACACTTTAATAATTTCACATATAAAGCAAACATGCATTTTTCTGTTTGGTTTGGGAGTTTCATCAAACTAACTAACATCAATATTAATTTTGGTCATTTACACAAATCTAGGGACAAGCAATGCAATGATTTAGATATAAGTTGGCAGAGTGGCAAAACATGATTGAGACCAAATATTGGAATCAGACTCCTGAATGGAGAGAAAATGCAAGTTTTTTTACGGAAATTTAAAAATGAAAATGAGGGTGATATTTCAAGCAAATTGGTAGAGAATTGGATACATTACATCTGAGTCATTACATCTGAATGTTTTTGAACCACCCAGGCAACAAGATTATGCTATCGATAAGGCTATAGATCCACAGAACTGAGGAACATCTCACCATGCAGAATATTTTGAAAAGCCTACACAGTTATTGTGGTGTTTAATAAAGAAGAGCCTAATCATGAAAGGGCAGTCTATTACAATATATGAATTTTTTGAAATACTGAAATCTGCTAAGAATTTAGGAAAAAAGGAGAAGCAATATATGAAGGAATAGGATAAAATATGCACAGTGGTATTCATAGGCAGGACAAAAAAAAGAATGTTATTCTTTATGGGACAGCATGAGGATAGATATCGGGGGAATAAATCTAGCAGTGAGAATAGGTAAGTTATTTCTTGCCTATAAAGTGATAGGCATTGAGTTAGGAGTGATTTATACAGGAGTTTACCATGTGATGTAGCAAAAAAAGTTTGAGGGTGATGAAGGTCTAGATGCAGGAAGGAAGGTATGTAATAACATTTGGCTTTTAGGCCAAACTATTGAAACATCTGTCAGCAATGTTTTAAGTTCAGATGATTCTGCCTTTTGGTAAAGGAATGACCTAATGGTGCCTTAAGGTCCATCCCAGTTTTATTTTCTATGTCACCAGGGGCCTGGGATATGAGGTTATCTTAACATCATGTCTTTAAATGTTAAAAGGCTGCTGTAACAATTTGTTCCAAAAGTCAGTTTTCAACAATGTAATAATCGTCCTTAGCCAATCTTTCTACCTATTATCCAAAAGTTAGAGATTGATTTATACTGCATGGATGAACATATTTTCAGTCTTCAGTAGTTTTTAAACCCATTGAATGAAATGTGGAAGGAAGGATCTTTTCTTTCAAAATTTATTTCTCTATACTTCTCTGAAATCTTTTAAATCTTATGTCATTGGCCTCAGAATGTGTCTTCTTTTTCCATGATGTTGTGCTTTTATAAGCTCTCATCAACATCAGATAGCCTGGCACCAGATCTGGTATAAAGACAGGGATTTTGATTTGCACTAGTGACTACAGCAGCTGGACCTCATATGAAACTCTGTTCCCATTCCTACTTGATTATAAAGTCTGTTAAAACATAACACTTTCAATTCTTTCTAGATCATGAAGACTGTCTAGGAAGGGCTAGCCTGAAATTTTATGTTTACATCCAATCTTTGTTTCTGAAAATCAGTGAAATAGAGCAATCAATAATTTTTCTTCCTTTAGAGAATTTAATTCAGTTCTGGACTAAGATTAATATAAAAACATTCCTGAGGCTTCAGATGCTGGCCGTCAGATACAAATCACAGTTTTAGGAAACAGTCATTGCATGTGCCATTCACTCCTAAACAGAATTAAGTAACTATGTCAAGTCAAACAAACAAAAGAAAAAGCTGGGAAATTTGCTTCACATATTTACAAAAATACATCTATTTTTACACCACTAAATATTTGAGTGGAGTAGTGATGTCAGAGTATGAGGCCGATTATTAATATGCAAGTAAATTTATCCATTTTAAGCAAAAGACCTTGTGCTAGTCCCAAATACATTTTTGCTCAAAGATAAATAGCCTAATGGCACTTATGGAATATCCTAAAGTGCTTTACATCAACAAAATCAATATCATAGGTATTTGAGTGAATTTTACTTCACATTGAATTATTATTTATGTCATCCCTGCAGATACATGACTCCTCTGCAATGTATTTTCATTAAGATTTAATGGGTTATTCCTAATGAGTTGGCTTCTTTCTTTCTTTGCAGCTTTTTCCCTGTAGTAAAACTTGTTACTAGAAAAAAACCCTGTATTTTTAAAATAGTACACCTCAGTGATATGTTTTTTAGTGAAGAGTGTGTTTCTGAACTGTTAGAAGAACAATACTTAGGAGATAATATCTTGTAAAGGTTGGAGTGCTCTCTATTTTTCATGTGGTAGTATAATAAGAAGCAAATGACAGGCTGGGAGGAAGAACCTTGAAGTGATAGCTACCTGAATAGAAATGAAAAATGGAGGGAAAGAAGTTGAAGGACCTTGCTCTGTCATATGTGTTTCATACACCTAACTCAATGATCAGTTCTAGCAGGACACAGGCACTTGCCTTAGTGACCTCAACTTGCTAGTGCAGGTGGGAGTCAGTTACTACTGCAAAGAACAAAAAAAAAGAGGTGGACTGATGATAAATAGCAGGCAATGGATGAAGAAAAAAGAAAACAGTTAGATAGAAATCTCCAGACAGCATGAGTCCATGGAGAAGGACAGTTGGCCCAGTGTCATATTTGCTGAGGTTCTGTCCTTTCTTTCTTTTTTTCTTTCTTTTTTTTTCTTTCTTTCTTTCTTTCTTTCTTTCTCTTTCTCTCTTTCTCTCTTTCTTTCTCTCTTTCTCTCTTTCTCTCTTTCTCTCTCTCTCTCTTTCTCTCTCTTTCTTTCTCTTTCTTTCTCTCTTTCTTTCTTTCTCTTTCTTTCTTTCCTTTTTTTTCTTTTTCTTTCTTTCTTTTTCTCTCTTTTTAATTTTTTTTGTGCAATTTCATGAGGCTTTGTTTTTTCTTAAAATAAGCATATTTCACATTTATGTACAGCCTACCATGCTTTCTGAATTGTAAAAATAAGAATTATTCTGATGAAAGAATAATTGAATTCAGCACTTACATATCTCTAACACAAAAGTCAAACAAAGAAATAACTTAGCAATGCACCACAATACTCTGCAAAGAAAAGGAAACTTGCTTTGCAAATTGACTGAAGATTGTATCAGATACAAGATGAAATAGGAAAACTCTTATTCTGGGTTTCAGTAGACTGTGGGTCTTTTTGAACTCCTGCATTTGCTGTCAGATAAGTGAATAATAAACTTGTCCCAATTTTCCATATTGTCTAATCTGTCCATTGTGGGCTTGATCCAAAGCAGAAACCTCATAATTAACATACTTTTTACATGACTTCCATTTTAAATCAAGAACAGAAACCAAGGAAAAATTCAGTATGTGAATATTTAATTGCTTCTTGTGTGTAAATTCAAAGCAACCACAAAAGGAGTGATCTAGCTTAATGAAGCATACAGTGATGATGAAATTTAATAAAAATATGTTGATATTGATAAAGATAGTGATAAAGACATAAAGAATAAAGATATGAAGATAGATGTAAAGTTATAAAGATAAATATAAAAACAGACATACTTCTTCTACAGAAGAGTTTTCTTCTCCCATGTGTATCCTGTGAGGAATCTCATGGGGAAGACCCTTGACTATTTTAAGGTCCAAGATAGGTTCTAATGTTGATATTCTAAAATCCTTTGTATTTTCAGCCTGCTTTCACATTAGTCTCTAATTCTCCCTTGCTTTCCACTCTCTTGAACATGATGCTCAAAAAGAATATTTTATTTCAGCAGAGAGGCAGGTTTCCCACTTGAATGCTTTGTATTGAACAAAATACATATCCATGTAATTTTGCTTCCTGCGTATAATCATGAAGTACTGTACATGCTTGTTGAGTTTCTCTAATTGAGTAAATATGAATTAGCATGAGCAAGGGCTGGCTATAGTCTTCTTCTAAAATGTTCTTATGGGTGATTTGCACATTACCTGTTGCTTGGGCTCGTCTTTGGTGGTTATTCCCTCTTTTTCTGCACTCATTAAATAGAGACATCCTCATGTAGCACTGGGAGATTATGCCCTCTGCCAAGCAGCATGGCTCTGCCCTGGAGGATGCTGAATAGTACATCTGAGACAGTTAGGAGGACAGATCAAAATCTATGCTCTCGTTGGGTTGCCAAGGGTACTTACGCCCTCACGAAGCAAATGAGGGTTTTGAGTATGTTTTCTTATTTTTCTTTTAATGACCCTTTCTCTGCTTGTGAAAGCTGCAACTGTATCCTGCTCTGTATCCAATTTTGTGGGAGAGCCATGTTTAGGCTTATTTAAAAAGCAGTTAAGGAAATAAAGTAAGCAACAAGGCCTTGGAGATATATATAGACACACACAAATGCACACCCATGTGCATACACATATGCACACATATTTGCATCCAAAATCAGTATTGCTAAGATTTATTACTTCCTCCTGAAAACAGGAAAATAGAATTTCACACATTTTGTCTTGATTATGGCAAAGATTAGTTAACCAAAAATATGGATTAAAGGCAAAGATGCCTGAAACACATTGCCTTTCTGTATTATGTCAGTGGACTGTTATCAGTGTGAGCAGACATCTGTCTATATTCATTTTGAATTACTCTGCTGGCTTTTTTTGCCAAGACAAATAGAGTGGTAAATGTAATAAACTAAATTTTTATTGTATGACGAGAAATAATATCAGGATCTTGCGGAAGATGTAAAAATCCTGTAAGACAGAGCTTTTACCTCTCCTAAAAGATGGACTCCAGAAACAGAACGAAAAATGCAAAATTTTCGGAAAAAATAAAAACAAACAACAAAGGTACAGGAGCAGGGGGAGAGGATCAGCCCTGCTGAGGTGAAGGTTCATTTTCCCCCCCAAAAAAGCAGCTCAGCAAACTGTGGCAGATGTCACCCTGACAGGGAAAGTGGCAAGCAGCCATCTCAGCTCTGCTTGTAACTTCTTTCACTAGAGTCAAGCTGCTTTTTCCACTCCATTCAGCATGTTTGTGAGTGCTGGGTTTGTTCAGAAGACAAAAAAGGGCAAGAGCTCTAGAATTCAATAGAAGGTCAGAATGGCAATCTTTTTTGTGGGGCCGGGCTTCCTTTTTTACTGTGACATCTGGAGCCATTACCAGAACAAATTAGAGCAATTCAAACCACCAGCAGGAAAAAGTGGGTTTTCTGTTTTTCATACAGCAGAGCTACAAATTTGAGAACAGGAACTGGGGCTCCCAACAACTCAGCATAGCAATAGATTTGCTACACTTGCTTTACAGATTCATGTGGCAACAAATGTAATCAGTGATTAAACTAAAGATGTCCACCCTTCAGCACAGCCTCCACAAAAGGAAGAGAATAAATAATTACACTAATGAGTTTGCACTTCATTTTCAGCCTGTTACAGCATGAAGTACTAATAGTTCAAAGGAGGCATGCAGCAGAATACAGAGCACACCTCCTCTTTCTGTCTGGCATTTTAATATCATGACCAAAGCAATTTTTAAAAATTCCATATTCCAGTAAATAATAATGCATATTTTACTTGTGGTATGGATGTAGACTCCTTAGACTATTTAGAACATTAAGTCAGTTACTGGTGCTAAATATTTTGAATATTTGGCTGACTTTAAGCTTTAGCGTTCATATTCTTTTACATTTCACCCTATACTTAAACAGAAACAAGTTCTTTCTACTGCCTGCGAACATGAAAGCTGCACAGGTAATACATCTTCTAGGTGCATTAGCTGCAGGCAAAACTGGGTCTTACAGATGTAATCTATACTTGTTAGTGGGACTCTGTTCAACAGTAAAACAATTTATTGTGTCAGATTGGACTGAATCTCACTTTCAGGAGACTTTCACAGCTTTTATTGTTAAAATGTTTCCCCTGTAATAATTCAATTTTCTTTTTGATTGTACAAGCTTTTTTTGTAAAACATACCTTGCTGTGATTCAAGTAGAAAAAAATGCATCTTGATGAGGTTGAGCAGAATTGTATGTGCAATACCAAGGTCCCTGCTCTATTAATAGGAAATATCTGAATAGCAAAGATATTATACTGCCCTCTGTTAACTCAGCATTTGTAAAAATGTTCCCTTCAGTCACCAATCTCACCTTTGGGCTGAGAGCCTGCTCTGACATGATTCTGATGTCTTGATATTGGGCTGATGGCCAGCAGAAAATGCCTTTTACTTGTAGTGCTGAGGGTACTTGGGGGCCTCAGACTATAGACACACAGAATGGTTTGGTTTTGAAAGGACCTTAAAGACAATCTCGTTCCAACTACCCTGCCATGGGCAGAGACAGCTTGCAATAGACCAGGTTTCTCAGAGCCTCATTCAGCCCGGCCTTGAATACTTCCAGGGATGGTTCAACCACTGTTTTTCTGGACAACCAGTTCCAGTGTCTCATCACACCCACAGTAAAAAATTTCCTCCTAATATCTAATCCAAACCTACCATCTTCCATTTAGAAGCCATTTTCCCTCGTTCTATCTCTACATACTCTGGTAAAAAGCCCCTCTCCACTTTACTCCTAGGACATCTTTAGGTACTGGAAGGCTACAATCAGGTCTCTCTGGTGGCTTCTCTTCTCCAGGCTGAACTACCCCAACTGTCTCAGCCTGTCTTCATACAAGAGGTATTCCAGCCCTCTGATGATCTTCACAGCCCTCCTCTTCAATGTACTGTTTCTCTCAAACTGCAGATTATTTAACCAACTACTGTATTTATAGGCGGTTCCTGATTAGATACTTAATAGAAAAAGTAAGCGAATGAAAGTACCTCTTTTGGAACACTACAGGCACCCTCCAAACAGAGAGAATCCATTTGTTCATGCTTTGTTTTTAGGAAGAGCTGCACTCAATGCAGATTAAGTAGGATTGAAGGATCTAAAAGTTGAGTCCCAATGACACTAAAATTAATCATGGAGTAAATCTTCTAACTCTACCAATAATAGCAACTTTTTTTCCTGCCTTTTATGTCCTCACTTACAATTTTTAATTTTCCAGAATTGGGATCTAATGAAAATAACATGTTACTGTCTTAGTTCATAGGGACATGGTGCAAAGTTTTCATCCTGCTGTGTATTACCTCTTATCTGCCAGTGTTTTCTCATTACATCACCTTCAAGAAGAAACGCCGTTTTCTCAACAGAACCCTTGATATTGAAGAACATCAGACATCAGACAGATCAAAAGCATTTTGAAAAACTGTTGGGAAACTGGTAAATGCTTCCTTAAAATCTAGTTTGATAGAATTAAAAAAAAAAAAAACCCCAAAAAAACCAACAAATTTTTCATTACTGGTTATCCAGAAGACTTCAAACATCGCATTAAGATGAAGACCTCTTTACACAGAGATGGTCCACAGTTATCTACCATCAGAATGGGGTGTCTGTCTAGTTTATGGAGTCCTTGTGTTCAGTAGGACCCCTAAGTATGAGAGTAGCACTGGATAAAACAAGTTTTTTCTCTATAAGAGGTAAGCTACTCTTCTTAGGAGCCGGGACTTGGACTCAAAGTTTGTTATGGGTCCTTTCCAGCTTGAGATATGCTGTGATTCTAGGAAGAGATTATACTTTGTATAATTTGCAAGTTGAATCACTGTAACTAGCTTTTTGTTTTGTTTTTTCACTTTTAATAGAGATGGACATGACCTCTAGAATAAAGAATTCAAGCCTGTTCTGGTGGAATTTTATTATAAATTCACTATTTTGCATGCTAATCCATAAAAAAGAAAAAAAAAACTACCAGAGCTGATATTTGAGACCTAGTCAACAAGAAGTGCAGCACTTCTTTTCTCACAAAAACAATAGCAACAAAGACAAACCCAGAGTTTTACCATTAAGTATAATCTAATATTCACTTGCCAGAATAAGTCAAGATGACCATACACTTGCAAACACAGAAACCCAAAACTGAATTTAACCAGATATGATTGGTTTATCCATTCATCCTATGCAAAGGATGCTACTATGTTATCATGTTACTAAGATTAATTTACAAGCCAATATATGGCTGTGCTTGGCCCTTGCCAACACATGGGATTACTATGATAACCCACCGGAATTATCAAAAAGAGTTTATGAGTATTCTTTATCCAGAATTTGGCAAGCACCTAATGCGTTTTAAAAGGGCACTGTCACACTAAAAGGGACTTGAGCTGAGTAAAACAACCACCAAGTTGAGAAGTTTGCATTTTATACAGTACAAATTGTACCACAACTTATTTATAGCACCCAAAAGTTTTAGTTTCAGGTGACACCTAAAAGAAAATCCTATGTCCTATGCTCAGCTTAATCTAAGTAAAAACCCTCTTAACATAACAGATATGCTATATTACTTATATGGTGGTATATACCTTACCTCGTTGGAAGTACTCAGGTAAACACAGTTTAGGATCTGTGGCAGAACAATTATATATAGCACTTTGAGAGAGTTGCATTTCACAGAGCATATTTTTACCTAGGGGCATTTATTTAATGAAACTATTTATTTCAGAGTCAGTATTCCTTGTCTTTATTGTTTCGCAGAAATATACAGATTCCTGAAAATAATTAATATCAGTGAGCCCTGAGGAAAGAAGCAAAACTATCTAGAGTTTCCTTTACACTAAATCACTTCATGACTTTTGACAGTGACAATTTCCTTAGAGAAATTATGTTTTAGGATACTTGTTTTACGTATTTGCTTCACATTCCAAATGACATTCATTCTACTTTTGCTGCAAAGGAACCTACACCTGCTGAGCATTCTGACAGAATGTGAATCATACTCAAGGTTGTTAACACACTTTGCTGTTCAAAATACATGCCAACCAAAATAGAACTTTATTAAGTTCTTCCATCTAGCCTTCCTCCCAGCTATTCCCCTTTAAACAGATGACTTTTAAATGCTCTGTAATTAATGTTAACCTGGTTTAGTTAAAGCAGAGGAACAGATCCTGACATGATCGATATCACAACACTTTATTCTCCAAAGCTGAATCAAATGACCTGTGAAAAGTACTTTCTATTTTTATAGCCTTACACCTTCATATCTGAAAAAAATGAGCAGAAAGTATAACCTGGGTCTAAAATGAAATTGCCTGTCCATCAACATCCAAAACTAAGATTCCCAACCTGAGTAGTTATTACAACCAGTAATGCAGAAATACAACTAAACAGATGAATCACGCTCAGGTGTTAATGCTAAAATGGAGGGATTGAAAGGAATGCTTATGATGTATTAAAATAAAATTATTTTAAATTAACTTCTACATTAATCTCTTACTCATGCTTACTAGAACACTGTACTGAAGAGCTTACCATGATATGGGATCATAAGATGTTTTCAGGTATATAATTATCTCATTGCTTATTACTAGAAATAGTTCTAAAAGTGTTTTCCATTTTGTTTTTCTCTCTCCCCCCCCCCCCCCCCCCCCATTATGTACTCTGAGGGCATTGGTTCTCTGAGGGAAAACCCAAGCTATATGCTTTTATGTGCAGAAAGATTTTTCTTATTCACCAGGGTGGATAACCAGGATAATTGTGTGTGTAAAGGTAAAGGCTTGTATAAAGACAGGGCAGCAAATTTCAGCTGAGATATTCTGGGGCAGGTCACCTTTCCAAGTGTAGAAATAACTCTCCTTTCACCCTCAGTACACAGAGAGTCAAGGTTTCCCTTCTCTAATGCATGAGAAACACATCTGCCCGAACACAAGGGTTTTTTACTGATTTGTTGTAGAAAATCACAATAATGGTCATTAAGCCGACTCTCACAGAGAAGAAAAAGTAAATCTGTAATTCTTTGTTCTGTATGTGCAGTGCAGCAGTCATACGCTGTCCTCATAACCGTAGTCTGGCACAAAACCAGCCTAGTTTCCCTCTGGGCTTACAGTCAAACATTTTGTACAGGCTAACAATAGAAAATGATTTCATAGGCACAGGGTCTGCCCTGAGCTCACCCAGAGGCTTAAAGCCGTTCAGCAAGCTCCCTGTTCCACTCTGTCCTTTCCCCCTTGTGCCCTTCATTGACATCCAGAACACAAACCATCCTGACTAAATTTGATATTTATATGAAGTTCTCTCCTGCCTGCAACTCACAGATTTTCAGTGCCTTTAAATACCTAGCTGAAACCTCAGTATGAAAAATTGGAATTCTGAGACCCCACATCACATACCATGAATTCGTATACTAGGATAAAAATATGGTAGCTTCTTCAAAATTATTTTCTGTGTACAAGAGAATACTTTTTTTAAATGAAGTTTAGCCTTTGGATTGCAACTGTAGACCGTAGTGTAGTTGTTGGGTGCCATGAAGAACCCTCCTAAAACTTCAGTTCTCACCTGACAACACCTGTACATGGATGCAGTGGTGAGTTACACTGGTCCCACTTCTCAGACATGACTTGGGGTTGTTACTGAAAGAGGCTGTCTTTCCTCACTTCAAGAAAAGAAAAATGAAAAGTGGGATTTTCCAGCTATTAAAGCACCAGCCAAGGACTCAGACACTTGTTCTTCTAATGTGATACACACTAGAAATTGCCTCTTTTATGCATCACAGAGGTGTTCTTCACTGCTCCCTAAATATTCATATGGCCTTTTACACAGTGCTGGTACAGTAATTCAAACACATTTGTAATATACTCCACAGCATTTTCAGTACCTGCTGCTATTTATAGTAACTGCTGATGCTAAGTCTTTGGAATTACTGTGAAACAAAAAGGTTGTTTTTTTTTGGGGTTTCTTTTCCGAGCATTACTTGGAATGATGTCTATTTTCCACTCAAACTGGAACATCTAAGTGTGTTTTCAGATAGGAGGTCCCAGTTTCCTTCACTCACATTGCACACTATCAAGAGGCATCAATGATGAACACATAGAGTGGAAGGTAAAAACTGCTAAGTTACTTTGTGGACTGAGTAACACTGTGTAAAGTTGTAGAATCACAATTGTGGTATATCTTAGAGGGGAGAAGATTCCAAGGAAAGTGAAAAAAGAGAGACATATGTAGATCTTCTTTATGACCATACGATACATACAGTGAAAAAAAAGAAGCATAAATATGTTTTAATTATATTTACAATCAGAATATAAATTTTATTAGAATGCATATTATCTGCAAGTTTTTTTCAAGTTAGATTAAATTCTCAGCTGTGAATTGTACAAACTCACTTGGCACAAAGAAAACAAAATATGCTATGGAAATAATTGAGCACCCTTGCTTCAACACTGAAGAATTGCTGTGAGAGCTTTTGTGGGTTTTGAATCCCATGGCTTTTCTCTGTATGGACAGTCTCTGCCTCTGCCTGAGGTACATAAGATATGAGCTTCCCTTAGTACTCTGATAATCCTTTAGCACCAAAGTATCAGAACAACTAGATCTTGGAAATCAGATTTGCCTTCCCCAGACACCTCCAGCTGCTCTGGCTGAAGATGAAATTCTTTCTTTACAATAAATGTTTTTAAGAATTTGTGACAGGTGTGAGTATTACACATATGGGCATTTTGCTCATACTTGAAAGCAAATTGCTGTCAGACTACATAAGAAGAATCAGGAAAAAACAATAAACAACAAAACACCCTTCCCTGACTTAGTGGTCTCATTGCTCTGATGTATTCTGGGATACTTCTGAGAGCATATCCTCTGCATTTCAAGGATTCTCTAAAATAAAATACCTTTTGTACTTCATAAAATCATAAAATCACAGAATGTTAAAGGGGTTGGAATGGACCTTAAAGATCAACCCCCCACCATGGGTTCATGGACATCTCCCACTGGATCAGGTTGCTCAAGGCCTTACCCAGCCTGGTTTTGAGCACTGACGAGACTGGAGCATCCACAAGCTCCCTGAGTGACCTGTTCTAGTGTCTAAACACTCCACACTGAAAAATTTCTTCCTAATATCTAACCTAAATTTTCTCCTTTTTAATTTGTACCCATTACTCCTTGTCCCGTCACTACAGTTCCTGATGAAAAGCCCCTCTCCTTCTTCCCTGCAGGTCCCCTGTAAAGTTGCTGTGAGGTCTCCATGCAACCTTCTCTTCTCCAGGCTGAACAGCCCCAACTTTCCCAGCCCGTGTTTGTAGGCGAGGTGCTCCAGTTCTCTTATCAACTTTGTGGTCCTCCTTCTGACTTGCTCCAACAGTTCCACCTCCTTCTTAGGTTGAGGACACCAGAACTGGACACAGCACTCCAGGTGGGGTCTCACAAGCTCAGAGTAGAGGGAAAGAATCACCTCCTTCAACCTGCTGGCCACGGTTCTTTGGATGCAGCCCAGGTTTCCATTGGCTTTCTGGGCTGTGAGTGCAGGCTGCCAGCTCATGGTGAGTTTTTCATCAACCATCACACTCTAATCTTTCTCTACAGAGCTGCTCTCAATCACCTCTTTGCCTTTTTTTTCTCTTGTTGTCTTTGGTCTTATAATTAAACCACATAATCATTCTACTTCTTCTCTGCTTTAAGAGGATAATTTCCCAAATGCAAGAAATCAATAATTTTCTTTTCTTTCCAAAGCATTCTCTGTGAATTTGTAGATTTTACCCATTTTGTCTCTTTTCCCCAGTAATGTGTTTCTGCCATTCTGTGTCCTACAGGTTTTCACTGCTCAAGTTCTAGTCTCACAAAAGTTATATTCCCTCTGAGACAGATACTGTAATAAACCCTTTGAGAGCACACCAATTCCCAAGGGCATCACCGCTGCCTGATGAGAACACAGGCATGATGATCATTTTGTTCCTGGTCCCAGAAAGATTTGTTTCAGCTTCTCTTTGCCAACAGGAACTTCCACACTTTCTGAAACATTCAATGATAAGACAGGTAAAACATAAATGAATGGAACTTCACAGCCTGTATCTGATATAATAAACTGTGCTGGTATATTGGTTTTATTTGCTCTGCAGGGGAAGCTGAGGGTGATCTGAAGTTTTGATTGCTGGCTCCTTTGTTCTCTTAGATATTTGGGTTGCATGGAATACAATGTCTCAAAATATGCTATCAGGGGCATATTTCGAGCTCATTTCTAGCCATCCAAAGCATAAATTATGCAGGTACATTTTTTTGCTTTTTAAAGGAGTTTCAATTTATTCATGCTTGTCACAAAACCCACTAGCCAGAGGAGGAAAGTTCATGCTAGAAATCAGTCTTAGTTTTTACACTTACAATAACTAAACACTGAAATCCTTTCATCAATATGCTGTTGAGGTCTGCCTCTGCAAGTCTTTAACTTTAGACTAAGAACTTTTCTAAAATAAATTTTATAGCTCCACCAGATGTTATCTATGCTCAGATACTGAAATACTATGTAAAAATGTAAAGCCTTAAGATAGATATAAGAATTATGGGATAAAATCTGTCACCTGAAAAGGTTAAATTAGGTGACCAAAAAGTCTAACCCTGTGGCTGGAAATTGATTAAAGAATAAGGATGCCTTGACATCTCTTTTCAACCTGGTCAGCCTTACCTTTGAAGAGAACTGTAAAAGAGACTGCAGAAGGTGCATTCCACACCATAAAAATAATCCCTAATTCTTTATTTGGAGTCAATCTGATCTTCTATTGAGATTGACCTTAAAGGAGCTTTTCAGCAAGACTGAATAACTGCAATGCTAAATTAACATTACTAAAAATATAGTATATATAAGAAAGAACATTTTAAATTCATCCAGCTTTCTTCTACCTATTGATTTTTAACTAGTAACATTTTGAGTTGTATAAATTTGTTTTAGTCCTCCTTGACTTCCATAAGTGTCATTTTTAAAATTCCTGAACAGTTATTTCATCTTTCAGGAATACTTCAACATCACAATCTTCTTTGTGTGTGCATTCATTTGTCCCTAACAGAGGTCTCATGCAAGAGTGACTGAGAATGAAATTCCTTTCTAAAGTAGGAATTGTGTGTAAAAGAAAATACTCTTAAAAAGGAAGATCAAAATTTTCCTTAGTTCTTTTATCACTGTTCTTTTTGTCTATGAGGAAATACTGGTTTTCTCTACGTGGAGGACAAAGGACCTCAGAAAGATTCCAAGCAACCATTTAAAAGCAGCAGACCTTTAGGGACTCATACACCCCTGAACTGGAGGAAAGAAATTGTTAAAGTGAACATTTTCCTTCAGGAGAGTAAAATAAAAACAACTGGAACATATAATAGAATCACAGATTCATGGATTTGTTCTGGTTAGAAAAGACATTAAGGCCACTGAATCCAACCAATTAGCCTAACACTGCCAAGCCCACCATTAAACCATGCCCCCAAGTGTCACTTCTACATGCATTTTAAATGTCTCCAGGGATTGGCCTTGGCCCATCAATCCAGTCTGTTCAAATCCCTCTGCAGAGCCTTCCTACCCTCCATCAGGCCAACACTCCTGCCCGGTTTGGTGTCATCTGCAAACTGATTGAGGGTGCACTCAGTCCCCTCATAATCATATCCAGATTATAGGTACTAGATGTTACACAGGACCAGCTTCAACACTGAGCCTGGGGGAAACCCACTGATGACCAGCCACCAGCAGAGTACAACTCCATTCACCACCACTCTCTGGGCCTGCCCAGACAGCCAGTTTTTTTACCCAGTAAAATTTTTTACCCATGCTGTTTAGAGTACAGAATGTGGTTGGTTGGAAATCCAGTCCTTGATGGTTATCTCTCATTCAGCTGATGCTGCTTCAATTCAAAATCCAAACACCTCAGCTCAAATAATGACACAAGGTATATAAGAACAATACTGTATGCTCATGTACTTAAAACAAAATACAAGATATTCTAATGCTGATTTAGTATTATTATCATGATTAAACAAGTAGAAGGGAAAAACGAGAGTAGTAGATGCAGTTACAACAATGTCAAAGGAGAATGCAAATCTGTTTCTTATATTACTGATTTAATTTGTATTCAGGATTTAGAATTTACTGATGAATATTTTTGTCATATCATCCATCATAGCCTGGCGCTAGAGAGAAGGCAGATAGAAAAATTAAAAACCTGTTTGTTACTGTAAACTAAAGAGCATGAACAACATCCATCAAAGACAGACAGATAGAAGATAAAAGTGATTGCCAAAGCCAAGTGAACTATGCTGATTTTCTTTTAAACATTTATTAAAATTCTCTAAATGCAGATCCACTTTCCTCTAGTAAATATTTATTTTTATTTATTCTGCCATGGACTGGAAACTGTGAACAGTGATAAATTAGTTGTAAAGGTGTATAATTTTACTCTTGCTTTTATAAATACATTTACATCTTCTACTGAAGTGGTATTTTTTATCTCTGATTAGCAGGGATGTATCCTATGTCAGCTGTTAAGTAAGATGCTCTTTCCTTTTCTTTGCTGATACAGTCACAGAACAAGGCATAGGCCAACAGTGGAGGACAGATACTGTGCAAGGGATCTGCTACAAAATTAGCTGCTGCCAGTGGAAGTGTTTTCATTGATTCAGTAGGCTTTAGATTAAGCTAGAGATCAACTCCTTTGTACCCTCAAACCATAAATATCTGAGCTTTTACTTACAGAGAAATACATGCATTTATTTCTTAAGAAGTGGTCTGAATTCCAGTCTTTTTCTAACTGGAGTTAATGCAATCATACTCTCAGACTGTGCAGTATCAAAATATATACTAGAATTAAGTCATTCATTCTAGCCTTTTAGATAAAATTGCAAGGTATAACATTCCTGATAGCAGTGCTACTGGGCCTTAGACAGCAAGTGCAAGGATGGTGTAAGAGTGTAAAAGCTGTGCTCTGACACATAACACACCATTGTTTGCTTTGTTTTCTCCTAACAAAGAAAAAACAGATGTGCACAAAACAAAATTCAAAGGGTCGTACTGAGAGGCAACTCAAGTAGCTTTACCCAGCATTGAACCAACAAGCGAAGGGTAGCTCAAAAAGAGGAGCTCTTTTGACTACAGAGGAAAGAAGAGAGAAATGTTTTTGTGGAGCTATACAATTAAAGCAGAGATGAAAAACAATTAGGAGGTTTGAAGAGGGTGAGTAGAAGTCAAAGAAACTGTCATAAGCTTATCCCACGTTCATGTTAATGAAAAGCAGAGGGACTATGTGAAAACAAAAAAAAAGACGTTTGACAGGAAATTATATTCATTGTAATCTAGAGCAGTGTAATGCACCTAGCAGGGAGGAAAGCAAATCCATATAAATTAATAGATTTAGAATTTGTTTTAATCTAAGATGAATAAGAGCTATGTGTCAACACAGGCAGAATGTCGAACTTGGTTTCTCAAAGCAAATAAGTGCTCAGAAAAGCTAACCATTTTTATTTAATTATGAGAGGGTAGAGAATAATAAGAGAAAGTGTGTTAGAGTAAGCTGACACTCATTTTTAGGACAGGACTGATTTGTACTACATTATTGAAGTTTTGTGTCAGCAAAGCTCCATTAAATCCTATGCTATCACAGAGTAGAGATAGACAGCAGGCTGCATCACATTTTGTTTGCAGCAAAAGAGTTCGTCTCTCAGCAAAAACATGTTGGTTGATGGCATAGTATTCTCTGCAAGAGACTTCTACCTCTACAGCTGTTTGCTCTACAAGGTCAAAAATAATCTCTTCAGCTTCTTCTGAAGAAGGGCTCTGGGAGAAACTTCAAGATTGCTGTTTCTGCACTGGGCCCTCAGGGCTATGCTAGGATGAATATTCAGATGTTAACCTCATTTAACTTTGGGCGTCTGATTCAGAAGTTGACAGGCCCTTAGATTCTTTGCTGAATGTTGAATCATTCTACAAAAAAAAATTTTAACACATTTGAAGGCAAAATTAAATTTTCAGTCTTTTAAGGTAGGTTTACAAAGTTTGACCATAAGTTAGGTTTTTGTGCGGCAATGCCACACCAAATTTCCCTGTTAGACCTTTCAAACTATCATATCTTAGTGGTGCAGTTATGTAGAAACCTGAGATGACTTAAGACCTTTCTACCTTCAAATGGGAACAAGCAATATTCCGCTCCCCTACCTCTGCTGCTTCAACATTTCTCATTGTACAGCCCTTCCCAACCTTGAGCCAGCAGCACTCTCTGTGCAGTAAATCAATTCAATAAACTGAATCTGGCTGAAAAAACCCCAGCAACAAACCACAAAACACAACCCCCCCAGCAAAAACAGGAGAGTATTTTTGTCTTGTTATGACAAGCAGAATAGGTTTATCAACTCCTTGCTTTCACAGACTCTTACCTGCATTTACCTTCAAGAGCAGATGTGTCAAAGTGGACACAAGAGAAGTGAGATTGCTGCACAGAGATGAATGCAAATATGAAGTGGGAAAGAAAGAGCTGGAGAAAAGAGGGGAATGATTGAAGCAGGAAGATGAGGGAGACATCTCAATCCCTTGAAGCAGCAATGTTGTCTCATTGAGCTACATCCAAAGAAGGGATGAAATCCTATTTTATGTTGCATGTATTTTCTCCTACTTTCAGTTTTAAATATGTGGTAATTTTGATTAAATTATCAGATAAGTAACACATCATAATTACTATGTAAGTTCCCATTTCCCAATTTTCAAAGCACTTATATACCAATAGAGTGAAGTCTGAATAGTGCTTATGCTTAGTCACTAATTCAAATCAGAAATTAAATATAAATAACTCCACTGCCTCCTGGAATGGATGGCATTTGCTAGTTTTCTTGAAAAAGGAACTTTATTTTAGTTATGTGTCTGGGGTTACAGGAAGTACACTGCAGTAAAAGATTCCTAACTCAACAAGACTGACACAGAGAGAAGTCTGTATTAAACATAATCATATACAAATAAAATATAAGAAATATTCTACTTTGCTCTGCCTAAACATGCTTCCATTCTCTGTGAGATTCATTTTGTTCATTTCTCTTTGGAATCTAAAACGTAAACTGTTAACATTTCCAAGTGCCTCTTTTGCTGCTGAAGTGTAAATTCAAGATTTAGCTTTCATTTAGATGTTAACTTCATTCATATTCAAAGCAGGAGACTTCTCCCTAGAGCTAACAAGCACCTTAGGTTCGTGTTAGCCTGCCAATGTTTTATGCTGGGTCCTTAATCAAGAGCTCAGTTGTTGTGTGCTGATATTGGGAACATTGAGCAGTGACTTTGCAAAGGAGTTTGCCTCAGTGTTGAAAAACGGAGTTAACATCAGTGTGAAAACAAACCAAGAGCTTGGATAAAGAACTGACCTTGAGATCACCCTAAACTCTACCAGGGCATCAGCAGGGCATTGCAATAGTCAAAAACCAGTAGAGAATCACCAAAATGCCTTAGTACAGAACGAAGTCTAACCCTGGAAGAAAATTATCTTTCCAAATGCCTTTCATTCTCAGTCTCTTCGATGATGTTCCCAAAGAATTTTAGTTCTGAAGATAAATTTCTTCATGGAAACTTGCCTCCCAGGAAAAGAGCTGCTACAGGTATCACAGTGATTTTTGCAAGTGCTATGGAAGAGATACTGGACGTCAAAAGTGTAAGTATCTCTTGATTTGAGTTAGATAAGCATCAATGAACTACAGATTAAAATTTTTTCCCATATAGGAGCCAAGCGGAATTTTCAGTCAAACAAAATTAAGTTTTTGTGAAAAATTGCAAAAGCATTTCAAAAGACTAGGCTATGAGTTCTTATACTGCATACAAGTGGTAAACTCTTGCCTGTTCTCTTCAGAAGTTGAGAGATAAAAATCTGTGTGTGATGGGAAAAAGATATCAAGCAGTTGAATGTTTATGGTATTTTTTCTGACTTATGTCATTAAAAAGGTAAATCTATGGGCATATAGCTAAGAAAATATGTCCTCCTTTAAAACATTATGCATATTTGGTTAAAACATAAAATGTATCTGCATAAATGGAGAACTTCCTTCAAATTTCAAGAGTTGAATCAAAAGCTCTTCAGTTTGTGAAAGAAATTGATAGGTGTTGGTGATAAATTTTGATTCTGAAGAATATTTTGTAGCATTAAGGATCTACGAGTAAATAGAAAATTAGAGCAGATCTTCTGTAAAAAAAATAATAAAGCCATAGAACAAGGTTCAAGGTTCAAAAATAGAGTTATAAATGAGTTCAAGAGATTCCTAGGGTATAATTGTTTCTCAACAAGGAAGAAATTGATGGATATGATGAAAAGGTGAGAAGTTGAATTGTGGGAATAAGATAAAGCTAGGGGAAAAAAATACACATGCTGAGTTGCTTGGGTGCTTTGTAGTTCAAAAGTGTTTCATGTTCACTAACCTCTGACAGAATTTTTTATCAGTTTGATTTGATTGTACTTCAGGGTGCACTGTGGCAGACTTTTGCCAGAGCTACCCATTGCTTCAGCAAGAGCTGTTAGCTAGAAAGTGCTATGCTGTCTTTAATTATTTCTCTTCAAATATGAAGCTCTATTGTATGTATTGTGCATTATTTTTAAATAAGATTCAAGCCTTTGAGAAAGCCACATGTGGACAAGTTTGCTGAGGCAATCCTAGGTTTTTGTATGCTATTTTAGAGGACATGTTCTCTTTTTCTCTTTTACACGAAGATTAATGTGACTTGGTTGTCATTTTGTCAGTCAGACAGCCCAGGATTTTGCAATTGTTACATGTTTGTTCAAGTCGTATCATCAGCCTGGTAACCCATTTTCACCGTCTGAGTTGTGACAGCTACTGTTTGAAAACAAACTTGCTGGTTTGACCAAAGATTTGGTGACTTGGTCTGATAATAATGAAAGAAAAATTGGTGACAAATCTTTCTTGCTGTCCATCAAGAATAGGTGAGTGGTGGAAGTGTACACGTGATAGATTCTTTCTCTTCTCACTTGCTTTGCTTTTTGGAAGACAAATATGGTTCTTCTGACTTCTTTCAGTAGGGTCCAGTCCTCTAACCAGGTCCTCTTTACATTGATTGGAGCCAAGGAAAAGTTCAAAATGTGTATACCAAATTACAAATTTAGTAATCTTCAATTATAATGATGAAAAGCACAGGTTTGCTTTTGCTTTTTGAAATATTCTTTGTTTCCTAAGTTTACTTTCCTGTTGTTTTCATCTGGAACAGCAACAGATACATAAGAGTGTCACTTGTCTCTATATAGACTGTATTGTCTGATTTCAATTGAGGTAAATTCTGTGAGGGTATTCATACATGCTTAAACTCAGAGACTTGTTCTTTTCAATTACAGAATTAAGAGAGGCCACAGCTAAAATCAGGAAAGAAATTTGGCAAAAGAGAAAAGGGAACATTGTTTGCCTCTGTCTCTAATCTTTCACTTGATTTTTTCTGCTTTATCTATATCCCTCTCCATGCTCTGTCATTATGTTACACAAAAAAAATGAATATCTGAACCTGGGAAAGTCAAAGCTTGTTTTTTGTTTGTTGCTTTGCTTATTTGTTTGAACACAAGCACCTTAGGATTTATTAATCATCCCACCCTTCTGAAGCTGTTCAGTCTGGTTATAATATGAACTTTCTTTTCTGAAAAGAACTTTTTTATGTATATTGTGAGCTCTCACTGGAAACAGAGAAGAAAACGCTCCTCTCAGGTTGGATTTGTATTCAGCCCATACTGAGCACTGTGGCTGTGATCCAGCAAAGCATTTAAGGTTAGTTTACCTTTAAGCATAATCCCATTGAAGTTAGTGGCATGATCCATGTACTTAAATTTAAACGCATAGTTGAGTGCTTTGCTGGATCACAGCCAGAGTACTCAGTACCTTACAGGATTGAACACTCTCTTTTCTTTGACACTGGCCTAAGGCAAGATATACAGACACATGTGAATATATGTTCCTTATAGAATAGAGGTTAAACACAGCATTATTCTCAGATTCTTTCATATTCCATTCAATAGAAGATATTCTCCAGTTTCTTAAAACTCTTGCCAGTTGTATTGAAAGTGAAAACATTACAATTCCAAAAGAGTCTAACCTAGACTCTCACTTTCCTTTCTCTTTTTTGATCATGCTGAATTTTATAGCTCAGGAGATCCAGGTCAAGTTGGTGTTCTGAATGAAGGCAATTTGTTAACACACATTTAAATCCCTGCAATGTTTGCTGACAAAGGCTAACTTAATACGCAACAGATTCAACACCTCTCCAGTGGTGGCATGCATTTTAAGTGAAAGTGCTTTTTACAGTTTGGAATAACTTGAGCCATTCAGGGTTGATTGGATGTCAAGTGCTTCAGGTAGCTGAAGTTATACATTTCTGTACAAGTTTGTTTAAGGCTGGTTTGGATAGTAAGACCTACTGTCCCATTTGAAATGTGGGGATATCTTGAACATTTGTACATCAGAAAATATGCAATCCACTGTAGAAACAGTCTCCATCAGATTAAACCAACTATAATGCCTATAAATAAAATTATATTGTTACTGAAAATATTTTTTTTATTGGATGAATCACAGAATATTTAAAGGTGATATCAAATCCGACTAATGTGAATAAGTTTGGATGCAAACATGGATTCACTTGAAAGGTGTTTTTCTTTTCCTCCTTCCTAATGTTTTCTTTTTTTCCCCTCTTAAGCACCCTTTTACAATTCAAAGTCCATATTCCTTATCTGAATATCAGCCAATCAGACTTTGTATCTGTACAGACTAATGATACATTCCAAGTATTATTCTCTTGATTATAAAGCCTGGTTTGATGGGATACAATTACTTTTCTGTTCTCAATGACCCATTGAATGATGACATTACTCAGAATTCCATTTGGATGATGCAAATGACCTAATCAACTTGTCTTCTGCCTTGGCAGTAACTGAACTCAAATGTCAAAGAAAACTTAGTAAACAAAATCTTCCTTTTATGTAACTGAAATTGTGCTATGGGAAGCTTATGGATATTAGTTATGAAATTGTCATATTTCTTTTATTTGCACGACATAGGTGTACACAACCATACACTGGCATCTCAGGAGTTTGCATTCTAAACAAGAAAGAAAAAATGTAGAACAAATAAGGAAGATTACATTATATTAGCTCTGCAACACAGCTATTTTGCTTCACTTTCCATAACAAACTATGTCTTAATTCAAATTTTGTACAAAGTTTACAATGAAGCAAATATTTCTCCTCTGCTTTTTCAAGTGCTGATCATAGAGAAATCAAGAGTACTTGATCCATTACATTTAAAGCATTGGTGTGATAGATAATTTTCTCCTTTTTTTCTGGATACTAAGCATGCACACATTATCATCTGTAAGAAATGTTACAGATTTTTGATGAAAACATTCACCATTCGAGAGTCTGTGGCTCAATGATGCAGGGCTCTCTCTTTCATATCAGTGAAAATAAGGTTATTTTTACGTAACCAGTGCCTTCCAACAGAAAAATTCTTATAGGCATCACATTATCAACTACCTCAAAATGTATGAATCTAACATGGAGATAGAATTTTCAAATTTGAATTTTTTCAACCACTTCAATGAACCACTTAGGGACTAGTGTGAAGGTCTGATTTCTAAGTTCACCACAGCACCACATTTCGGGATTTCTTCAAGAATTAAGATTGCAGCAATTAGAGGAACAAATAGTGAATATAGGTAACCCAAATAAAATTTAAAGTAGAACGATATTGACTTTTACTTTTTTACATCTCAGTTGTGATGTTCAAACTCGAGTTTTCATAGTTATAAATATCAAATAATAAATACTGAAGGGTTAACAGACTGATGAATAAGTTTGGTTTAATACCTATCTCAAAAAATTATATTAAAAATATTTTCTATACTGTGGAATTAATCCATAATTTTAGAAGTTGTATACTAGCTTAAGCACTGTATTTATACCTTTGATCTGACATATCTTCCATTTACAGGTGTCAGTCCAGTTTATTAACTTCTACTTATGGTCAGCAGCCCAAAATGATAAACCAGATTTTATTTTTGTGCATAAGTATGCTTATAGACGCAAATACATATGAAAAAATATTTGTTATCTTTAGTATAGAAAGTCACCCAGAAACATTCTGAAAAATTCAAAGCATGATAAAATTTATTAAATACAATTAACTTAAAATACATCGTAAAATTTAAAGATTAACGTCAGCCTCACAATTGTTTATTTCGCATGTGGTCCTCAAACATTTTTCTTATTTCCTGCCTCCTTTTTTCTCTCAATATTATTTGAAACAGGAATAATTAAATTTAAGATCCCAGTGAGTCTACCACAACATTCATGGGAATCAGATAATAAACGTCCTATAACAGCCAAGCCAAGTCATCAACATTGTTTTACTGCAGCTTGATGTTTTTTGCCATAAAGATTACTGTGTTTCCCACACATAAAACTGTGTTGACTATCAGTCTTACATGTACCAAGCTTTTGCTTCACCTTTTTTTCTTTCTGTGGTACTCCTTGCCTTCAATTGAATATTCTATGATTCCTTGGTGTTACGATCTTTAAAAGAAGTGGTAAAATTTTCAAAGCCTTAAGCTCAAAAAGAAAAAATAAGCTAGTTTTTTGATATTTGCAGGAAATTATAGTTGGATTTTAGACAACTTTATTAATCATGGGTGGTTGGACTCCATCTTTTGGCTACTCATTTCATATTTGCAAATTAAAAGGACAGGACACTGAGTGTATAAAGAACCTCTTTTCCTTACTGAAACAGCCATACATAAGTATCCTCAAGACTATTCTTTTCCGTGGATTTGATACATAAGTGGCGTGTGACAAATTAAATCATGAGACAAGTTGTCCATCCGATGTAGCAGAGACCACACAAACCAAGATCTCCTTTGGAACCCAGAATCCAAGAAAGGTCCCAGTCAGAGTCTGCTTTATTCATTATCATCTTGTCTGTCCTGGGTATTCCAAACCTTGACATCTCACCTTTTTTTTTTAACCTAGGGATTTTGCTTTTGTGTTTTCTGACAAACTTCCTGAATTTTATGACAAAAAACCCCCAAATCCTAGGTTGATTATATCTTTTTTGCTTGTAGCCTAATGAGAGATATGCTTATATAACATTGTTAGCTTAAAAATTTAAAAGAATTAAACAAGTTGGGAGGGGTAGATATATTTTTCTTTCCCCTACAACATCGCAAATCCAAATACTATTTTTGTGTGTGAGTAGGACTGAGGAAATTAAAGAATATATGCACCTACCTCCACATATACACACACATATAGACTGTTTAGAAAAAGCGAACAAAAAGTATGTTCCCTAAACATTATTTCATAGAGCACAATGAAAGTGTTGTATGTATTTCAATAAAGCAATACGTATCTCAATAAAGGAGATGTTTCAAGCAATTTGGCCTGCTATTTACCTGGGATAAGATGCTTGGTTCTATTACAACAAAATCTTTCAGGTCTTCTGTGCTTTTTTTTGTTGGATTCTTACATTTCTTCCACGAGTCTCTGAATTTAGAATGAACTAGCAAGGTCTGAATAAGTTACATACCAGGAAATGGAACATGCAAACTTTCTTTCCAAGAAGAAAACTACTTCTAATACAGAAATATGGTTTTACAGTAATATTCAATTGATGACTGAAAGTTAACAGAGTTAAATATAGAAAATTGTTTCAGTTAAGATTTGTTGTCATTGGCTAAACAGTAAATCATCATTTTTAAATTTTTTTTAAATGTGGAAGGATATAATCACACAAGGCCTATTGTCAATGATTGTTTAAATAGCTTTGTCATTTCCCTGTTGCAGCACACAAGCAGGGTTATAGCTGTGGAAGAATTGAAGTGTAATATTGCACTGGAAATGTATTGGTGGACTTGAAGAAAAGTCCCGAATAGTTTTGTTTTGCTTTGTTTTTCCATTTGAGTATTTCTTTATTTTATATAGAACTTTACTTAAGAGAGTTGTCATTAATGCTTTAATCAAAATCAACAAGAACTTCTCTGTGCTTCTTGTTATCCTCCTCTGATATGGATGTACTCATTAACTTTTGTAAATGTAGCCAATTATACTAAAGAAATACCAGACTTCACTTTACTGACTTGTACTATCAGGAAGTGATCTTCAGTGTCCCAGATAGGTTACTGCACACTGGTATAACAACCACAGCCAAACTTAATGAAAGACAGTCTCAGCTGAGAGTATTCCTACTGTCTCATCTCACTTGGTTATCCTTAGTTAGATAAATATGTTGTGCAAGTATAAGATCTGATTTTTAATAAATCATTTAAATAACTGTAAAATTTTACCTATAAAGTTGGTAAAAATGCATTTAATATTTAAATTATTGTGTACATTTGGCATACTTCAATATTCCTTTACAGCTGCACTAGTGTATTAATTCTGTATTTGCATATAAGAAAGTCTTGAAAAAATGGATTTATAATCAGGAAAAAAGTAAAACACAACAAGAAAACCAGTGCATATACAAATCCTCATAATGGTCTTTTTTCAAGTACACTAAAGATAAAAGTAACAGATCTCCAATCTATTCTAATTCTTGGCATGAAGGCTTCTTTATTCATGGATCATTGACCTGACAGACTGAAAAGGCAATGACTTCTATTTCTTTTGGTGACTTACATCAGTCTATTGCAAGGAAAATAGACAAAGCATTCAGATTTGTGTGTACCGGCATCAGATTGAACTCTGCTAATGGCTGTGTTTGTCTTCTCTAGGAAGAGTGGGATTATATCCCATCCACTGTGTGCACTGTTGCTGGACGTGTTGTTCATAAACGCACTTGTAGAATCAGCTGTACAATTTTTAAGTACTGTAATATACTAAAGCTTCTAGGCAAATAAGCTTTACAGTGGAGGCAACTAAGCCATCTTGTTCTTTAACAAATTGATAAAGGGGAATCTGGGTATTTCTTTACATTCCTGAAGAGGCACAAGGAATGAATATTTGTGGCTAGTATCTCACAAACAAGTGAATTGAGTCATCCGACCGAACACTAAGCATGGCTGGGCAGGTAGTGTGAAGAAAACCACTTTTTCAAAGGAAAATGCAACTCAGTTTGCTTCCATGGGAGGGATAACTCTGGGATGAGACTACAGAAGAGAACTATTAGACTGTGAAACATACATTTTCGTTGCTTATTCTGTTAGATTTGCAATTTCATAGTGTAGTCCATAGGAAAATATGACAACAACCTTCCCAACCCATGCTGTCTGCATACAAATACTCATCCTTCACAGCAGCCATAAAACTTTCACTCATTTTTTATTTTTCTTTAGGATATCGTAATTACTGTGGTGAGGTGGACTTTGTACCACCATTGTAGAAGAGTAAAATGTATCCCAGACTTAAAAAAATCTCCAAACCACTATGCTCTGTGGCATGCAAGGATAAAAATATGATTCCACTGTAAGGAAGAGAAAGACCGGACATGGATACTGATTCCTCTTCCATGCTTCCTACATGTTCTTTTCCTGGGGAAAAGAGGAGTTTTTACTCCTTTCTTTTACATTTTAAAACATGACCCTTGCAGCAGGCCAGCTTAGGGGAGGTAATTGGACCCAGCCATGTCATGACCCAAACCCAGAATGCAAAGTCCCTTTGTTTAGTCAGCCTTACAGGTACTGAAGGGAGAGAAGGGAATGGGCAAATACCTGAGTCTCTTCTCAATCTCAGCATACATTAGAAGATCAAAAAGTGTCAATTATTATAAAACTAGTGTGACATTTTGCATAGAGGCCTATAATTATTGTTAGAAATGGAACAGAAAAATCACACTCCTATTTGTCTTCTCAGAACTGAAAGAGAATTCATTAATCATTCAGTACCATGATCTGCTGTTATATCACGCTTTCCCCCTTGATCAAATGGATCTGTGATTAATTGGGTTAATTGATTTTGTTGCTTAAAGCTGAGCTACTTTGGCCATGGAATAACTTTAATCTCTAGAACTAATTCTCAGAGAATAAATAGGGCTAAAAGAAAATATTATCTTCTGATGATTAATATTGTTCTTCCAGTGACCAGCCAAATTACTTTCTGACCAGTTTGTACCTAGTTAATCTTGTTTTGAACTGAATATAGTGATAATGATCAAGGGAGGCATGACATGATTTGTAACATTTTCTGTGTTTATGTCATGAAGTTGAACTGAGAAATAAAGTCTATGAAAATAAATGGGAAAAATCTTTCTTAATATATTCACTTTTCTCATCCTAGCTGTAAACCATTAGAAATAGATATGTATTGTTTCCCTGGCCCATAAGACTTCTGAATGCAATGAAAATAAAAATGAAGCATAAAAGATAATAACTGGTTAATTGCCAGCATTTTTTATCTCATCAATTAATAATTAATTTTAAAATTTGTATATTTTTTCCCTAAAATGAAATAAATTCCAAAATGGAAGGTAATTTCCATCAAATAACTAAAACTTGGACAAGCAAATCAAATATAAAAATGTCAAAGTGTAATACTTTAATAAATTAAAAGCCTTTTTTCCCTTCCTGTGTAAGAAAAAGCAATTTGTGAATACCTACATTTCTTCACTTATTCATATTGCTTTTAACAATTTTTTTTAAAAATTAAAATTTCATTAGAACATTCCCCCATATCTGTTAGCAATTGCCTAAAGAGAAACAATTTTTAAAGAAAATATTTTAGCAATCAACAGCAAATTAAAACAAGCAATTTTTGAAGGTTTTGAAATCTGTGTGTTCTCATGGTTGCTGGATCATACCACTTCAAGTGGATCTACAATCATCTACACTGGGGTGAGTTTAAAATGTCCTCAGTGACTCCTGAATCAGTGTCAGTGAATCACACTTTAATACTCAGCACTGTCTGGTTCTGAACCTAAGAGCAGAGTGGATAAAAGTCTATGATTTCTTTTAAAAACTCTCCTATTATATTTGGAAGTAGATCAGAGCTGGGTATAACATATTGCAAATTCTTTGATTTCTGCTTTCAAATGCCAGTGTTTCTGAGAAAATTAGGCCTATTCTATTAAGTATGTGCCACACTGTAGTCACCATAGACTGTAATTTTTATATTTCCCCATAAATAGGATCTGACATAATGCAGAGCCAAACCTCAAAGTGTTCTTTATCTTCCAGATCTTACACAAGCTACTGAGCTTATAGGTCAGGATTTGAAGATGGTTTCAAAACCAGATATTGAAGAATAGATAGAGCCAAGATTCATAATTGAAAGATAATGACTGAGGCATTCATCTGTGAAGTGTATGCATGTTTTCAATTAGCTCCAAATGTTCTTTACACAGTTTAATATATGAGACAGGTTGGACTGTTGTTGTGGTTTAACCCCAGCTAGGAACAAAGCCCCACACAGCCACTCACTCACTCCCCAGCGGGATTGGGGAGAGAACTGGAAGGGTGAAACCTGGAAAACTCATGAGTTGGGATAGAGATGTTTAATTGGGAAAGCAAAAGCCGAACACACAAGCATAGTAAAACAAGGAATTAATTCACTGCTTCCCACGGACAGGCAACTGTTCAGCCATCTCCAGGAGAGCATGGTCCCATCATATATGATGGTGATTTGGGAACAAACACCATCATTCCAAATGATGACACCTCACCTCCTTCCTTCTTATTCCCACATTCTATATACTGAGCGTGATGTCATATGGTCTGGAATATCCCTTTGGTCAGTTGGGGTCACCTGTCCCGGGGTCACCTGTGTCTCCTCCCAGCCTCCCACACACCCCCAACTTTCTCACCAGTGTGGCTGTCCAAAAAGCAGAAAGGGCTTCGGCTCTGTGTAATCCCTTCTCAGCAATAACAAAAACATCTCTGTATTATCAACCCCGTGCTTAGCACAAATCCAAAAAACAGACCCATATCAGCCACTGTAAAGAACAACTACTTCAGCCAAAATCGGGACATCTAGAAAACTGTACAACCTTTCAAACAATAGAGATGATCTTTAGGACAACTCAGACATTTTGAAATTGGGAGAAAAACCATGAAAAATTAAAGTGAAAGGAGGAAAACTAGGAACCTGCTATCCATTATGAGGGAGTAACAGTAAGGCATATTGAATCACAGACCCCCTTTTAAGTGAGCACCTGCTTCCTCAGAAGAGTGGAACGCCTTTTCAAGACCACTTTACATGCCCTCGATCACCATCTATACCTATATAAACCCATCCTAGGCACAAAGAAATAAAGGTTTTGCTGCTCTCATGACCAAGATTCTGTCTTGAAACAGACCACGCAAGCAAATAAGACCCAAGTTTAAGAGAGAAGGAAAAGAGATGTGCAAAGGAAAAATAAATGCTGTACCTGCTCTCTTCATTTAATGAGTTGCCTCTTTCTGTGAAGGAATTCCTCCTAGATACACTTTTCTCTGCTTGGCTGTGTCTCAGCATTCAATCATGTTGTACATCATTTATCAGTACCAGCTCTGGGAGATAACCAGCATCTGTGAGACGCGTGGTGTGTTTTGGATGAAAGCTCTCCCTGTTGCCTTTAACAATGCCAATTGTTCTACATCCCCAGTGTTCTGCACTTGTCTTTGGTGGTTAGAAACAGCATTCCCAGCTGCAGTGGGAAAGGGTTTTGAATAAATATTAGGCAGACAGCAAACATGCTATATATAAGTTTTGCATGAATGGTATTTTAAACTGTGAATAACATAGTAGGTTTTAAAATTTTTATGAGTGTCTAAATTAGGAGCCTACTTTCTTAATTGTCAGAAGGTTTCTAAGGAAAAAAACAT
Organism: Corvus moneduloides; assembly: GCF_009650955.1. Taxonomy (NCBI): domain Eukaryota; kingdom Metazoa; phylum Chordata; class Aves; order Passeriformes; family Corvidae; genus Corvus; species Corvus moneduloides. The sequence goes on along the minus strand of NC_045476.1, from coordinate 106,982,933 downwards.
TATTGACCTATGATTTTTAGTCAATGAAAAGAGTCAGGCATTTCTCCTTCAAGATACTGAATTCAGACCTGAGATCTCAGACCCTGGAGGCTCTCACATTTTAGATACATGTCTGACAGCAGTTCTATCCACACTACACTTTGGTAGAAGCAATTTCTTCCTTCAAAAATATCTACATAGTTTTGTGTCACAATATGATAGCTCCTCTGGTACAAACCAGAAGGAACTTCCTAATGCATACAGAGGTCTGACTCATCTCTTGCCATGGTGTCCAAGCAAGCTGCCTGTGGCTGCTCTGATAGCAAGAAAAACAGCTGAGAGCTGTAAGAAGGACACTGCCTCAAGATCTCTGTGTTCCCTGTTTGGAAGTCACATGCATCCAAAGCTAAGAAGATGGAATAATTTCTCAATTTCCACTCTAACCTTAACATGGGGAGTTTCTGGAGGTATCCTCCAGATGGGAAATTACAAATGTACGTTTTGGCACACAGAGGTGTTATGTTCACCTTTACCTTTTCAATTGCAGTTGTGGGGGACAGACACCAACACCCAGTGGAGGGATCCCACAACTCCTCAAATATACATGCTTACACAAGTGATTTGTATAATAAGACTAAAGTATTATAATGAAAATCAAGCTAGGATGGTACCACAAAAAATGTGCTGGAGCATCTAATTTAAGGGCTTACACTCTGAATTGTTTTTTGAGCAACTTGCATTTTCTCATTGACATTTTGGAGCTTATTATTAGCTTCATAGATGAGATGACAGGGACCTGACATACTGGTTGTCTTCACAGTTGCTCAAAGACATTTCCACTGTAGAAGAATCTGTCCAAAACCAGGCCTTTACTCTTTCTATTAATTTGAAAGTTTGAAAGTCAAGGACAAGACAATACCAATGGTTGCAAGTCCAAGGAAATTAGTCCTTTTTTTTTTTTAATTCTGTTTCCAGTTTTATTATGCTGTCAAAATACTTGCTACAAATTTTTTCTTTTGAGTTGATTTTGTTATTGCCTTGGACTTCAATAGCTATTCTGCAATCACAAAAATGGAGGTTGTCAAGGAGAACTGATTTTCTGCTTAACTACAGGCTATTTATCATTCTTGAACTGTATCTCTGTATATTTGCTGAGACATAGGTACATCAGTCATCTGTCATATGCTGGTTTGCTGCTAGATCTGGATTGTCCCCTTTTATTTTCTTTCCATGCACAAGGATGAAAGGACAAGTCTGTGGCCACTTTAGCCTTGCCCTAAGGTATTGCAAGGGCACAACTGAGAAGTAATACCAAGTTCTGCAATCCAGTGACGTTTCCATGTCATCCACTTCTGAGCTACGTGCTTTGTCTTAAGTCTTGGCAGGTTAGTTAAGGTTTTAGTTTCATCTGAAATTTGATTTATTTCAGGCACTGTGAAGTGGTTTATTAATATTAAGTGCAGTGGGAAGCCCTGTGATTATCATTTCTATGATCAGATGAGATAAATAATAGGCAGATAGGGGTTTATGCAGGGATAGGAGGAAATACTTCTTAAATAAGATGCTTAAAATCACACCATCATCATAGACATTAACAAGTGATTTCCATCTGCAACATTCCAAACCCATTGCACAGAAATGGATTTTGGTGACCAGTAGTATAATTAAAATATAGAATCAAACACTGTGAATATGAAAACAGAAAATATCTATAGAGTTTCACCTGTCTGTATTATGTCTAAGTTTGATTGACATTCATTAGCTTCAGTTAATCCTGTGTAGCCCTAACACTGCTTCATAAGACACTGGTTTTTGCACAGTAAAATCACTTTTCTGACTTGATGAGGATTGATAGTAAACAAGTGGCTGTTGCAAAACTGAAATAGTGACAAAAAGCAGAGGGGTATCTGTAACCAACCATCTAAACTGCACCATGATGTTTCCTAATGTATTTATCAGTAGTTTTAAAAATTTTTGATACCTAGAATCTTCCAGATGTTTATTATGCCAGGTGCTTCAGCTTTCTGTGTGGCAATCCCTACAAGATAATGGCTTGTTGGTCTTCTTCACTGAAAAAAAATACAATCAAAAAAAATACAACCCAAAACAAACAAACCCCACAAGCCTATTTTATGCTCTGCTATGTCTCATAAAAGCTGTCAGGTAATCACGTGGAAAGTTTCTGATCATTGAACCTATAGTCTGTTGGGAATCTGGGTGTTGACATGAATACTTTACTATTTTCAGTATTATCCTGGAAGCTAAATTATTATTTGCCTGATTTTGCTGGATGAATGGCTTAACTTTTTTTTTTTTTCAAACACAGTACTGAACTCTAAAGCATTTAGGAATAGAACAGCAAGCACAGCCTTAGCAAAACTAAGATACAATTTTCTTCACTTATTTCTTTAATAGACACATCAATCTCTCTTGTCATGGTTTTGTTGCTATACATATAGAGAAACCCTCTTTTTTATTCTGACTGTTTTACTTGTATTCTAGACTGAGGAAAACTAACAGACAAGAAAACAGCAAAAGAGGAATTGTAATGTGCTGCTTCCCAACTGAAACACTAAATGGGAGCTGTTTCAGCAGGGAGCATGCTATGCTTAAAACATAGTGAACCCTGAATATTTGTTTTCTTGTGCTGCTTATAAGCTTCTCACTCCTAATTCTTTTTCAATCCCATCTAGTTTATTATACTCTATACGAAAAATTATCACAGTCCTCCATTTTATATAACATACTGTATGTGAGAATTGCACCTACAGACACTTTAAATATGATAAACTAGGGAGCAGCCAAGCATTATCATAGATAATGCTGCCCTGGACATAGATACAATGCCTTGAGAGTAATTATGATTTTATTCTGAGCAGTTTATTGCCCTAAAGTCTTTCTAACTTTTCTCTGGATTTAATAGCCCACAGATCCTTTTTCCCCTCTATTTGATCTCTCCTTTAGAGATCCCAGGGTACTCAGGTGCTGCTGCTATACTACGCTGATGTGAAACAAGGGCTTCTTGGAAACCCCTATCTTGTGTTTCTTATGGCCCATTGCTTCTGACTTGTTCTTTTACACCTTTCTCACCAAGGGACCACTCTGATGGCCCTTCAAATTCATGGAAACCTATAGAAATCTTCCCAAGTCCCATCAAAGTGCTGATATTTATTTTTAACCCCAAAAATAATTTTAGAAATTGATGGTAGTTATGTATGAATGTCTGTATGAAGTAGAAAATATGATAAAATAGTTAATCCTCCTCAACATCTGCATTTGCCCAACACTTGCATACGAAAAGAAAATTTTGAAGGTGTTTCTTTCTCTATTTATAGTGATTAATGGGATATACTATTTTATAATGGTTTAATGGGATAATGACCACTGTAGACAAGTTTACCAATATGCTTAAAATTCAAAGCAAGTATTACTGCAGTGCATCTTATACAGCAAACATGTTCACCAAGTTCTTCATAATTTTCCTTCTTCTTAATTTATCTCCTAAGTATACAAAGACTTTTTAAGTTTTGACTACTCTGCAGTCAGTACTGAAATAAAGAGAGGGAAAAATTTCATTTTAGATTGATTTGATAAATTCATAATCTTTAATTTTCTGAGCATATATTTACTATGCAGAGTTATTATACAGAGTAACATTTTCAGACTAAACATGGAAATTTTCCTTCAGAAAAAAGTCACAGAAATTTCAGTGTGAGGGCCTAAAATTCTGGTTTGTGCACATTAAAAAAGGCAAATAATACTTATTTCTGAACACAGAAAATTTTACTGCATTTCACAGTAATTATAATAGAATTAGGAGTCAGGACAGGAAGGACTGTGACTTATTTCGTGGATGTCTCTGGTAATTCTTTGCTCCAGCCTTTTCAGGTGTGATTCTTCCACACTCAATAACTGACCCTTCAATACTCAGTTGAATTTCGAGATATACTAAGCAAAACACACAGACACACACATGTATATATAAAACCACATGAATCTCTCCCCTTTTTATTATTTAGAAGGAAAACTCTTCTCCACCATCTCAGGATATGTCAAGGTAGATGTATTACTCTGGCATAGAGACATGTAAGGATCTTAGTAAAAACATTCTTCAAGACTAATCTTCCAAAACAATTTAATATGTCAGCTTTCAGAAGAGAGAATATAGCTTTTTATTGCCCTAAAATCTACAGCTTGAGTAAGATACTTTACCGCCTAAGGAAAGTTTTAGATTAAGAAAAAAATTGAGAAAAATCTTACCTTCACTCTATAAAATGCCATGCCATTCTATTTAACAGTTAAACTTACATGTCTTAACTCAACTTCTACTTTTTTTAACTTGCCTTCAGCATACAGATCACTGTTTGATGCCTGAAGTTCTCAGAAGACATCCGTTTTTCATTATCTCTTCCACAGACGGTGCACACTGAGTGTTTGAAACTCTCTTTACATAATTGCAAAAGTCTCTGGATTGAGATCTGGAGAAGAGTAGCTTCTCCTACTGTTGTTGTCGTGAGGATTTCAGTCCATTAGCAAACATCCAGGAGGGATAAGAAGAGAACTAACAAAATGCCAACTTGCTTCCTGTGATATTTAATGTCATATTCAAAGGGCAGCAGTTTTCTTGTCTGCACACGAACTGTGGTAAAGCTGCTAGAAAAAGCAGATATTAACATTCAAACTTCATACTGATCCAGACACCTATCAGTCACTCTGCAATTCTGATCTTTTTGCTGTGATTTTGCTAGGTCTGCTCATGTTAACCCTTGAGACTAATAATAAATTTTAAAAATCCCTGACTCCTTCTATTCCACTAGACTACATGTATTAACATGATCTTCAGAAAATAACAATATTTCACTAATTTGAAAATTTTCTGAAAGCGCTAAAGATATGATCATTGTAAAATATTAATTCCTATCTAAAGTTTTCATACAGTAATTTTTGTCCCTGACTTCTGTCTTGGGGGATTTTTGTCTGATGGAAGTTTATTTTGTATTAGATTATCTTGTTCCCTATAAATTCAAACAGAGGACACCAGTGATAAACCATTGACAGCACTAAGCAACATGCTTTATACTGCTTCGGAATTCCACTGCTTCTTACATTTAGGCTTCCTCATTTTGTAACACAAATTTGACAACAGACACATTCTTTCAGCAAGTGATACAAAGCTACTATGGTGAAAATCCCAGAAGGACCTGTCTTGCTACAAACTGAAAATAAATTAAATGCTCCTCTACAGTAAACTTTTGTGGAGTTCCCTAATTAAGGTGAAAGCAGGATGATTCTGAGGCTGTCAACACTTTGCATGGAAAATGCAATACTCAGAATGTTCAGAGAGAGTAGCTACAATGTATTGTGTTGTGCTCTGGTTTTCCTACAGAACACATTTAATTTTATTTCGTTTTGTTTTCTTGTATGCCTTTCCCCTTCTTTTTGTCATTTCTCTTGTTTAATGTCAGTGCATTCGCAACTTCACTAACCCTAGTTATTAGTCACCACTCAGAGCAGTTGGAGACAGAGACATATCAAGCAAGATAGCTTGGTCCCCAGCTGCTGCTGTTGTCTATAAATATTGCTGTCAGACTGCCTAGACACTCCAGCCATTTATATGGATTCCACAAAACTGCCTAAATGTGCTTAAAAAATGATCATAAACCAAAAGTGTACAATAACAGTTTTTCTTCACATTTTTTTTCTGACTCTATTATAAATTATAGAAAATGAGGCTGTGTGCATAGTCAAAGATAAGTGCACTGTTTGAGAAGGTTTTTACCTTAATTCTCAAACTCTTAGAGCATAGATTATCTTTCAAAAATAGTATTGTGCTTACTCTAATTTTATTTTCTTGCAGTTCACAAGAGCTATCACTTTATGTATCTACACCCCCCACACTAGTTCCATGTGTCAGAAGTCACTGTGTAATAGTCTCACAGTTGGTTTTCTATCTTGCACTATTAATATTTTCCCATATTTCCAGAAAGATTTCCACGCCACTCTTTTTCCCCCACATATTCCAAAGTTTCTTCCTTTCTCTCAGCTTCTTAAACTTTGGGTCTTTGCTTATTAAATGACAAACGCCTCATTTTTCTAGCATTGCTCACACGTTGGTTCAGCACTTAAGAGTCAACAGCAAAGTAGAGAAGAAAACAAACTTGTTTTCAGTTCTGGATGACCTTATTTTCTGGTCATTCTGTTTCATGACAGCAAATGAGGCTGACATCACTTCCAGTAAAAGAACTTATAATTCTGATTTTCTGTACAAGTAATTGTAATTACATAGGCCGACAGAATCTGGTTCTGGAAACTAAAGGCTTGAAAGAAAGCATTGTTTTTGATTTTTAGAATAATTTGTCTAATTTTACTTTTTCCATCTGCACTACCTTTTTAAAAAATAATCTAAAACTTACTCAAGTAGTAAAAATGCTTTAAAATATTTTTTTTATATATTACCTGCTGACTCTCTTTGTGAAAGAACAGGTTGATTTCTTCTTCAATTATATTAGATTTCTGTTATTAGGAGAAAGAAGTGGAGTATACATGTGGTTTTTGTGCTGCAAAGCAGTTTATGTGGCCTCCTGTGGATTTCTCTGCATAGAAAAATAGGCTGTGTTTTGGTTTTGATTTTTATTATTATTATTCTTTAGTCCATCCTTATTTTCTAGTGTTGCTATTTTTCATCTGCAGTTCTGAAGCAGTGGCAGATTGCTTTTCTGGGTTAGATAATACAATCAACTAGATCAGTGTCTTAAGGAATACTATCATCTCTAATATTACTTCAGTTTGAAAACATTGTGCTTGCTCTTGTTATATTTTACAAGAAACAGACCATATTTCTATAAAGAAAGGTGAGGGGAAGATAATCTAATTTCCTTCTGTGTGTTTACTATATGCATTCCACAGCACTTTACAGTCAGTTTCAGTTTCTTGTGTAATGTCTGCTAGACAGACTCCCCTGTTTCTTTGGTATAGGCAGAAATATTATTTTAGTTTGAAATCATCACTCAAATCACAAGAGGTGAAGGGGAGATTAACGACTATATACAATACCTGAAAATAAATTTACACATATTTTTTAAAGTAGCTACATTTCAGATTGATGATGCCTTGTCAAGTAAAATAATATTTTCAGAATTTTCAGTGAGTGGATGTTCTTCCTTCTTTTCTCTGTGCATTAGCATATAATGTATTTTTCAGGCTTTAATTATTTAAATTATTTAATTTTTTTTCTTCCACTGAAGCAACCTCAGTGTACATCTATTTGAATGTATGTTATCTATGTATAATTGCAAATACATTTTCCTAATCAATTTTAGATCAAATTCCTATAGAGATATGCATTTTAATATGCAATATTCAACTTTGCACTTGCTTAATGCACAGATTAAAATCAAGGGATACTTAAACACATAAAATTTAATTACTAAAACCTATTACTCCCTCACAGTGAATCTAAATCCAAATAATTTTAATAAAAAATTCTAAATTATTGTGTCACAGTCCTTCTTTCCCTTCCTCTTTTTTGATCAAGAATGTTTCTAGTTCACTATTTTTCTAATTACTTACTGTTGGAATCCAAATCAATTTATTTCTTTTATATATAGAGATGAAAACATCTGTAAACAGCCTTTTCCATAAATTCTACCACATCAAATCCATCTTTAATTTCCTGTAGCCTTCTAGTGGGTTTCCAACATATCAGAGAATTACAAACTTATCAAGAGTTCAGCATGGTGGACAGTCCTTATTCTGTAAGTTAAAAAGAGCACTCAAAATCTGAACACATGAAATGGAGGGAAAAACAATAGAAATAGGCAAGTGGCCCCACAAAGGCCTCACTGATGGACAGAAAACTGTATATCACAAACTAAAGGAAAGAGATAAAGAGCTTATTTGACTGGAAAGGAGAAGGAATGTAACACCTACTGTGAATTAGAAGACAGTAGCTCTGCAGAAAAGCAGGGGACAGAGCTGAGAAGGATTTATCCTGAATTAGGCCAAATCTAGTTCTTTTGGGCCAACTGATAAAATCTGAACTAGGATGGCCTATGATTATAAGTGAGTTATTTTTTAAATTAATTTCTTGGTGTATGCAAGAATTGAAGATTGTGAGGACATCTGTACTTCAGCTGGGATGGTACTTTAGAACAACACAGTGTTGGAAAATACATGCTGAAAATTAAGTGAAATAAAATTACCTAATATTGCTTCTCTTACAATGCCTATAGTTTCTGACAAAAACTCTCATTTTTTTTATAGGGAATTGAAAATAGGAGTTTGCTGGTATTAAACAGCTAAAGAAAATCTTTGGACTTAGATATCCAAGTTAAAAAAAAATGTGTTTCGTTCATAATTCTTGCAAAATCAGCGAGAAACTGAAACACTAGAGAAACCATGAGAACTGTGATTTCATTACTATTCACTTTAAATTAATTTCTCATAAAACATAGCTACACCTTAAATCTCAAGCCTGATACAATATAGCATGTCAAATGTCATTGATAGCCATAAACTGCAGAACACAAAAGCCTATATCTAGCTTTGCTAGCCTTATATATTTATAAAGGAAAATAGTAAGTTTTGACTAGGAGGCCATGACACAAAATACTGTGCAATAAGCAGTACAAGCACAGACATTCCGGTATTTCTGCAATAAAATTTCTATTGAGACCTAAGTGCTCTATACATATGTTATTTTTGTAATATATCATGAATGCAATATATTTATATTATATATCATATATTAGAGATTATAATATGGTCTCCAGCCCATAGCTGGAAAGAAATAAAAAAGATTGAATGATGAAAGGATAAAACCAAGGTATTCTTGTGTATATGAAACTGTTTCAGACTGAGTTTTGCCCCCATTTCACTCTTCAGCCATAAGAACAGTTCTGCCACTTATTAGGAAGTTGCTTCAAACCAAAAACAATTCAAAAGTTTAATTTTTTAACTTGGTCTTCTTAAATGTATAGTAAATTCTTGGGTTTTTAAGTTTGCTGGGTTTTTTACTTTCTTTGTCATTGTTTTAGTTTATTTGGTAATGTTTTTAATTTCTTGTCTTTAAGAGTGTAGAGCAGAAATACAGATTTTGAAATAAAGTAAGAGTCATAATTCAGATGGTATATCTAATCATAATTGTGCTTCAACTTCCCTTTTTTAGCCAGGGCTTCGTGTGACTTAATTAGAATTATCTTATAAAGGTTTTTCTGGAAAATATTATAATGACTTCCGCTTGGATTCCTATTTTTGTATGCCAGTTTCATATTGGAAACGTAATTAAACTATGAACATATATACCCAAGAATCATTATTTTTTAATTTAAAGTTCAAGTCTTAATTCAGTATGATGAATTTTAATCTTAAATAACTTCAAATTAGGTGTACCAATATAGCCACATTATAATTGAGGGGGTTTTAAATTCTGTGATAGCCATTTCAATACTAATGTAATGTGCCTTTAATAAATGACTATTTTTCCAAAATTCTGGAAGGTAGTATATAAATATCACAGGATATTTTCTAGTCTGAATTTTACATCTGTATTTGTTTCTTGAAGAGTGTATATCTTCTAGCGATATAATATTTAGAGTATCGACCCACATGGCATCTGCATTTCTTCTGCATAGAATAGCCTGAATGAAATCAACATTTCGAGTAACAATTATGAAGGGAGTATATTTTTATATTTTTGTAACATTTGATATTAAAAATGCAAACCTGGATTTATTTTTTTATTGTTGTCCTCAGCCTTTATTTTTTTATTTTAGGAAACAACTTCCCCTATGAGTCAACACAGGAATATGTGGTTTGGCAGCTGAAGGTGGACAATGAAACAAGTACTTTAGTGAAGACAATTATCACAATATTTTATTTGACAGTGTTAAGGTAAGTATTCAGATGTCATACCTTCATTTAATAGTTCTCTACTCCTCCATTTTTTACCATGACTTTTGAGCAATAAGGGAATTTTGCTCAGTGCTCAGCTGATTCTTGAAAAAAGGTGCTATTGACATTTTGTGAAACCATGATTTGCCAGCTCAAATTTCTAATCCTGTACAGAAATAAGTTTCCAAGGATACCAATACTTTATGTATTTGATCTTCAATTTACAAAATATATTTTAAAGGAGTGTTCTCTTGGAATTTCTTCTGAAAAAAAAAAGGAATCAGTGAAGATGAAAATATTCTTGTTTCACTTTCCTCTACTGCATTGTCTCAAATGTGGCAAATTTTCCTTAGATTTCACACATCCTGGTTTTCAAGTAACTCTACAGTAAAAACCCCAAACAAAACAAAGCCAAAACAAAAAATCCCACACCCTGTTCTCAAAAAAACATTTATGCAATAAATACAATAATTTATAAATACATATGAAAATCATAAATTAATGGAAGAATTTTTTTGACATTGGAGGGAAAGTGTAACGTTGCAGTCTAAAAATACAAGTCTTTTATTTATACAAGTAAAATTATATGGAAAGTCTAGACCTTCAGTAGCTGATTACATGTAATCATGTTAACGGCCTGTATTAGAAATATGGGTATTTCCATACCAGTGGTATTTTGAGCATCTGAGAATTTTGAGATATATTTAAGCTACTTTAAACTAGAAAGACTGACCCTGTTTAAAGTTATCTCCTCCTATATTCTACACAAACAAGCAAACTTGCATTTCTGGGCAATATTCTAAAAGACAGTCCTTCTGTCTTCCTTACACAAAAACAGTCTACACATGGTTTTATTCAGAGTAATAATTTTCTCATTAATGACAGTAATGTATAAATGCAATGAAATACATTTCTAGTAGCCCATCCATTTCCAAACTGAAAATTGCCATAGAATGAATGGTGCTTTGTTTTATCTTTTTTGCCTTTAATCTTGTTGATTAAAAATTACAATTCACTGCTGTAATGACACCGGAATGAATATCCTGGGGGCCTTTCATTGTTTTTAGTTTAGTTATAAAAACTCATTGATTTTTCACTCAACCCCTGTAAAACTTGAGAAATGCAGTAAGGGTAGGAGAATGTGCAGAGCTGTGCAAAAGAGATGACTTCTGTATGCTTTACAGCAGAATTTGGAACCCTGTTGAAGAGAGTTACCGATCTACCAGTACACTCAAATACCTGATCAAAGAATTCTGCAGATTTTTAAAGATAAAAACCACCAACAAACACAGAGCAAGGAGAAACTTATATGAACCCTACGTACTCTAAATTGGTAGTTTTCTGAAGTTTGAGGTTTTCAGCTAGTTAGAAGAACTAACTTTACCTATAATTTTCTCCTTTAAATACAGAAAACAAAAAGGTCAAATGTCATACAAAAGTATTTATTGTGAATGAAGTTCAGAAAATGTGAACTTATGATTGCAAGTACAGCTCCAACTCTTTCTTATGTTTGTGAATTTTACTTCTGACACTTTCAGTATACAGCTAATGGGAGTGGAGTTCTCAAAATGTTTTTAGTGATCAGAACTTTTGTTCATAGATTTTCCTGAAAAATCCATTCACTTACTGCTGCTGAAAAACAGCCTTACATCTAATAAACATTTCTGCTTGTTTGAATATTTCAACTATCTAGTCATTCAGAATGACCACAGCCTGCCATCTCTCAGAAGTCAAAGCATTTTTTCCCCTGTATCTTTAATTCAACCATACAGCATCTTGTAATGCTTTTGTGTTGAAGAGAAGCCAGAATGCAACCAGAAACTTATATTCCAGTGCTTTCTAAGATATAATGAGAGGATAAAGGTGTTTCAAAATAAGGTGATCTATTTCATAACACTGATAAAAAGGTACAAAAACAATCAAAGGAGGAAATACAGAGGTGTGTCCTGAATCCCACAGTTCTTCAGAGAGCAAACACCAGCATTGAAAGATTAGATTTTTCTTCCCACTTTTTTTTTTCCCCCCTTTCCAAATTGCAGCAAAAAAATATAGTTTTATAAATGACCTTAATGTTTTACAGTAATTGTCTAGGTGGTTAGTTTTGCATTAGTTTTTTTTATTACCTAGCCTAAAGGAAACCAAATCTGTGATTTACGTATGCCTGAACTGTAGGTTTGGTTTTTTTTTTTTTAAAGCTTGAAAGAAATGATATCTCTCATTAAATTAATTGATACTATTGAGGAAATAAGTCAATCAAGTGTCCAGGCTCTTAGGCTTTCTTTCTCAGACACCAGGAATACAGAACACAGTGTCCTGTTAAGTGCCCAACATTTCCACCAAAGCTGTGACATATGTAGGGCATCTTATTATGGAACAAACAAAGGACCAAGCATTGTCAGGGACATACTTTTTTAAAGAACACAACCTCTCAGTGTAGTAGAGACACCAATTCCTCTGTGCTGTTTTATAAGGAAATAATTTTTATCCCTTTATCACATGGGCCTATTTATCCCTTGGTCTTACAGTTTATCCATTCTGGAACCAAATTACAGTCTCATAAAATAGTGCAGTGGTATTCTAACTGCATAATTACAATTCAATGTGAAATACTGTAGACTGCTATTAAGAAGTGATTGTTTTGTTTAATTTCTGATTGTAAAATAATATTAAACACATCCATTGATAGAACATTTATAGGCAAAACGTAAAGATATGTGCAAATAATACGCATTTTCTAATTATAAACCATATTTACAGGTTGTTTTAATTTCATAAGTCCTGATAAATGTTTGGCATTCTTTTTCTGACTATATCATAGACTCTATTAGCTCCACTAAGATAACTTGTTTCTGTAAACACTTGAGGTAGTCATACTCTCTGTATTCCCCCTTAAAAGATACCCTGCTGCAATTTTTGTATTAGATTATCCTCATGCATAGTGTAAAGGCTTCTTTGATTAAGGCTGGATGAATCTCACAATATCGAGACTGAGTTAATAGAGATTGAATACCTTCCCAAAATGTTAACGGTTACCTGCACTTAATGGAGAATACTCCAACAGTGAACGCAGTGACTAGAGGCCTTACCTTTGTACTATTTTTTAGTCCCAGTTAGGAAACTGATTACAAATCTCTATCTCTTTGTTCATCCAGGAAATATAAATATTGAGAGAAAATCAAAGTAAAAACTACATTAAAAGTTTGCCTTGAGTTTTCATAGAGATTGAGTCTGCATCCTAGTTGTGCTATATTGCTCTCCTCCCATTTTATAAATGCTATAACTTAGAATTTAAAATAATATACTCCCCTTCTATATCGAAACTAGAAATTTTAGGATACCTAAAGTAACAATTAATTAGAAAGTCTGATAACTGACTTTTCAATAAACCATGAGTTTCTGTTAAATTTGGTATACAGGATTCTAACAGTAATCTTGCTGAATTTTAGCTTGTGTCAAATATTTGTGAACCATATTAAACATAGATATGGCAGCTGCTCATTTTGCTGAAGTAGTAAAAATTGAGCCACTGAACTCCAGAACTAAAAGAAAAAGCTATTAAATTACTAGCAAATTGGTCAACATATTGTTTCCAGGAGCTATAAGAAGTTATCTCCTTCATATAATGGCTCTGAAGGGTGCTTACGCTGTAGTCTCACTAATGAAATCCCTATTTCCATTGTACAAAACAAGCTCAAAACATTGGAAAATATATCAACAACAACTGTAACAGGAGCTTAGATGCCTAGTACACGTGGGAACTTATGCGTAGACACGTAAAGTCATGAGTTTAAATTAGATGTTGAATTTCAAGTTCATTTTGCAACTGTTAATTCTCTAGGGCAGAAGAGTGTTGTGGGTTTTACTGAGCATTCAGTGGCCCCTGTAAAACTCTTTGAAGCCATGAGGTATTCCTTTCCCCAACTGATAACATGAGAAGAGATCTCTGTTAGTCAAACTGGTGTTTTCTGTTATATCTCTGAGGGGCTTTTCAGAGCCAGCTCAATGAAATTCTGCTGTCAGGAGGTAATCTGCTGCAACAGAAACTAGATAGACTTAGCAGCTGTACAAGGAAGGTGAGGACTTAATTTAAGTGAAAAGAAAAATATCCTAGTCTAGGAACCCAAACAAGGTTCTAAGACAGGAAAGTCTGATTTAATGAAACATGCGAGAAAGCCTTACGGAAACAAAGTTTATGATACTGTGCTATATATGCTTGGTTTAGAAAAGACTGTCTTGAACAATTTCCTCTATTTTCAAAAAGTACCACAGTCTTTCCAAAGAGTTCCATCACTACAGATTTTGAAAAAGAGTGTTAGGAATTTTACTTTCTTTCTACAGAGCAATAGATTACTAAGAGGTATTCAAGTGATAAAATATGGTTGTGGCAGACTGAGAATAAGCCGTATTTCTCAAGCAAGCATGAAAATGGTTTCCTTCTCTTTGCTGTCTTTGTGCAGTGGGGTACCACTATTTTCTTCAATTCAAGTAAATTCATCTTTTGGAGAGGGTTGTCTTATTTCTTTTCACTGTATGGACAAACACTTTTACCATTCCAAGAACCTGGTTTGGATAAAAATAAGACCTATGCAGTAACATAGTCAACATAGGCTGCCTGCCCCCTCTCATTCTGGCACTTCAGCAATATTTTAACTCATTGATTAATGAAGCTTAATCTCAGAGAGAAGAAGAAATCTTGATGTCCTTTTGCTTGTTGTTGGCTACGTGTCTGTGGCTGTGTTCCTGGTTATGTGCTGAAAGGCACCATCAGCTGTGGGCCCTTGAACATCCAAGCCAGTGCATCTATTTTCTTTCTCTGAAATTAGGAATTTCTATAAACACTTCTGGGATCTTTTACTTACCTTTCCTTATTCTTTTTTTCCTTCTATTTGCTAAATTACCTCATAGTGTCAACTTCAGGAAGTAGAAAAAATTTATTAAAGATGTAGACGCAAGTATACAGGTACCTTGGAATAAAAATAGTTCCACTTTGACCTAGTATAAATCAGAAATTTTAATGTGAAATCAATAAATATGAACAGAACAACTAAATTTTGTGAATAGATTGTGGCGTAAAACTGTTAGCATTTTATTACTAGTGAGTACTACTAAATAGAGAGGAACTGCAGCTCAACCCTCAGAGCTGAAGTAGAGCTGGCAGGAGACAAACAGTTTAAGCAGATTTTTGTCTGTAGTTTGGAATGTAGTTTGATATGAAAATTGTTGGGAAAGGCAGTAAAAATAGGGTCCCTTTAAGTCACTTGTGAGTCCTCAAAACCAGCAGCGGGATACATGTCCTACAGGCAATACCATTTGTAAACGACTTCTGTGGGAACTATTCATAAATAAAATGAGCAGAGTTCAGAATAAAAATGATGAAACTGACGCTTTTTGTCACTGAACTTGCTAGCTGAAAGAGAGGATTAGCTGGTGGGCCATCTCTAATACAGAGAATATAGAGGTAACCGTTTATGAGAATAAATGTATTGGGAGCTTTTTGGAGGTTTTAAGTGCCAATAGATAATCCACAGTTCTCCTTAACTGCAGGGAAAAAAGGATTCAGGCTGATGAGGAAAAAGGACTTGAAAATGTTGTTCTCTGTTCGTTGATTTAAATTCTCAGATGACCATGCTAGAAAAATGGAAAATTGGCATGATAGAAAATAAAAAATACAACCTCAAGAGGGCAAGCATTTATCCTTAACAATAATCAGAAAGCATGGGTAAGAAATTTTCAACAATAAAATTAAATATAGAGCTATTGAAAAATCAAATAAGGTCTTAGAGTTTACAGCAGTGACCCTATTTCTTTTATAATAACATTTGGAAGCTACTCTGTGCTTAAATCTGATAAACGATTCTTTGCAAGTTACAAAATTTCAGTGTCCACATGCAAAAGCCCAAAGGGACAATAGTAGAGGCAGAGATACAGCTTTTATAATGAGTGCTAATCTCATGCAAAATATAAAGTAAGGATTTAAATCCTTCTAAGATAAAGCTTTCAAAAGACCAGAGTTTCTTTCTCTGTCACACATTATGGAAAGGCAGAACTTTGAAGAAATAAAGCAGCATAGAGCAAAAAAGTTGAGTAATATAATCATCTGATTTCAAAAAAAGCTTTTGAGTCTTTTCCTAGTAAATAAAAATAAAAACAATCTACAGGAGAAAATAGAACAGCTTAAAGGAAAGTAATAAATACAGCTGCAGGTTTGAAGACCCTTATTGTTATAAAGAGAGGAAATAATTGTTAAAATATATTTTACAATGTAATTTTCCAAATCTGTTTATTTCCAAAGGTATTGGTCCATCTCTGTTGATTTGCTCTTTTCAAAAATTTTCTTGCCTTGAAGAAAGTGAAGTGAGTTGAAATTGTGATAATTATATGCATGTATGGATATATATATATGTATGCATATACATGTGCACACACATATCTATACAAATGTATTAAAAATGCTGCATTATATTGTAATAATTTAGAATTTACAAGTAACACATTGGATTATTAGCTATTATTACTATGCTTCTATTAAATTTGTCATGTTAATACATTCTTAGGAGTCTGAGTTTTGGTCTCCCCTGCAATACACAGTTTGAGATTTTTTATGGTACATCAGCATGGGGGGTTTTTACATTTCATTGTAAATTCCATGCAATCAGGAAAAGGTCATCTTTCCTGTTACCAAAATAAAACTATATTCCCTATGTCACATTCAATAGGACATTAAGATACACCAAAATGCCATGTTAGGTTTAATGCCACCATTTCCCACTCCCCACCCCAAAGAAAAAAAGAAAAAGGAAAAGGAAAAAAAAAAGATAAAGAAAGAAGTTGAAAAAGAAAAAGAAAAAGAAAAAGGAAAAGAAAAAAGAAAAATAAAAAGAAAAGCAAAGAAATAACACAGGCCAGAGAATAAAAGAGGAAATAAGATAAAAGAAAAAGGAAAATAACATTAACAAACAAAAGGAAAGAAAAAACCCAAATCCTTGAGCCACAACCAGGAAAAACTGGGTTTAAACTGGCTTAAATTTCAACTGGCTCAAAAAACCTGGCAGAGGTTTTTTTGGGGAAAGGGTAACTTAAATTTTTTTGTTTTTTTGTTTAGCTGCATTTCATTTATTTAACTAATAAAGTAGTTACTTCTTAAAATCTTTCCTTGCTTTAATAATTCAACATCTCTATATTTGTTTTATTTCATTATTTTCAAGTGACTGGGTATTACTACTAATCCTCCTGTGGCTATGGAAAATAATAGTATTTTATTGATTTATTAACAAAGTCTATATAAAATGTTACTAGTTGGGTAACACAGTAATGATTCTTTTCACTTACATTACTGACTATATTAATCAGTTGTAATGGTGTTGCTACACTCCAGAATTTGTTCAAATGCAAGTCGTTATAGTTTTATATTCTTTGGACATCAACTGCTGTGCCACCTAACTCACCTTTTGTATTGTGGTCGGGTCACATACAGACAATGAGCAAAGAATTCTCCTTGAGAAAAGCTTAGTGGATCCCTACCTTTCTGTTCCTGGTCACCCATTAATCTCTTGGACCACTGAAACAAAAAGCATTCATAAAGATCATTCAAGACTTGAGAGAATATGAAAATAAAGACACGTTTACAAAATCTGGAAAGAATGACAGCAGGCACTTTGTGAAAACTTATGACATATGCTAACATTATAAGCCAAGACATTGGCACTTAGGAAATTAGGTCTTCCCACTTTGCAGACACAGGAGCTCAGAAATTATGATGACCTCAGACCAATTAAACCAAGAGGTTATTCCAGCCAAAGTCATCTCTACAAAGCCCTACTGCTTCATGCCAGAGTCAGAAATCTGACCGCAGTACAGACCTGAGGGTATGTGAGCAGATACTCATGCTGCTCTTTGAAATCTACTGCAGTCCTCCAGCTACAGATGTCTTCTCTCACCCCTGGCAGGCTGCATCACCTGGAAATTGTGGGGAAACAACCATGGCAGTCAAATAAAACTCCAGGGCATGGCACAAGTCAGGGTGAACGGGCCAGCTGCCATCAAGTGTCAGTGCTGCAGTATTTCTGTGAGTCACGGTCGGTTTATGTAACACTATCAAACAGCCTGAAACACTGACAGTAAGATTCTTACAAGATTAAATTAATTACTGTTTTAATACTATTGCTGTTATTAATATTATTTCTTACAAAGAAGGGAGCTACAGGAAAGTGCCATTAAGAAGTTCTTGCCAGAATCTTGAAATTTGCTGCTACACTATGCTTATGCATGCCTGATATTATGCAGTTGTCTGCTGGATTAGGTTTGGATCCTGTGATGTTCGTCTGAATTCCATTTTTGCTTTCAGTCTGTGACACCACTTGGAAACCACTTTCATAGGTCACAGATCTCAGAAACCAGAAAGCTGACATTAAGATTGTGGGGGGTTTTAACCAAAAATCAAACCAGGTGTTTAGTTTTTTCATCAAGTCAAAAACTGCTAGCAGCTTCTCTTCCTTTGCTGTGTTCTCTCTTTCCATATTTACAGCCCTATATGGTCTGCTGAACAAGAGGATATGCTGCAACAAATCTTAGCTGTAAAAATGTCTTTTCTCAGAGGTGGTTGGGACATTTTGGTTGCTGGCACAATTTTATCTGTCTTTCCCTGTTCTCTTCATTTAAATAATATGATAAATAAATATAAATAAAAGTGGAAGTCTCCTGTTATACCTTATTATGTAGTCAGTAGTGACAAACATCTATTTTCTCAGAGCATTCACCACGCTTCCCTTTAGCACCTTGCCTAGATTTTCTGAAATAGGATGCCTTCCTTTATTCTCATGGAAACCTTGGAGGTTTATATCCTGTTACACCTGTTTAACTGACTTCTTTTCTGAATATTTTGTTGTTTAAATAGCACATATACATATATAAATATTTTCATATTTCTAGAAATGCTATATTAATAGCATTTACACAGGTAACAGCAATGTATTATACCTTATTTGCATGTAGCTTATTGTAATGCCTGGTATCAAACCAAGTGCTAGCACCTTTTCTGCTGAGCAGGAACTGAATGAGACTACGATCTGTGGGATTCCTTAGCTCTGAGTAATTCCTGCATAAACCACCATACAGCATATGTTCTCCCACCATGTGCTCACTGCATGGGAAAAGCAACCAAGCATCCATCCTCAGGGAGTAAAGAGTGGTACTAGTTACACAGCAAGAAATTTTCAGGCAGTAAAAATCTCTGGCGAAAAAAGTAGTGTTTGTAGTGGAACAAAATAACCAAGCACACTAAAAAGTGAAAGGCTTATTTGTCACAAGTCTCCATTATTGACATCTTGTGTCAAGTCAAAACCAGGAGAACTTCTCGCATTGACAAGTGAGTAATGACAGTATAGAGAAATCCTGATGCCAGGGGGGAGGAAAAAACCAACCAAAAAACCAAACCCAGCAAAAAAAAAAAAACCCCAATCCAACAACTAAAGGCATGCAGACTAATCTGGAAGCTTTACATTTTCTCTTGGAAGTTCTAAGCTTTTTCTCTTAAACGAGCTGAGCTACAGATTAAACTGGACTGCTTATTCTGCTCTGAGTCTTAAATGTCATTTGTAGGTAGAATTTGTTGGGAAATTAAACTGGAAAAAACCTGAAAGATCTAAAAAAGTAAACAAAATTGCTGTGAATCTCCTATCCCTTTCTGTCTTCTTACTATCAAACAGAAAACTAATTCTGTAAATTAAGCTCCAACAGTAGGTAACTTTGAAATCAGCATACCCTTATCTCCTCATCTCATGCTGAGCTCAGTCATCAATTTTATGTCTGCATCTTTACGTGAAGCAATTTCAAACTTTCTCCCTATTTTATATAGACAATGTTGATGACAACAATTTTAAATCATGTCCAGAAACCAAAACTAAATACATTAAGTATCTGAGTAGCTATATGCCAAACTCTAGGCAATATTCTTCTCTTACCTGGAATGTGTGCGAGTAAGCCCTGAAAATTTCCCATTTTTCACTTCTGTGTTTTGATTTTGCCTATTATGTGATAAACAAATTTAAAATGTAAAATTTTAAATTAGTGTTTTCATGTATATACAGGAAATTGAAAATCAAACAGTTTCAAAATGAAAATAATCTACCTGTCTTGGTAATAATTCTTCAAATTTTCAGTCAATTTCAGCTGAGGAACTAAATGGAAAAGGCCTGAATTCTTTTGTCACAGTGTTGGTCCTTTGCTTTTGCAACTCTAACAAAATAGATCTTGCTAAGTCTATAAAATAAATTAATAGAGAAACACTAATATGTAGCTTGAATCTTAAATCAAATTTCTGCTTTTAAGTTGTATCATTCTTCTCCAGCGTCTGTGCTGTAAAGAGAGCTATTGGTATGATTTGTATTTATTCTGGGCATGTATTCCCACTTGAAAGAGTGCCTATGTGGAATGCTAAAGCCGTGTAGAAGGCACTGATTAAATCTCATCAGTACTGCTGAGTTCAAAAGCAAGGATCTTCATGTGTTTTTTCTGCTGCCTATCTTCATGCTGATTCAGAAATATTTTCATAATTTTGCATTCTGTTCTGGTCTCATGTTGCTCTCATGGATTTTTCAGGACAGGTTACTGATTAACAAAACTTAATCTCAGAATATAGAATATTGACCTATAAATGGTTTTATTGAAATTATTTTTGTGGGGATTTAAAAAAAAAGGCAAGTAAATTACATAACATGCAAGGTATTATAATGAAGTACTTTAAATTGTAGGTGGATCTGCAACTATTTTCCCTTCATTAAAAGAATTTTAATGAAACTTAGAGTAGGTTATTATTCAACATTTTGAAATACGAACTACGCTAAATTAATCAGTTTACTTCTACCATGTAATTGCCATTCTTTTAATTATGGAATGAAAAAAAACCTGTGAAAAGTCAACCTAAAACTTTTGATAGTTACCTTTATATTGATACTTCTTTATATTTCAATTTCTTCACACTTACATTGATTCTTATCCTATTTATAATGATTGTAAAGTTCAGGACTTTCACCTCTGCATTCAAATGAAAGTAAATGTTATTTTGTCACCTTCAAAGAAAATTATTTTCTTTTCTTTTTTTTTTAATATTTCTGCATCTTGTGCATTATTTAATCATGCTGGACCATCTAAGGGTTGTCATGCTCCTTACAAATCTGTGAATAAGGTAACTGAAGTGTTACAAAAAACGTCTCTGTGATTTCAATATGTGCTATATTTCTCATCTTAAGAATTTTATTACAAAGGTCAGTACTGACTAAATAACTTGTAGAAATAAGGTGTTAATAGAAGTGCACGTGACTGCAGCATCTCAGTCAGATCTAAGACTGGAAAATCTGAGGGATAGCAATGATATTTTGAAGGATAGATGAGAGTTATCATTAGTATTACACTTGTAAGACTGAAATAATTCCTTTTTCTCAAATCTCAGTGTCTAACCTATGCTAACAAGCAAGACCTTTTATAATGACAAATTTGAGTATTAACAGAAAATTAGATATGAAAAATAGCTGGATGCTGCCATATGCAAACACTACTAATTGCTAGATACATGCTTTCAGAGAGCAAAGATAAGTATTTTCTGTATTTTGGATTTACAATAGGTGAACATTTCTGTTTCCTTATTAAAAACCTTAGGAGATCACAGCCACTTTTGATGATCTGTGGATGGTCCAGTCATGGAGTAGCGAAGCAAAATATTTGCCTGTGTCCATACCTCATTCTCCATGGACACTAGTTTTTGATTTTTTTGCATACTATGACTGAGAAATGAAAGACATAATAAATAGTTTGAAATGCCATGGGAAAACATATTTTTTTAAGACTAAAAATTCAAAGTAAAAAATGAGCATTCTTTGGTGACATCAAAGAAAAATAGAATGCAAAAGCATATTTTCCCCACTGAAATAAAGTTTCTATTTCTAAAAAAAAATATTTAGAAAAGTTAAAAGACTGATTGTGTGAAATTAAAATTTAAATTTCAGGTATATAATCTGTACGTCCACACATCTAGGTAGATAAAAACAATAAATGGACAGAATTTTTTTGGTTTTGGATGATGTATTAGATGTAAAAACAATTTCTTTCATACAAGATAACAAAAAAGTTTAAAAAATAGATTGGAAATAGAGAGTATTTCACATACAAATACATTCTAAACACAATAAGGCTGATTGAGCACTGTAAACAGCAGAAATTGTGGCCTGAACTGCAATTTCATACTTCTCCTGGCAGTTTTACCCTCAGTCAGTTATTATATCAGCTTCCATTTATAAATATCTACTCTTAATTATATTTAAATACCATTTAGCTCAAAGAATCCACAAACACAGACAGGTACAAGCTATATGCCAGGTCCCATTGCAGCTGCTGTAAAATAGAGTCTTCTCTGGGGTAATTGCATCAGCTGCCTTGTGGCAGACAACAATTTTAGGAGAAGTAAACTACAGGAGTGAACATAACTGCAGCAGCTCAGTGACATTGCCATAGCTGACTGGAAAGCTCAGCAGCTGGGTGCCAGGACCTCTCTACCCAAACAGTGCTCATTTAGCAGTTACAGATTTCTGATCCATTTTTATGAACTTATAAGAGTGATTGCATGCTGACTCAAGTTTTTGCATAACCACTTGGCATAGCATTTTGCAAAGGAATCTAATCCTCAGCCAGATAATGAAATCTGCATGGCAGGTCACTTGTTCAATGACTACAAAAGACCTCTTTTATGACTAGAAACAACCTTCCAGTAGCTGAAGAGTGCTGAAAACAGAGCTGGAGAGGGATTTTTTACTAGGGCATGTAATGATACGACAAAAGGGAATTGCTCCAAACTGAAAGAGAGTAGGTTTAGATTGGATATTATGTTGACTGCAAGGATGATGAGTCACTGGAACAGGTTGCCCAGAGAAGCTGTGGATGCTCCATCCCTGGAAGAGTTTGAGTCCAGGCTGGATGGGGCTCTTAGCAACCTGATCTAGTGGAAGGTGTCCCTGCCCATCTCAGAGGACTTGGATCTAGATGATCTTTAAGGTCCCTTCAACACAAAACATTCTGGGATTCTCAGAATACTCTATATTGAAATGTTGTGGTACATTAAAATGAAGGAGTTTAAATATGTGATTAAGAGATAGTGGGGAAAAAAACCTCACTGCAATTGAATAATAACCAGATACACTGTTATATCTGAAGAGTTACTCTGAAATATTAGCAGGAATCATTTAAACAAGGAAATTTTGTAAGTATATGATTTACAGGAAAATTACAATTGCTTAAAACCTTTTCAAGGAGTAAAAAATCTTCACACTATCTACTAATTTATTCTGTTTACATAGTAAAAATGTGTATGCAAGTGTATATCTCAGAGGTACCTTGCGTATTTGAGGAGAAAATGTATTGTGCATAGTATTTACAACAGAATTCCTTAAATTACAGCCGCTCCATATACATCACAGATCATTATATTACCCAGAATCTTGATATAGTATCAGGACATCATTCTTGTGTGTTATTTGAGTAAGACATCATGCTGTTCACACTCTACTTGTAATTGATGATGACAGTCATGAGACAGTGCTATATTTGATTTATACTATTCATTGAACTTGAAGATTTAGCTTGAAGCTCCTGTCCAGTTTTTATAATCTTCTTTTAAGTGTAGAGCTCCTGGATATTGAACCCCTTATAACTATGACAACTGTGTGACTTAAAAACTTTAAAGATTAACATGTTAGATGAGTAAAAGAAGGATGTCAGGTACTTAAATTTCAAAGAGAAGGAATACAAAAATTAGTATGCTAGTTTAGCTTTGGTCAGGGGTCAAAACAGAGGTTTTTTTCAGCCTTTGGTATAATTAATTAATTTTTGTTCTCATTTTTTAGAAATAAGTGAATGATTTATTGGGGATTTACATTGGTCTTTGAGCAATGTCATGACAGAAGTACTCTCTTTCAGAGGATCAGCTAGAGCAGCTGACAGAACAGCTAATCTCTAAATGAAAGCAATATATTTCAATGACCTCTTTTAGAAACAGGTTCTTATCATTCACTCAGTAATTATCATAATTTGAAAATAAAAGATGCAAGTACTTTGAGAACATGACTCACCAGGAACTTGTTAGTTCATGTTAAAACATACCGAACACATATAGGGCACATATTGATATCGCAGTATCAATATCACACAAATATCTCTTTAATGTCCAGCTAGTTATGCAGATGAGAAAAGCTGGAATTATTCAAAATCTAACAGTTTAGTCATAAAACCATGGGGTTTCAAAATCTTTCAAAGGCTCATTGCTGAAAAGTCTTCAAGAATTTATAATAACATCAATTAGCAGTAAAGATACTTATGAATTAATAACTGTCCAGATACAAGAAACAAAGACCAGAAAAAAACTTCAGAGTATTCAGTCAGTGTTTATGCACAAAATACATCACCAGCAGAATATCAAAAAGTTCTGTTATGAAAACTGAGTTTTATAATAAATGCCTGTGTGATCCAGAATAAGTTCTGAATGTTGACATCTAAATATTTTCTAATGACAAAAAACTATTTGAAATAATACAATTTTTATCACTAAAAAAACCCCCAAACCTGCAAAGATAAGAAAGTTATTAGAAACTATCTCATGATTCTACTGGCACCTAAAAACCAACAACAGCTAATGAAAAGAAACACGTGAAAAATCTTTTAAAAATTTGGCTATAAACACAGACAGATAGCATAGGCCCAATTCAATTATTGAGGGCTGGAAAATATGTTTTGGAGTTATTCTCCATAGGTTGTTGAAAAAAAGTACTGCTGAGAGCTAAACTAAATGATAAAGAATGCTAGGAGTGCTTTTGAAGGAACTTGTAAAGTGCCACTATATCACTTACAAATTTATATTGGCCATATTTGAAAGCCATATTAATGCAGGCTGATCACGTAAAAAAGACAACTCAGTAGAACAAACAGGGAACAGAGAAGGGCAAGACAGATTATTAAAAGTATAGTAAACCTTTCACAAGAGAAGTTTTTTTAGCCTGGAACCTAAGGAGGCTTTCTGAAAGGTATGTAAAACCATGCCAATCAGGAAATGGTGACTAAGGAATGATTACCTTTTGTTTCTCATAAGAGAGAAGCTAGGGGAAAAGAGATAATTTTATCAGTGGTTTAGAAACAAACAAAAGGATATTTTTTTCTTTTTTTACATTAAAAAAAAATTAAAATACTTCATCAGGAATACTTCCAGGAAAATAAATATTATTGTCCAGATGCCAAAGTTTCTAAATGATCAGTCAAGAAAATTCAGATGAGTGATCTCTCTGGAGTTCCTCTCAGCTTTGTTTTTTTCTCTAAGATTTTTAGTATGAGTCATTACAGGAGATAAGGTCTTTACTAAATGATTTGTCTCTGTGCAACTGTGTATTCCTAGAGTCATAACCCTGAATACTATTTTTTCTGGATTGATAAAGATTATCTTGAGGGCAATCATAAATCCTCTTCAAACACTTTTCAAACTCTTTCTCCTATCTCAATCTGACTGGGTTTTTTTGCATTTTTTACCTAGGAATACTAATGTTACACACGGTCACAGAGAATTCTGCCTAGTTAAAAATTGGAGATCAGATTAGAAAGGGAAGACAAAGTGTCCACCATTCTTAAGTGTACATCCTTCAGTTCATTTCTAGATCTGGACAACAGCAAAGTCAGGTCTCACTAAAAGTTATTAGTACTGTGTTATAATACAGAATCGTACAGAGTGTGTAGAGTTGGAAGGGGCCACTGAGACCAGCTAGTTCAACTCCCTGCTAAAGCAGGGATTATGTTTAAGAGCCTTATGCATACAATAAGAAATTTGGATCTACAAGGCTTGCACAATCAGAGAATCTAGACTTCCAGTTACCCAGGATTCCCAGTAATTTTTTTATAACCATGTATGAAGTACAATACAACTTTGCACTTTCATGTGGTGTTAAATTGTCACAAGCACACTTATTTCCAAAATGTTACATCACTTTCTACTGGCTAATGAATAAATGTCATAGTCTTTTATGTAACTAATTAAATTTCAATTAGTAAATTGAATCAAGAAGAGCTGACATTCAGTGTGGTACCTCTTCCTGTTTATATAAATCCATCATACAATGGATTTCTGTGAAACCTAAACGGAATAAAAGGTAAGGGAATTGTTCTGTTATCACAATAGTGAGTATATAAAATTGGAAATTTTTAAAACTATCTCCCATTACAAAGGTAAGGTGCTCTTTTCATGATAAAAACAGAGTTCAATGAGCTTTGTATTACAGCTTTGCAAAATTTGTGGCAAATCACAGGAAATTATCTAAATTTTGATATGACGACATTACCATACACAGAAGAGAATAATATTAATATCATTTTCATGGTCCATCTCTAGACATGATAAGAGGTGGGATAAAAGCAAGAATTAGCTGTGGACATATTAAAAAATTGTCATTACTATCTCATATTTTTCATGCAGAAGAAGCACTTTTCTGTGCTCTGACTTGCCCCCTTCATTCGTTCTCTCAGGCGTGTATCCTCAAATCCACTAGTTGCACATTAATTCGTTATCATTTTCACCTGCGGCATTTTTTTTGCTCATCACTTTTAAAATTTCAACAAGTCCTGACCAAACATAAAGTGATGACATTCGTCACCAAAAAGTAAAAGGTTCATTCAAAAATGAGCATCCTCTCCTGATAAACATTGGAAGATCACAGTGACTTGAAGACTGATAAAGCTCAAAACACTTGGACTTGAAAAAGGAACCCAAAAATTATAAAAAATTGCATCAAATAGTTCTTTGATGTAGAATAATCTTTCTGGATTTTTTTTTCATCACTATTCTTCCGCTTACCTGGGCGTTACATTACTTTAATAATAGAAGGAGAAAGTCAGAGGCAGTGGGCACATCATAGGACAATATGTGTTGCAAAATTACTTTCTGTATACTGACAACAGTTACATTTGATGTAATACTCTTTCTCTGATAAAAAAGAACTGTTCCCATAGTATGAAGCAGATTCTCTGTTAGAAACTGATTATGAAGCTAATGTGCTGAGGCCTGAGCAGCAGGCCTCAGCCAGAGCTGACTTACAAGATGAATCCTGGGCACTGTGTGAACACTATCAGTATTATTTAGATAAAAATAGATGACAAAGACACTTATGCTAGCTCTGTATAACCTCATGTAGTTATCTGCAAGAAATGTATCATTTTAAGAAACTTTCCCAACTGACATGAATAGAGGCTTGTTTGTAGGGTATTTTAGGGGTAGACCCTCCCAGCCGAGGCCTGGGCACTTGCTAAGACCTGGCCCCTCCTGGTCAGGAAGTTTCTGTGCTAAAAATATAATCGTGTCACGTTGACTTACTGATTTGGGTTTATAAAAGCTGGACCCACTTTTGGGGTGATTTTGGAGACCTCACCTAAGGGTGGATGCACCGCGCAGGATTTTCCCAATTGCCAGGAAGGGTTCTCCAGGTCCTTGCTGTGAAACGGGGCTCCCCAGTGACTGAAGGCTCTGGATGATGGTAAAGTATTTAGGCAATTGGTGATTCTTTCTCAATTACTACCCTTCTCATATAGTAATGATTAGGTCCATCACCTTGCTTACTTTTGCTTGTTGCTACAAAAAAACTTGTAGTTTTATTGAATGTATCATTTTACTTTTGTGTTGCTTTTTTATTCATAGTAAAATAAGACTATTCTTTCTATTGGTTTCTGTGTTCTTTAAATCTCCCCCATCCATTGGCAGAACAGAAGCTGAATTAGGTTTTTTTCTGTTTTAATAACATTAAATTTCCTAGACTACTGGAAAACAGTCTTTTGTATTTAATTTTAGATTTCCCAACAAATATATCCCTAAATCCTCACTTGACTTAAAACATTAGTGCAAAGGAGTGGTAAAATAAAAATAACTCTTGTCAATAGAACAAAACCCGGAGATGGAATTGAAAATGGATGAAATTTTGTAAAATAAAATCCTTCTACAATATTGAGACCAAAATTAGAAGGATTTGTTGTATTCAAAAAGAATATTAAGGTGAAAGTTGCAGTCTTAAATTAGTATGTTAGAATAACACAGGTGATGAAGTGAAGAGACAACAGAAGAGCAAAGATGGGCCATTCTGCTCTTTTTCTCCTTCAGCGGAAGCACTGAGCTACTGAACTGATGACTGTTCATAAATATCTGCAATACAGTTGGTCCCAGTACTGAGTATGACAGCTTTCAATAAAACATTCATTGTGATGCTTTGAGGTCTTCAGAGGTACATAAAATAGTTCCCAAACTGCACATTACATGCAGTTTTCCATTATACACTGCACAAAATGTCCTTGACATTCAAGAGTTTGCCATACATATTTTAACATGCATCACTCCAGGGTGTATTTGAAAATACCCTCCACTTGCCTTTAATAATAATGACTTGTCAAGTAGAATCCAGATCTTGGTTAATCTAACGTAATACGGACTTGATGGTTTTTATTAACTGTCAAATGGAGCCCAATAGCCATCAGAAACATTTTTCCCTTCTGTCACGCATTTGTTCCCAGCATGTTTCATTTCTGACCACTAATGTAAAAGGTTAATAAAGTGCAGTATTAAATATCATTAATATTCAATATGCATGGCAAGTGAATAATTTTTCAGATCTTTTATTTTAAGGATGTTGGGATGTTAATGTGGCTATTCTGCAGCCTTGCAGAAGTGTACCACGCTGCATACATTTGCAATTTGTCTGTGAAGACTCTGTAAAGCATCTCTGCCACATTAGACTCTCTGAACCTGTATTAAAATTCACGTGACTGCTTCATAAATCTGAAAGGTTTATCTTGCTTCCAGGTCTATCACCTTCCCTCCTACTTTTCTCTTCTTGCTACCACAAATTACGATTAATCTAATATACTTTCATAAACATTTTATGCTATGTCAATCATAAAATGACCATAGAAAGCAAAGAGAAGGTCAGATTTTCAAATATCTGTTTACTGTCACTATGAAGCTGGTTATCAATGGTTGTTTTTCTCCACATTGTTATGCTTCCCAAACAAAGAAACCAAGTCAAGCCCCCTTATTACTATAAACAAATTGCCTGAGCAACAGTCAAGCTTATTAAAAATTCAAAAAGTTAGAAGACCAGAGAGATAGCTGATGTAATTATCATAGATTTGTTGTGATAATGGCAAAAAAATATTCTACTGAAAACTGTTCTGCCTTTATGCTAGTGACACTGGCAAATCAATTTGGTAAAAAAAAATCTTAGCTTGAGATATAAAGTAGTATAGTAGGCTGATCTAGAGATTATTAAAGTGTTCTTCAAACATACTTATTGCAAATTATTTCTTAATAATTTTTTCCAATAACTATTAACTTTCTAGTGCCTCAAATATCTCCACTAAACCAGGATATAGGCAATGTTATTATGTTCAACACATTAAGGTATTACTTATGTGCCTGCTTATATGCTTTCTTTAAGAAACACATTCAGATTTTTACTCAAACCAAAATATTTTTACTTACCTTTTAAAATAAACCACTTAATTTGAAATTGTAAACTGACACAAAATTTCCTATCAGTCTAATCAGTAATAAAATTCATTCCTTGCAAACCTGAAGACGTCAGACATGAGCCTTAGTGTATGTCAATATTGCTACACACCATCTTTCAGTTATCTCTTCTAACATTGACCACCACTAATGAAATAACTTTCCAGTTACTCAGTGTCCAGCCTACACTATTAGTCAGTGTTATTGCTTCTTCTATAGCTAGAATACAAGTGTACCTACTTGTACCATTTTACTTTCAGAAATGTGAAAATCAGGGTTTCAAATAGTAATTTTAAGGTTAACCTAGAAAGGTAACCTTTGTATTCTGCTTATGACTAGGAGCAAATATGAACATTAGTGTGTTGTCCATGTGAGAATCAGACAGATGAGACGTACCGATTCCTTTCACTGTCCTACGTGTTTAAACAGAAAAAGGAAACCTAATACTTTTTGTGGGTTTTTTAAGTATCAATTAGGATGAGGAGACATTAAGGACGACTTATGTTGTAAAGGACTGTGTGCCAGTTTAACTTTACACTGTTCCTGAGCTATTTAGAAATTTTGTTGGTTCTCGTGAAAACAAAAAAAAAAACATTAATGTCCTCCCTCTTCCCTGAGAGGATGTTTAATCATTTAAAAGTCAAGTGTATTTGTGGCTAAGTTAAAATCCAGTGTTTACTTAAAACTAGGTCAACAGATCAAACTTGCAGTAAGAAGGCAAGCTCTATCGATGAGTGACACTTCCAGCCCAGGTGATCGTGAGCAAGCTCTGACTTTAATGAAGTTCCTACTCCCATTTGATGCTATCTTCTATGAAGATAAAATGAATTACTTAACCCCTAAGATTGCACACAACAATGTGCCATTTTCTGGCCATGCAAAACCTTGGTACTGCCAGTTGACATTGCTGCACTTCTATATTGTTTTCTACATTTTGATACTATTAATTCAAAAATTTTACCTATTTTTCTTAAGTATCTCAAAAATAGTTCTTTAGAGAAAACTATTATCAATAATATATTCACAGATATTAATTGTTTATGAATAATAAAATTTACTTCTTTCCCATGGTCATTCCATCAGCTAATTATATAAGAAAACTTATTTGCTCATTGAATTACTGCTTGTCAAAGAGCACTTTTGGCAAACATAGCATCTTAACACTGCTAATTACTTTCTTTCATATACCATATGGAAAAGAAAATCCTGAATTAATGTTTGGAAAAGATGCAATAATTACTTTGTTACGAGATGGGGCAGTTGTATTGTATCGTGTCCTATTGTGTTGTTAATTGGTTTTCACCAGCATAAAGAAATCTAATCATACAGTGTGTTCCAAATGCAGGATATTCCATACATTTGGTCTCATATTATGACGGAAATTGACTTTTGATGATAATATGCACAGAATGTGTTGCCAGCTTGTATTATTAGGATCTGTCTCAGTGTTAACATGCTCTCTTCAAAATGAAAAGTAAGGCAGGAATTCTTTCATTGGGTACTAACCATGTTAAAAGTGACACAGGGAAAAGAAGAACAGTAACGAAAGGAACAATAATTAGTACAGAACTTGTAGGAATGGATGAAAGATATTTAAAGTTTTACTAAACACTTTTTTTTTTGTCCTATTAGTATGCTTTTGTCCGTCCGTCAGCATCATTAATCTATATTAAATTTCTGGTTTTAATAAAGCATGTGTATATTTTAAAATAAAATATAAGGATTTTGTTGAAAGAATACTAAGGATGTTATGTCTTTTACTACATTATTAAATGTCAGCTTTCATTTCCACCTGTGGTGATGGGATTGCTGTACTGTTGGGCCAAAGCTGGGTGAGATGTAACTCACAGGGGGTATAGTGGGAGACTGTGAGGCACAGCTCCTGGGAGCTTCTTTGTGATTCCACTATGCAACACATATGAAATCTCCAATAGCTGAAGAGACATGGAGCAGGTAAATGTTCTGCAAAATTCATCATACTCTAGTAACAGTCATTATAACAGAATATTGTGCTATTTCAATACAGAGCAGCTCCTGGAAGTCAGTGGACTTATGTTGCTGAATTGCAAGGGATTTACTCGATATTTAGAGCAACAAAATAAGAAAAGGATCTGACCTCCTGTTCAGCACTAGGGATTTTCAGCTTCTAAGTTTAATCTAAATTCTTTCTTATTCACTGAATTGATATTTTTTATATATTTGTGAAAAATCTGCATACCACCCCTTCAGAAAAGACCTGAAGTTGCTAGCATAGCCAAACAGAAAAAAACCCCAACTATTCCCTTCCCCCATTTCCACTTATTTCATTGTAAATGGGCAGTGTGCAGGGTGAGGTGAAATCCTTCCTTGATAAATAAATGGATAGATTTTTAAAAAATGAATTAAATAGGGAATTGCTTAAA
Source organism: Corvus moneduloides (assembly GCF_009650955.1). Classification (NCBI taxonomy): domain Eukaryota; kingdom Metazoa; phylum Chordata; class Aves; order Passeriformes; family Corvidae; genus Corvus; species Corvus moneduloides. Next base: position 106,951,094 of record NC_045476.1, on the reverse strand, counting down.
ACAAAACTGTATTTGTACACAAGTTTAATTAAAAATAAAAATATTTTTTAAATAGTAACATTTTTATAGTGGCCATAAGAGGCTCCATAATGAACTCTCAATGAAGGTTATTCATGCCTTGTTGCATTGATGGTGACATCCTTCAGCCTCATGGCTAACAGGAGCACACTAACTGTGAATTAATGCTGTACAGTTTATGCCTTACCATACCTTATTGCTTAATTAAAATGAACCAGTTTATTAAACTGGAGAGATGAAGCTTCACCCCCTACATGCCTGAATGAGTCTTTGAGCAGCACAAAAGTCGCTTTCAACTTTCCTCATGTCAAGCCTCTCACAGCAACTATTCACTGTGAGAGATTTGTTGACTGTTCCTGAATACAAGTCACTGCTTTCGTGCTGTGGCAATCCATGTATTTGCAGGATAATGAGTTGTGGGAATGCCTAGATTCTGCACCCCTACCTTTGCTTTTAGCTGTTCTCCTGCCATAATAAAACAACTTTTTGAAAATACATCCTAAATAGCTATTTCTGAAACAAAAATATGCTTTACTTTCAGTACTTTGAATGCAACAACCCTGTCAAAGACAGTGCTCACAGAGCCACAAGTTTCAAAAGAAACATTTTCTCACAGAATTGCTTAGGTAATCTTCATTTGAAGCTGGAAGACAAAACCTAGATGTGGCAATAATGTCAATGCATTTGCTACAGAATTATTCCGAATCTCACACAGGGTGAGTTGATTACAGAAAATGGTAGACTCGAAGCATTAATGGGGTTCAAAGATAAATTCATGTAATTAATAAAGACATAGCTTTCTGCTAGTGACATGGCCTTGTCATGTTTTAATAATTTTACAAGCTTATATGGCCTATAATTATATTATTCCAAACCTGATTCATTGATCATATAGATTTTGTTCCACTTACACTTAAAGAATTGTTTTTCCTAAATTACTGAGGTTTTTTCCACATCATCTCTTTTTCAAGATATTACTTTATACAAATTATGTTCCCTATCCCATCTTTTTCTTTAGTGCTTTTTCCCTCAGCCTCTTAGAAACAAGAAAGAAGAGTTTGCTACAATGCTATATACAATTGGGGAAACTGGTCACAGTATTTGATAATATCTGTATCCTTCCATTCTTCACAAGTTTCTCAGTTAATTTTTCTTATTTTGCAGCCAGCTACCTGCAGGTAGCTAGCTAGAAACTGAACTACAGACTGCAGGGGTAGACAAAGTTGTTGACTACAGTGAGTTTTTTACCAAAGTAGTAATGAAAATTACCACAGTTTTCACTTTAATCTTTGAAACTTACAGCTTCCTCAGTACAAATATAATTTTCACCTTCCTTAAATGAAAGGGTTATCCACTTCAATGAGATTTAAAGACAGTAGATTTATTTCCATTGCTATTGCTTCAATAGGAAACTTATCATTACTTTTATAAAATTATGACCTCTGCTTTTTCTTCTATTTTTATCCTTCTAAATGTCCATTTCTGTCACTAAATAATTCCTTGAATACATTACCAAACCTTTTTGTAATGATTCATGCAGAGTAGAGATATGTTTTTTACTGATTTGCCTAATCAGTATCACACTTTTCAATCTTCCTAAATCATTACCCTTGTCAGAATACTTCTGGGACCAATGAATTCAGCCAACAATTAAAAAAAAAAAATGCAAAATGTTAGTTGCAGGCAAATGATTCCTTTCTGTCCAAAATATTCACTGCAATGTGTAGACAGGCATTAGATATTATAAATGTTTTTTTCTTAATACACATTTTGGCCCTGGCTAATACAGGAGCGCTCAAAATAGAATACTTAGTCATATTTGTGGGCATGCAAAGGGCATAGTATGAAAACAATTGGATTTGAGAAAAGGTCTCTGGGAGGTCATAGCTACTGATGGTACTTCATATAAAATTTACATGCTAAAAATTACAATTATAGTATGGGCAGATACTAACACGTAGAATGCAGGCTAATGCTGCCTAAGGCTTCCTGTTCTAAAGCTGTTTTCATTTGCTGATAATTTTGCTAAACTTTAGCCATTGGGAGTGAATTGTGCATGCTGCACCACCTTGATTACGAATTTTGTTATAAAAGGATCCATAGGCTACAATAATGTATATAGAGGGGAAAATAGAAAAAAAAAATAGAAAAAAAAATAAAGGAAGAAAAAAATTTGTGTAAAAAAGAGGGGTTAAGAATGCTTCTTCTTAAGAGACAGTAACATATCTATTATTTTGGACAAGGGTGTCAGTAAACAGTTTTTCAGCTTTCTGCCACTTTTTTTATTAAGAAAAAAATGGCAGACCACACTTCCATCACAAATTTCAAATCCAATGACATTATTGAGATGCATTCAATAGAGACCTGTAAAAAAGATTTAATACTGAACTCTGAAGCTGAGTTGCATTTCCTCCAGAGAGGACACACAGTTTTTATTTTCTGAACTCTGAGCCCTCAAAGAAGTAATCAGCCACAGCCAGAACTGACCTGAACTCGTACTGCTTCACGTGACGGACTAATGAGCACAGACCTGAAAAATGAGACATATGTTCCTTCATGTTTATTCCCTTTCCTGAAAGCTTCAGGAGAGTGAGGAGTGAATGAAAACAAAGATGATAGAGAAGTTGTGGGACAAATGAGAGTGTGGTGAATAAGAAGTGGGTATAAGAAGAACTGTTATCTGAGAGAGAAGAAGAATGGCTGAATCAGTAGGGAGGAAAGCTATTTGCTGATAGGGAATTCAGAGATGCATTACTATTGGACAAGAGAAGAATCATTATCCCAGGGTTCAAGACCATGATAGAAAAAGGGGCTGAGGGAAAATAGGATTTAATGAAGATAAAACAAGAAGTGTAGGGGCAGAAATACATTTTGGGTTTTGTTTCTCATTTGGCATAGTCTCACCTACAGCTGTAACTGATTGCAAAGTCGCAAGAACCTACATTAATTTTCTGACTGAGAAGGCTCTCTAACAAAACACGTTCCTCTCTGAGTACCATTTCCAAATAAAAATCATGCTCTGGTATGATTTCTTCTTTTATTGTAAAGGTTTTTACTTTTTAAAGGAAATTGCATCCAAGAATCATGTAAATAATTTTAAAGTCGACCTTGAATTTTATAATATTATCAGTAACATTTTCAGCACTGCATTACTACTGGGAACATTCTCCAATCATGTATTATTAGCATATTTTGAAAGAGAAGCTCTCTTTTCAAAGGTCACAGCTTCTCAATTCAAAAGGATCTGGGGGGAAGAAAAAACAAAACAAAAGAATGATGATAAAAAAAGAAAGATGAAAAGGAGAGAACTTAAGCAGCAGAAACTAATCTTTGGGTGAGAAGAAGAGAATTAAATTCACACTGAAATCTTGAGCTATTTTTGGAGGGTTAAGTGACATTTGGTCTACTGACAACGTTAAAGGACAAGAACAATTTCATTTCCATTTGGTGTAAGCAAGGAATTTCAACAAAATGTCTGGGCATGCTTTGCGTTTCAACAATTATACTCATTCAGGGGCATCTTTGTTTTAAAAAAAGTCTTTTGAAAATAAATAAGTAATATTTTAAAGAAGGAAGTGGATTACATTTGAAATACATAGGGTATATTAATTACGGAGTGTGATGCACTTTGTCTCATAGTTTTTTCTTTTTCATGTGACTGAAACTGTGGCAATTTGTTGAAATACTTCTGTTTCCTGTTAAGTAGTTCATCAAAATAAGGAATGCTTAGATGACATACACCTAACTATTTTTCAGTCTTGTTTATAACATAGGTTTGCAAAAATGTAACAACTTTGGTGTTCCTCTGAAACCAAAGTTAAAAAACACTGCCTTTTGGCAACATTTAAGCATTCCTCCAGCAGTAGAAACCAGTGTGCTGCAGTTAACAGTCCTAGAAAAGATTTCAAGTTTGGCATCACCGTCGAGGCACTCAGCCAACCACTTTCTAACCTGAAGGTATAAAGAGACAGACTACAGAGGGGGTTTAGAGAAGTACTTGAACCTCAATACAGTAGGTGCCAACAGATATGGTAGAGAACAGATATATGTGGGACAAAGGGAAAACTGCTGTCATTTATCTGTTGCAATGAAAGACTATTATAGATCAGTGGTTCCTTTTGCTTTCCCATTTTTCTGTAATCATTACATATCATTGGGATAAAAAGAGGAATAGCACATACTTAGGTGGTCCTTTACTGCATAGTTCATAGAGAGGATTTCTTGTAGCATTTGGAAGAGCATTTCCTTCATACAATGTAAAAGATGAATGATAAACTGTGATTAGAATGAAAATAATGTTCTCTAACAATTTTGAAGTCAAGCAGCTAATAAGAAAAGTGACTGGTAATTCATTATGATTTTCATGTCTATCAATAAAATACCTGAAGCAAGAGAATCGCATAACATTGCGTAGCCACCTTTGTTTCACTAACTGAATTTACTTTGTGGATAATTATGTAAAAGACAACGAGTCTTTTACCACACTGATTTTTCCTAGTGGATTACAAAAAACATAGGTATAAGTTTGTTCTCAGATGAAAAGTATTCTGTTGGAGTTCTTTCCTCCTTGAATATTGTTAACTATGTTGTGAGTCGCAGGCATGCAGAAGGGGAAATTCCATTATTGTGCTGAAAACATTCTAAATAGGAGTTTCTAGCAATGTGTTAGATTAGTCCATGGGAAGAAGTCTCATTCAGGGTATCCTATCCCCGGTACTCCTATTATTGATGGGTTTTGTACAGATGTCTTATTTTACAGGGAAGACATATTTCCTTAATCTGAAGCTTCATCATCGATATTGTGGTGGGTTGACCTTGTCTGGCCGTCAAAGATATCCATTCAGGCATTCCCTCTCTTTCCCTCCTCAACTAAGTTCATGAGCCAAGACAAAGACAGGGAAATCACTTACTGATTAATGTTAGGGGATTTTTTACTCTATAGGACATGCACTTTCTTAGAAGTCACTCCCCATGGCTGTGGCGCTCAGCTGTGCCCCGTGGTGGGTGTGTTGGACCAAGCTGGAACTGGCTATGTAGGGTTCAAGGAAGCCCCAGCCTCTCTTCACAAAGTCTGCCCTGCAGTCCCCCTGCTGCCAGAGCACGGGCCCCTGCAAACCCACAAAGACATTTTCTGTACTATTTTGAAAAAAATAAAACCCTATATCTTTACTTAATATACTGATAAATATTCAATGTAATATACTACAAATAACTAATAACATGTGTGAGAAAGGACATTTTGTTATAGCTTTATATAAAATAGTAAAGAAAGATCAAACAAAAGTCTTACATTCAAAGTTGGAAAGGATTTTAAATATTTAAATGAGGTAGCTCAAGAATATAATTTATCCTTAGCTGGAAATAACTTGATACATTAATTTGAAACCAAGAATGAGGATACAGAATAACAGAGCAGAAGTCTCTTTGGACAATCTTTTTTTGCTTGTTTTACATCTTAGTAGAGTCAAGAAAATTATACTTGCCATGAAAGGTTTGGTAACAACCAAATCCACCACATCCTGGTGCATAGAAAAAACAAAGAAATTATGAACAAGGCATGAGAAACTATAGGAGGTCCTGTGAGATAAGAAAGTGCAATTAGGTTGTCAGTGACATCTAGATGAAAATTAATATCAGCTGTCTTATTATGAACTAAACCTGTGAGACCCTACCTAGTCTGCAAAGAGAGGTCTGCAAAACTAGGGCACACAGAGCTCAGAAGTAGGTGAATACTAACAGTGTTAAAACATAAGCAAAAAATTTCTTCATGACAGAATGAGGAACAATGGCCATAAAGCACAAGTTTCATCTCAACATGAGGAAGAACTACTTTGTGTTCAGAGTGGCAGAGCACTGGAACAGGCTTCCCAGGGAAGTCATGGAGTCTCCCTCTCTGGACATATTCAAAACCCACCCAGACACATTCCTGTGTCACCTTCTCTGGGTGACCCTGCCTTGGAAAGTGGGTTGGACTGGATGATCTCCAGAGGTCCCTTCCACCATAATGATTCTGGGATTCTATGATTTTTTACAAAGAAAACAGTCCAGGCTTAAATGGAGCTGACATGCAGACATGATTATGTTTTGTCATAAATACATCTTCTGCCATTGAAGTCCAATAGACTTCCAAAAAAATTCAAATGGACATCATATATTTGTAAAATTACAGAACTACCTCATCACATGGACATCAGGGAAAAGTATGGTGCCTGGATGATTTTTCTATAGTAAAAGTTCAGAATTATTATCTTCAAATATGGTTTGATGGAACTAGTGATTGTTAGGATAGGGCAATTCAGCAGGTACCATAACACAAACCTGTGTCAAGACTATTGTTTGGAGTGCATCTGTCCCTTCCAGCTACTAAACCTCTTATTCTACAAAATCCTATTCTAAAAATTTTCTTTTCTTAATCTTTCCTCCTTGTTCCCTTGCTGTCTTTCCTATTGTGTCAGAGTCCTCAAACGTGGCATTGTAAATTTTCATCTTCTTTATTATAGAAATAGTGCATAGCCTGCCCATGAAAAATTCAATGACCATTTTACACAGAGAAATAGCTCAAAGAACACTCTGAATTTACCCATATGGAGTTGCCTGCAAATGAAGAGAATATTTTATACAGTTAATTTACTATATTTTAGGCTGACAAAGTGTTACAAGTAGTGACTTATAGTCTGTCTTGTATCAGCCTAACTCTTACTCCATTTTAGGTTAATCAATATTATTAGCTTTTCTCATTTAACAGTACTAATATGTGATCATACTCCCAGCAATTTTACAATTTAAGGTTTAATAAACTACTATTTAATTTTTTTTTATTCTTGATTTTTAATGTTTAGCACATCAATAATAAATTTAAAATTTTAAAATGAAATATATTCTGCTTATGGGATCTATTGTCCATATAGTTCATTGCAATTGCAGTATTTTTAAACTGAAAGCTACTGGTTTCATTTTACTTCTGAACATATTTAATTCTGTTTTCTGATAGTTTGCAGTAACCATATCTAAAGCAAGTAAAGCTAGATCCTAAGTTTAGAACTTCAGGCTTTATCCTTATGTCAATGCCACTGACATACGTGTTACTGGTTGAGAGCCAACCTGTGCGTTTTAAACTTAACAAAATTTCTGGGGTGAAAATTTGTTAGTTATGGCACTTATGAAGCACCTTGATTAGGTGTCAGACCTTTTTTCCCCTCCACATGAATAAAAGCAAACTTCTCCCATAGTACTGTAAATCATGTGAAACCAACTGCCATGAAAATGTGGGGTCACAGTCTCTTTTACAGCATTGGTGCTAATAAATGGCAAGTGCTTACCCATAGGACAACAATTCACAGCAATTTCATTTTACGGCAACTGGTACTTGTGACTGCAAGGTGAGAGACTGTGAATGTGCCGAGCATTTGAAGCCTTGAGTATCTTGTTTATTACTGAGGAATTTTAACTATTAGCATTACAAACAGGCTTATATGTTTGTAGCATGATATTTTAAGGTAAAAGGTGTGTCAAATTTCATATATAAAGAAAGGCTTTTTGCAAATGTATTCTGTTTGTGCATTTTTTTAAAATTTTTCCTTTAAATTACTTGGGTTTGACCAGTCGAGTAAATTATTTTTTGTAAAGAAGAATAATTACCTGTCCAGATGCCTATGAATGTAAATTGGTTTTAGACTCAATATGCCAAGGCTGAAGAATATAATTTTGTACATACAGTTCATCTCCTCATCACAAAAATGATACAATTCTTCTGCTTTATGATGCCTGTGTCTAAAACTAAGTAGATACAACTTACTGCTCTTAAACCCTTCTTCTTTCTCAGGTAAAATATATTTAACAACAAAAAAAAATCCAAATACAGGGTTAGAACTTAACACTTATCAAAAGTGCCAGGGTAAATTAATATAATGGAAATATATTTAAAGATAGTTATCACTGTCTAAAAATTATATAAATTTTTCAGAAATATTATGGTAGTAATGGAACAATCACTAAATACTGACATCCTTATTTTAAAGTATAGGCTTTTTTTTTTTTCTTTTAATGCACAAATTCTTTTATTTATTCCTTAAGTGAATGTATCAAGCCAACACTTCTGTTCTCTCTCTTGTCAGGCTTTTTTGGAAGCATGCTCTCTTTTAGCCTATCAGCATATAAAATGCAACAGGAGTGATCAGCTGATATACCAGCAAGACAAAACACTTTGTGTATAAAGTTGTTTCAATCAACATAACTGAAAGATATTGAGCTTATAACACTACAAACTTTGATGAGTTAGTGAACCTGTACATTATTAATAAAGGAGCAGTTTGGTGGGGAAATACTGCTTTAAATGAAATATGAATGCATTGCTTGTGCGTAAGAGCAGCACTTAGATTTACTTGCACGTCTACAGATAATGAATCTATAATAAAGTTGAGATCAAATTAAAAACATGAGATTAAAACGTTCAGTACTACTTTGCAATTTGTGGATCAGTTTTGCTGCTGCCTTGTACTCAGAAGTCTCAAGGTCTTAAACACTGGCTATGATAAATGTATAGCATTAATTTTTCAGGCTACTGTAATATATTTTATTTGTCCTAATTATCTTTTGAGGTGTTGAAAAACAAAACAACCAAACAAAACCAGAACAAAAACATATCAGATGCCTATGGAAAAAAAAAATTAATTACACAGGCAACCATAAATTAAAATATTTCCATTTGACAATAATCATCAATGAATAAAATATATACTTCACCAGAGATTGCTATGACTCTTCTACATATATGGACTTTATAATCAATCCAAAAAATAACTTTACTGGCATAAATATTTTATTTTTTCTCTTATGATGATTTATTTATGACCCTGATTTTCAAGCATATATATGTCATGAAATGTCCACTCCACTGTTACTGCATTTGGGGATTTTTTGTATTAACTCTGTGGTTAATAAGTCCGTAAGTTTACAACTGGCTGCACAAGGTGAAATGAAAACCAATGTCTAGAGTACAAAAGTTCTGTTATATAATTACTATTTTTTCAGCCATTAAATTTTTGAGTTTAATCACAAATTAATATTTTAAATTATATGTGTATTTATCAAAATGATGTGGTGGGTTGATCTTGGCTGGATGCCACATGCCCATCACTGCCCTTCTCAGCTGGGGTGGGGGAGAAAATAAGATGGAAAAAAACCCCTAACTTTTAGGTCAAGACAAAGACATTTTAGTAGAGCAAAGGAAGAACCTCAAAAAATGTTGGTCTGTACTTCTGATCAGCAAGTAATGTCTGTCCATTTCTTGGAAGCTAAGCTTCAGCAGGCATAGCACTTGTTCTTGAAGGAAAACACTATAAACAACAAACACCCCACTCTTCTTCCTCCTTTTCTCTGCTTTTATATCTAAGCAGATACCATAAGGCATGGAATATCCCTTTGGTGAGTTTAAATCAGCTGTCCTGGCTGTGTCCTCTCCCAAGATCTTGCCCATCCCCAGCCTAGTGCTGTGTGGGGAATGTTGGAGTGACAGCACTGATGCTGTGCCAACGCTGCTCAGCAGTAACCAAAAAACTGGCATATTGTCAACACCTTTCTAGCTACCAATGCAAAGCACAGCACTGTGAGGGCTGCTGTGGGTAATAGCATCTCAACTAGACCCAATACAAATGCCTGTTTGTATGTAAAAACAATTTTTTTTCTTTTTTTCATATGTGTGTATGTATGTATGATACCTGAAAAAAAAAAATTGAAGCTTTTGTTCTTTTGGGTTACTAAAAGCAATATTCAAAATTAAAGATAGGATTCTAATATGGGTTTTCACATAAGCAATATTATGTCTTTTAAATGAGCCTTCTGAAATGCAGTTTTCAGAAGACTTGACACAAATAGGTTTTTGTAGTGAAACAGAATGGAAGCATATCTTTAGATAAACAAATACTGAAAGCAACCAGCTTGAACTTAGGAAACTTGGAGAAAGCTAGATAAGTTTGGGTCACTTTGGTACACAAAATAGAAAAACTCAGTTAAACAATATACTAAGAGAGAAAATATCAGTGTTTTCATCGATAATATTTTATTCTTAATTGCTTGAATTTGTGGAAAGTAGCAAATGAGTTTTATAACAGCTAAGAAAGGGATGTTTGGTGTCAGATAAGAACAACATTTTCTTCAGGGGGTAACTTTCAAAATGTTTCTCAGATGAATAAAGTGGAACAGTTTCAGACAGAGTGCACAGGACATGGCTAAAGAAAGCCAGAGGTTCTTTATAATTTAAAACACTGCCTAAATACTTTGTGTTCCTGGGCTGAGTAGCAACGCTGATAAAACAATATTCAGATGCAAATCACTTTGAAAAATATTACTTAGACTACCTATATAATAGACTTCAGCTAGAAATTATTTTTTATCGTATTTTTCTGTTTTTTCAATCCAAGGACTTTAGAAGTTTAAACATTAGACTTGCATTTATAATGAACTGTAGTGTACAGTAATTGAATTCTGAGAACTGAACCCTTGAAAAAGTCCATTGTCGAGTAATGCTTAAGTAAGGATTGTATCCATTTACTGAAAAGCTTTTCCATATTCTTCATTTACTACTGTACCTACAGAATGTGATTATAATTCTGCAGTGCTGACTTACATAAAATTACAATTTTATTATGTCTCTACATTTTTTCCTTTTTTTTTGTATGTTCACCACTTACATTCTCAGTGAATCTGTTTCTTAACACAAGCATATTTTTCCTAAATCCTATGGGAAATTAAGACATAGGAAAAAATTATTAATTGTACATTTTGAAATTTAAAGGTCTACAGTAAGATACATATTGATTCACAGCTAATGAATTATCCAATATCAATTCAAATTTGCTATGAAAATTTTGTTTAAAGTGAAAGCACTAAAAGCATGTAACACTTTCCTGCAAAGACTTATGAAGTATCCAGGAAACATCTTTTTTCACTTTCAGAAGTTTCGTATTTCCTTGAAAGTATGATGAAAGTACATGATTAATCTGTTTTTGTTCATTATTTAGGAATTGCAGAAAAAAAAATTAGACCACTATATAAAAGATTGTATGATATAGAAAAAAAATGTCTTTGAATAACTGATGTAGTGTCATTCCTGTAATGGAAAAAAAGTACCAAAAAATGTAATGCTCTGTATAAAAAATAGCATACAGATGTAAGATTTACTTCAAAAGAAAAGTCTTCAAACAGGACTTTTTTTAACAAATCATAACTCTTAAACACTTCTTGCATATTTGCTTGTTGAGCTTTTGATGGCATACCCTCCCTTTTTGGACAAGGGTGAAAGAGCAGAGGAGGCTGCTGTCCTGCTAAAGTTCTTTATTTCACAGTCTCATAGCTTTCTTGAATGCAGAGTTCGAAGGGGTTTCATGATAAGGCCAAGTAGTAACAGCAGCAGCAGTAGGCAAACAGCAAGTAGCAAACAGCTTCTTCTTCTAATTCTAGTTAGGTTTTTTTCTTACAGAAGTGTGGATTATATTTGTTAATTTGTGGTGGCTCAATGTTTTATTGTATTTTTGTATGTTCTTTGTACCCCAATGGTTCATCCCTATCTCCCCCACTTCGATTCCCAGCTGGTTTGCCCCAGATCCAAGCCGCACCCCTGGTGCTCCCAATATGGTTATCCCCTCCCTTGTTCTGGCTCCTTCCCGGCCAATCGCCCAAACCCCTCCCAGAGTTCTGGACTGTTCTGTGTCTGTCACCCGAGCCCTCCCTAATTACCCTAATATGGTCCGCGTCAGTCCCCCGAGACCCTGCCCCCTCGGATACCTCCCCTCTTGGAAATCCCCTAAACCTGGAGGCCCCTTTGGGGCATGTGACTCCTCTCCCTCCACCCACCAAGACCATTGGACCAGGTGTAGGGTCCTCCCCTCTGGCGCCCCTCCCTCCTAATCCTCCGATTGGTCCCTGGTCGAGTTACTCCCCCGATTCAACCCCCCTGTATAAGGTATAGTCGCCCTGCAACTGTTGCTTGTTCACGGCTCATCCCCTTCAATAAGTTTTGGATTCTATCCACTGGCAAGCCTCCCTCCTAGTTTTTATCTTTCCCTTCCTCGAGGGCTGCTGACTGCTACACTGCCTGGAACCTTCTCTCTCCAGGGTAGAGCAGAGGCTTCAGAGGAGCAGCTTCAAAGCTCTGTGCCTCCAGCTGCTCCCCTCTCCCGCCGCACACCACTGGAGCTAGCCTACGCCGTGGTCAGTAGCGGTCACTGCGACATTAATTGACCAATAAGATTAACACATGATTCTAGTTTTTCTTTTCTTAACCTATCCTGGTCTAATTCTAACAAGTCATAAATCTTACGCAAGTATTACATAGGTATTACACAGATTTGCATATATAGTTTCTATCAACTCTTACTGTTTGTGTGAACACTCTATCTAAAAAATGTGAACAGTTCCATCTATGTTTTGTCTAAAGTAAAGAAATTCTGTGAAAACATAACACTTCTGCAGTAAGAACCGTGTTTAAGGTCTGTTTGCTAAATCTTTTCAATGTTTAAAGCACTTAGCATATATTTCTACTAAAAGTTAAAAAATCTGTATTTCTATTTCACTTTGGTGTGACTTCATGTATCTCAGCTTATCCAAAGGTTTTAATTCAATCCCTGTGCTTTGGCGTTCCTCTGGGCCTGGGTCCAGAGGAGCTTTCACTCCAATGTTTCATGACAGAGCACACTGTGAACCATGCAAAATCAAAGTACCCTCTTAACATTGGGTATATTAGATAAGAAGCAGGATTATTTACCATGGGCTAAGCACTTTGAGAATTCTAGCATAAAAAATTTTATGAGAACTTACTTGCATCTGCTAGCTTGGAATTCATGTGTAGAGATATACAGAACCCTTTGTAATACACTAGAATAGTCAAATGCCTGGGTTGCTGTCTAGGCTCTGGATCTGGGTCTTACATAGGCATCACTTGACCACTGGCTTAAAGAGTACTTGACTCTCCCTATTACAGCATCCAGATGCAATGAAGGCTCCAGTCACCCTGGGCTGAAGTCAGCTGATTGGGTTTGTTAGGAGGTGCTGGAGCTCCCTCTGGCTCACACCCATGTAGGTCCCCCCACCACATCTCTACTTAGCAGCATCTGGCACCCTTTCAGGTTGCTCAGTTTTCCAGGCATACTCCAATGATCCTTGACCTTGTATCTAGTGTCCAGAAACTCCCAAAGCAGAATCCAGAGACTGCCGCACCAAGTGCTGTATCTGGTGGCTCATCTGTTAGCTGCATTCTAGAACTGTTCAATTGTTCTCCATCAATTCTACATATTTGACAATTTTTATCACAGTTCTTCAACATGACAAAGTTTCTTCCTTTCCTGTTTTTCCCACAAAGGACTCGCAGTTGTCAGCTTTATCAGCATTCATAGGATAATCCAAAACCTATCGAATCACTCAAGCACTTAGACATCAACAACTTAGTAGATTTTAATTTAATAGAAGTTTAAATTAAATACTGGAATGGTAGGAAAATACTAACAATAATGTTGTTGCATTGTTTTTCTAAAAGCACTAATAATATATTATTGAATGCAAAGATTTATTAAAACTCGTGAAGAACAAAACTCTAACCCATACCAATAACATATCAAGAGCCTTGGGAAAAAAATTGTGTGACACTGAATAAGGATGAGACCATAGTAACAACCCCTGCACCCCTCCACTGAATAAAATAAAAAAATAAGATCTTGAGACTCTACAGGAACAAGGTCATACTAGATGCCATTTGTTTATGCAAATGACCAGCTACTGGTGCAGAACTGTATAATGAGCTAACAAAGCTGCTCACATCTGCCAGCCTAATGGAAATGGCTTTTAAAGTACAACAAGGCCTGCATTGAAAAGAGCTGGTTGAGCTGCTATCATTTCAGACTTTGGTGTGCTGAATTGATCACCCAGAGCCCATACTCTATTATTTACATGTACAAATATATCTGGTTGTCAGGAAACTGTAGCTCAATGTGTGCTGTAAGGCTTAAGCTTTGTTGCTTGAGTTTTCTCTGATTACCAACCTTTGAAGACTGTCTGTTAAAGATGATGAAAAGATCATCTAAAAATACACCCAGCACATTTGGTTTAATTTCCTTTACCCATTTCCTTCCTTCCTTCCTTCCTTCCTTCCTTCCGAATTCCTTCCTTCCGAATTCCTTCCTTCCTTCCGAATTCCTTCCTTCCTTCCGAATTCCTTCCTTCCGAATTCCTTCCTTCCTTCCTTCCGAATTCCTTCCTTCCGAACTCCTTCCTTCCTTCCTTCCTTCCTTCCTTCCTTCCTTCCTTCCTTCCTTCCTTCCTTCCTCCCTTCCTCCCTTCCTCCCTTCCTCCCTTCCTCCCTTCCTTCCGAATTCCTTCCTTCCTTCCTTCCTTCCTTCCTTCCTTCCTCCCTTCCTCCCTTCCTTCCTTCCTTCCTTCCTTCTTTCCCAATTCTTTGTTCTGTTGCATAGCAATTCCTTAAAGAGAAATGACAATGGCTATTGGTTACAATTTATTCAGTACACATAAATAGTGATAAACGCTGTAATGATCAGATCACTCATCATTTACACATCTCAATATCTAGCAATATCCAGTCTGTCTGGGTTTTGGTTTTGGTTAGGTTTTTATGGGTTTCAATGAAGACAGATAATCTACAAAAGCAGCTCTTCTGCAGACAGAAGTTGAAGGTACTGGTGTCTCCTGGTAAGGGGTATAATTGGACAATAGCAGGAGAACTGGAAGAAACTAGATGTTGATTCAAACTCCATGCTTTTGGAAACTAAAATCTCAGGTACTCAAATGTCTGGTTAAATTAAATCAACACAAATTTTTTCTTTCTTTTAATACTTATACTATCCTGCAGTTTCCTGTGAATTAGTATATCATTAGCTGAAAATACTTCCTGAATTGCTAGCTTAAATTATTATCAAATCAGCAATAAAATAATATCTCTTGTCAGAAAAACAGTTGTTGATTAAACCCTGATTCAATCTTCTTTTCTTCTGCACAGAGACACCTTTGGTAGGTGCTCACAGTAAGGGGTAGATTCCAGATTTCTGTTCCTGAGGTCTATTCATAAGCTAGGGTAAAGGAACTGCACTTCATTGAGATTTAACTGTGCTAGTAGAGTGGGATATTATCCATTCATCTCATGTGGTGGCATAACACTTACTTTGTGTTTACAGAATTGATGTACCCATTTGAGGGTGCACATCATAAACATCTTCATATGACAGGCAATGAAAAATCAAAGAGGATTATATCTTTCATATAATTTTTCACTTAAATTTCAGGTTCGGTCTTGTTGCAAGACAACAGTCTTAAAAGTAGATATTTTCAGTGAAATTTATGTCTTGGTAGAAGTCTATCAGTATGAAACAATTGCAGGAGGTTTTTTGGTAGAAATGAAATATGTTTCAGTGAAGTGAAGAGATTTTAAAAAAACTATGATGTGTTTTGGAAGAGTACAATTTTCTTCATATTCAGAGGTCACTAAACACACACATTTCTACATGCATATACACATTATTTACAATGCTTATAAGTATTTTCAATTAAACCATAAGTTGATTTATCAAGTCAAATTGTAAGTAGGACAATAGGACTTTAAAAGGTTACAGAAGATAATCTTATTGCAGGAGTCATTGAGCTGCCATTGCTTTAATACCATCAATAACACAGTCAGGGACAGCCAACAGGTTGTACCCTCTTCTCTCCTCTCCTCTAATTTTGTTTTCTGTGTTTTTATTTCATAAATTATTATTTTTTGGTAAGAAGTTGCTTATAGTTTCCCAAATATATTTCAAGGATTGTAGTGTGTTGTTCTGATGCATTATTTTAATACAGTTGATTATGAGAAAAACACTCACTGAAATAATAGACGTGTCAAGAAATACTCTAAACATGTCCCTAAAACCTAGATTAGAATTTACATGGAGTGCTTAAGTGCAAATGCTCTATATCTCATTAGCACTCTGTGAGCTATTCAATTCTTTTGCTATAAATATCTTTAGGAATAAAAACGAATGTCTATGAATCTGTTGGCTCTGCAGCTGATCAGCTTTGCTGTTAATATGTACTGATGTCAACCAGTTGCAAGAAAGAAAGGACAGCACAAAGACCAGTTGCCAAACAATTTGCACTCCCTGTAGTGAGGCAATTATTCCCTTGGAGGGTCTTATCATCTTTATAACATGAATTCTGCACAAGCTCAAATGTACTTAGCGCTTTCTACTGCATTACTGGCACTGTAGTTCACACTAGGGATACAAATTACAGGGGAAGAGGGCTGAAATAAGTCTGTATCAGTGACATGAAAATTAATAGACCAACCTTCTAATGTCAAATTCTCGGTTCTGAGAAAAGTTGCAGTTTTAAAGATGCAAATATGTCCTACACAAAGAGGGTGGATGGAGGGATATATTAAAAAGAGTAAATTTTCTCACATTAAAATAATAAACATTTGCGAAAAAAACCCACCTTTATCAAGAAGTACAAAGATGCAGTTGAAGATTATAATATTAAAGGAGGAAACATGCGGAAGGTATCTTTTCAGCTTTATATCGGCTAGCGCTTGTATTTCAATGCCTTAGAAAGCCTCGAGCAGCCTTGAGAGGTAGCACGGGCAATCTAGCACTTCAGTAGCTCTAAAATCGGTACCTGAATCAGCTGCAGAGCAAATACCATCAGCAGAAGCAAAGAGGGAGAAATACAGCTCCCTGCTCGCTCAATTCCCTGCAGTTAGAAGCCTTCAAATGAGACAGACGACCAGAGATGTTTACAGGAAAGTAGCTGAGCTGAGAGAGAGCGTTTGCCTCCCCTCGACCATCTTTTATTAGGAGAAGGGGAAAGGGGAGGACTGGGGGCGGACCCGGGGTGAGCGGCCAATCAGACACTGCTGAAGAGTCTGAGTTACATTTGGCTTTGCCCGCGCTTGGAACAAAGGAACTCGGAGCACATGTCTTTGGGAGGGGGGATGGGAAGCTCAAAACAGGCAGCAACAGAAACACAATCTCCTAGAAGTAAATACTGCCATTTTGAAGTTGTGAAACATATTTTAAAAGACAGGAAATCACTTTATTGTCATTGTTTTTTCTTGCTCAAGTGTAATCAGCATGGCAACTTTGCAATGGCAGCTGGTAATACTTGTATGTTTAATACTTCAAATATAGGAAGTTTTTCATGTCTCTGACCTGAACATGGTATCGACTTAGTCACAAAGACATATTCCTAGGAGATGACAATGAATAAATCACATTAAACATAGCAAAACGTGATGAACCATTGCTGAACTTTCTACTTATCAGGAGAGATAAGCACAAGGATGCTGCTAGGTGTGCTTAGTTTATGAAATTCACATATTTTTAATAATTTCCTTTTTTCTTTAAATTTTTAAGTCTGAAAGCTGCATGATTTCATACAATTTATTTAGTCATATACCAATCTGTATTCCTAACTTTTGAGAAGTTGAGAGTTTGTATGAGCTTTTGTTTCTTGCATTTTTGAATCCAGTATAAATTATATTGTTTATTAGTTCAGAAGATATATAATTTGTGACACCTAAACACTGCAATTATACAGGGGTGCTCAGACAAACAACTGTCCATGTATTTCATTCAAATACACTCATATGACTTCATTGCAGTTACTTCCGCGACAGAGATGTAACAGCAACAAGATTTCAATTATTGTCTGATAAAGATTCATTCTTGTCAGTAAATATTTGCAGAGTCGGAAGGCACAATTTTAAACAATGCCTGGCTTACTATTAGGCTACATGTGTTTGTTTTTCCCATTTGCCTTTAGTGTACTTTAACTTAAGCACAGTCTCACATTAGTGCTTGAAAGTAAAGATACATCATGGCTGTTGAATTTTGTTGGAACTGGGTTTTAACTCAGGGCAATGAATGCTGCTAAAGCCTTCTACAAGAACAAGTCTGAACGATGACCGAAGAATAACTGTTACAGGATCCCAATATTTAGTCCTGTATTTTTTGTGATATTAGTTTGTGTGGCCACATGTCATGGGTTAGCATAGCTACAGAACTGATCCTCCTGCAAAGAGGTGCTTACAGCTTCCTCTATGACCTGACTGAACCTATCAACTGGCTAGTTTGAATATTGGCAACTTTTTAAGCCACTTAAGGAGCTTGACACGCCTCCGTGATCCACATTTAAGAATGAACAAACACTGTGAAAGCTCTCTCTTTCTTCCGGCCTTGGGAGAGGTAACTGGGGGGGTGCGTGCGGCCCAGCTGGGCCAGGCTGGGCCCTGCTTGCCCTAGGCCGGGCCGGGACACAGCCATCCTGGAGCTGTGTGGCCCTGTTCCGTCCACAGTTTCCGCCTCCACAGCCCTGTTACCTGCAGGCGGCTCCACACCCCCCCCCACTCCAGCTGAAGATTCATCTGAGGCGCTGCCCGGCAAAGCTCATGTGACCAACAGTGATAAGCAAATTCCAGCTGTGGGGCCGGGTGAGATTAACCCTTATAGTGCTGTAAGTTTCCTCCGGAACAGATGAAGCCTGCAGACATCAATCCTCTCCCGAGTCAGAAGAAGAGGGTAAGGTGATGGCAAGTTAAGAGAGCACCAGAGAGACACCAAAGTCAGTAAAGAAGGAAGAGCTGAAACCCTGAGGGAGGAGAAAGAGGAGATGCTTAGAAGCTGAAATTCTGTTGTAAAGCTATGGTGATGGAGCGTACATCAGAGTACCCGTTGTAATTTCATGAAAGCATGGGGGGGTGAAGCATTCAAATTGTATTTGGGAGCAAAATACCTGTGCTGAAATAAGCAAATGACTGTAATTGTGAGCAAAAGTACCTGTGCTGAAATGAGCAAATGTTGAAGTAGCTGTAAGTTGATGAGAAGTTTGAACAGGGAGAGATGGAAGTGATGAGGATTCTTGCTCCCAGGGAAGGAGAAGACCTCTGTTCCTAGAGATGAAGATGCTCCCAGAGATAGGTGAAGAGAACCTTTGCTTCTGAACGGCTCATCCTTAAAATGGTACCCCAGTAGCTCAAGATTGGACCCTCAAAAGCAGTTGTGGGGAGAGCTGTAAGTCGGGGGAAGGGACTTTCACATGTGAGCAGAGAACCAACCTGGGCGGCTGTCTTGTTGTGACATTGAAGCCATGAGAGCAATTCTTGTGAAGATGTCTCCATGGCATGAGCAAGAGAGACTCCTCTCCCTAAGTGAACTGAAAAAAAGGTTATTATAGAAATGGTAAACTGACTGAAAATCTCAAGGGTTGTCTTTTTACATTGTCAATGGTAGAAGGGAGAAAGGTGCGGGGAGGAGAAGTGTTCTGAAGGTTTAGTCTGACTTTTTCTTTCTTTTAGGTCTGTTAATAAACTTCTTTATATTCTTTTAAGTATTGTGCCTGCTTGCTTTGCTTTTTCCTAATTCTTATCTCACAGAAGGTAAATAAGTAAGTAATGAGTATTTGGACAAAACCACTACACTCTAATTGGTGTTTCCACCTGGTTACAAACTGAACCCGCTACACCACGTTTTGATACTGGGGGGCTACAAGGGACGCTTCTGTGAGAAGCTACCAGAAGCTTCCTCTATGTCCAGCAGAGCCAATGCCAGGCAGCTCCAAGATGGATGTGCCACTGGCCAAGTGTTGGCCAGTTAGAAATGGTAACACCTCTGCAATAACATATTTAAGAAGGAAAAAGAAGTAATTGCACAGATGCAATTGCAGCCAGAGAAGAGCAGGGTGAGAATATGGGAGAGGAACAACTCTGCAGACAACAAGGTCCATGGAGAAGAAGGAGGAGGAGGTGTCTCAGGCATAGCAGCTGAAATAACCTGGCCCATAGTGCAGTCCATGGTGAAGCAGCTGTGCCCCTGCAGCCCATGGAGGAACACTGGGATGCAGAGATCAACCCACAGTCTATGGAGGAGACCCATGGCAGAACAGGAGGATGCCTGAGAGAGGGCTGTGAACCCATGGAAACAGGCTTCTGGAAGGGACCTGTAGAACCATGAAGAGAGGAGTCCACACTGGAGCAGGTTTCCTGGTAGCGCTTGTGACCCTGTTGGGGACCCACGCTGGAGCAGCCTGTCCTTGAACGACTGTACCCAGTGGAAGACTGACCCACTTTACAGCAGTTTGTGGACAATTGCCCATGGGATGGACTCATGTTGGAGAAGTTTGTGGAAAATTGTCTCCCGTGGGAGGAAACCCACACTAGAGCAGGGGAAGGACTCTTCTCCCTGAGCAGTGGTGGAAAAATCCTGTGATGAACTGACCATTACCCCCATTCCCCATCTCCCTGCACTGCTGGAGGAGGGAAGGTAGAACTGGGAAGGGGGAAGGGTGAGGGAAATCTGGTTTTAAGATTTATTTTACTTCTCATAATCGTGCTCAGACTTTTAGTAACAAATTAAATTAATATCTCAAATTTGAGTCTGTTTTGTCCGTGAAAGTATTTGGTGAGTGATCTCTCCCAGCCCTTATCTCAAGTAATGAAAATCTTCTTATATTTTCTCTCACCTGCCCAGTTGCAGAGAGGACTGGTAGAGTAGCTTTGGTGGGTGCCTGGTGTCCAGCCAGCATCAACCCTGTGCCCATCAACCCAAGTGCCCTGTAAGTAGAAACATTAACACCATGAACTGAAACACATGACCCCTGTAACATGCGGCTATAGGCCTTTTTTTGTTAGAACTGATAGAGCAACAGAACTAGAAAGTGCTAGAGAGTCAGTGTAGGAGTATAAACAGGAATATTTAAGCTTGAAATAAAAAATTCGGTGCAACTCGAACTATATAACTTTGGGACCTTTGTTGCTACCTCGGTCCTGGATCCAATACTTTTGTGGGGGAATCAGGATTGCCTCTGAGCAGAAAGTACAGTCATTTATAGTGATTTGATTACTCAAAGCAATATTCAATTCAAAGAAGCAATTCAAATATGCAATTTAAACAAAAAACCAAACCAAAAAAACAAAACAACGAGCCAAAAAAAAACCCAACCACATAAAAAACCAATCAAACAAGCCTGTTAATGTTTTCCACTGAATGCTATAGTCACATATGGTGAAAGCCTGTTTTCTACAATGTAATTTGGAGGTCTTGGTCAAGTATCAGTTTGCATTAAACCAGTGCTTAGATTCCCAAGACTTGAGATTTCTCACCAATATCTGCTGAAATGTATGCCAAAGCATATTCTTCTCTTCTTCTCTGCTTGTTCTTTTCAAGCATTCAGACTAATATTTTCTAGTTCTGTATTCCAAGCTTGAACTCATAGAAAAAATTCTCTTCCACTGAATCCTCTTACCTTTTGCTTTTCTCCACGGAGTTGTATGCCTCCTTGACTAAGTTAAAACACTGTAATTTTATAAACTGAGAACATTCTAAAATATAAAATATTTTAGTTCCTAAATGACACGTGATTATGTCAAGAGGATTAAGGGAGAAAGTGAGGGCTATTAAATTCTCAGTGGCCACATCAAGTCACACTACATGTCTAGCAGTATGGGGAATGTACATCAAGGCAGATATATCAACCACCTTTATGCAATTCAAACAGAGAAAGGTAATTTTGCAGGATCGTGTAGTACCACTATGAAAAATCTTGGAAAACATCTTTATCTGGCACATCCCTTTCATCAGCTATTCTTTTAAAAGGGGAAAAATGCTTACAGAATTTTATATTTTTTTTGCTTAATTATAACTGTATTTGAATCCTTTGCTACTAACCCCTTTTATTTTATGGCAGAAAATGCTAAAATAAAATACAAATCTGTGTTTGAAAAGTCATCAACAACTAAGCTAAAAATTACTGAACAACTTACGTCTGTAAAAAAGAATATATGGGTGAAGGAGGCTCTTCTTTGCACCATCCAGTACTCTCCTATATAAAGAGTTCAGAATATGGAAACTAGAGACTGCTAGTACAGAGGTGTGGGAATTACACCTCATTTGAAATGGAATAGCATTTTTATTAATATTCTCTGTAGAACATACTGTATTTTAGTAATACTTCACTTCCTCATTCTTTGTTTCCTCTTCTATCTCTACATTTTAGGCCTCCAAAAATAAAAATAGTGAAGAATCGGTGTGTAATTCTAGTTATTTAGATCAGCAATTCAAAGGTGAAAAACTAATGGTTGTTTGTGTACTACAAAATAAATCTTGTTCTTTATGTGTGAGAGTCTGCAAAAGCCTCTTCATGCTCAGTTTTTCCTACATTATGTCTGATAAAGTCCTCCAGGTCTTTTTGCTTCTGTAGAAAGTAACTTATTTATATACATTAGATGTGTCTTTAAGGTTTGACCTCTGTGGGATACATACAATTTGTGCCTGGGGTCTGAAAAAGGATAGGACACAGCAGAAAAAGGACCGGGAATTGGACCTGCAATGAACTCCTGGTCATATGCAGTTCTAAACAACTCTCTCTCTGTCTTGACAGTTCAGCCAGCTATTGCATTTGAATTTACTGTCTTTGGGCTGTTGCATCATCCACCTTGTATCTCATGCTCTTCTGGCATCTTATCTCTACACTCTGAAATCATCAGTCTGGAGACAGTTATTCCAAATTAAACATGCAAAACATTGAGCAGGTTTGGCTTCCTCCACTGTCCATCATCCTCCAGAATTTTGTACAATACTAAGGAGAACAACATGGACACATGTCAGTTTATGTCGCCTAACCTTTGTGATTGGGTCATATCTCAGGTTCATTTTTACTTGACATTAGAGATGTTTCTATCACATTTGATGCTACAATGCTTTCAGTGTGTCCTGGCAGGAGTTAAATCCTATTTTCCTAGTGGCATCCATGACAGCTGAGGTTATTCTCCAAGTATTTATGTTATTGTGTCTTTATCGCGTAGCAGATTTTTGCCTTGGTGATAATATCCTTCCTAACAATTAATTCATTATTATTCTTTTCCAGTTAAAATTACATAAATTAGCAAGTATGTTATAATCTAGCATAGGTAGTACTCATCTGATATTTCAGATGTCAACTTTTTGTCTGACTTCCAAGATTACTGGTAAGAAGCATTTGCAAGAAACATGTTCACACTTCCAATTAGTGTTTATACCACAGAGAGCTTGATATACTATTGATCTCTCTTAGCATGGTTGCCAAAAATTTCTCCACTAGTGCAATATCCTGTAATTGCAGATATACAGATGAGAAAAAGAAAAAAGGTTCCCATTATAGGGGAATTAAATTTATATGATATTTTAGAGTTGCTAAGAATATTGAAAAACATATTCATGTGGAAATAAATTCATACTGAAGTCTCTGTGACAGGCCCACTTACAGACAATATTCTTATCACCTGCATACTCAAAGTCTAGACATCATCTGTTTTCCTCCCTTTGGTAGTGGGATAAATCTTCCCCAGGCTTCACTCAGCCATACCCAAATATTAGGATATTTCTCTTCACTGTGGCAGAATTACTCACTTTTTCAGGAGTGCAAAATACTAGGTCTCTGACGGGGTCAAAAAACCCATTGTAGTAAGTAAAACTGAATGCATATCTCCATTCCTGGCTGGGCTACCTTGACCAAGGTGCATGGACATATGCCATGACATTATCCCTGGAACAAAAAATGCTTAATTTAAAAAAAAGACCCCAAATCTCTAAAATACTGGCTACAAAAGTGATCCTAATTTGGGTACATTATGGGTACAACATTTCTTAAGTTGTAGGTGATTTTTGAAGATGTGGAGGAAATAATTTTTTCCTAGTGATTAACTCCATTTTCGATGATAGATATCAAATTGAAGCCACCACTTGCTTTGGGAAAAGAAACAAAGCATGCAAATAAAATCTTGAAACTTTACAGAGTATTGAGGAAAACAACAAAATAAAGAAAACCTGTCTTTTCCTTCACCCTGAATGAAAATAAATGTGTGATTTGGTAAAAATCATGAAAATTTTTATTAAATCTGAAAATTGTATGACCAAATCACCAAAAGTTCCTTTTTATATCACTACTGCAATGTTTCAAGATAGTTGTAGTTTACATAGCCCATGTTCACCTGCAGGGTCCAGCTTCCCATATGTATTGCTATCTAGAAAACACCACTCATAGTAAAAAACTGAAGTAAGGGTAGAGATTTGCATCACTGTTTACCAAAAAGGATAGCAAGCAAGGAAGAAAAAATAAACAGGAACAGAAAGCATTAGTTTAAAAATTTACTTCAGACAAAAATTAATTTTCCATCAAAAAATCAGACTGGAATGAAAACTCAAACCTTTTTTTATACATACTCCCAAATCTAAGGCTGGTTCACAGTGCAAAATGCAACCCCAAAACCTCCCTGTTAGTGTCCTTTTCAACATTAGCTGGGTTTTTTTTTGTGAACCTATTCACAGTGTAAATTGTTAATAATTTTCTGTGATGATCACCACCTGCATTGATGTGTTTTTATTATTTATCATGGATCAGATCTTGTAACATTTTTCAATTTGACTGAAACAAAAATCTGTTGAATGACCTAAAAGCTAGTCTCAGACAAACAAGAGTTTTAGGGAATAAGTTATAAAAATCCCACCACAGGTCAGTAAAGTGTGGCTTCAGAAATTAGGAGATCAGCCTTCAATGGCCTTCCATGAAAAGGTCAGTAAATACCTTAGAGTCATGTGATTTTTTTTTTCTAAATCCTTGGACCTAAATTCCATCCTGAATATACAATCTACATCAATGGGGAATATTTTCTTACTCAGCTCCAGCCGTATTCATTGTCTTGACATATGTATTCATAAGTTGATTCATTTACCTGTTCTTTTCATACAGTCTTTGCTATCTTCCTCTATTTCATCTCTCTTTTATATCTCTTGCTATAAATAAAATCTGGTTTTGTAGCTTATCCTTCAAGTGTAACACCTCTGGTCCTCCTCTGATGGAGTGTCTGCTGTCAAAATGAGTCGAGGGCACACAGTTCTTCACAGCATCAGTCTGTATCTTAACTCTCAAAGGCATTGCATTTCCCAGAAGTCTCTACACCCTATTTTTGTAACAGACTTTGTACTGACCAGGCATCATTAGCAGTAGCAGATGCTGACACTGACATGTCCAAGTTAGTCTTCCTGACATTTCAGTGGCATTTTTCCTTAAGGATGATATTTGCTTTTCCTACGTTGTCTCAGCAGCCGGCCCCTCCCACCAAGTCCTGTAGATCATGATGAAGACAATGCCTTGGTCATCCCCACATCTGTTCTGCCCTCTTTCATTCCTATATTTAGTGCATTTGCTGTCATTTTTGATTAAAGCTTTGAAATTGGCAGAGCATTCTGACCTGTGTTTTTATCTGTCTGGCAGAAACTTATTTTAATTAACAGCTTTCTAACAATTAGTCACATACATTTTAAATCTCTTACAGTATAAGAGAGTAAGTATAAGAGAGTAAGTAAGAGTACAGTATAAGAGAGTAAGTAAGAGTACAGTATAAGTACCCCCAGTATCAGTATCTGGGGGTACTCTAAAGAAATTAATAACCTTTAGAATTGGATTCAGATTGGGTGGGGGAGAGGAAAAAGTCAGTAACAATAAAACAATTTTCCTCTATTTTTCTGTCCCTTACAGAACTAAATAACCTTTAATTCAGTGGCTCTCAATGCTTGCAAATGCTTGGCATTCAGCTCCAGTAGCTGTACTTTCACAGGACAGTGTTACTATACACAAGCTTTTCCCTACATTTATATCTGGCGAGCTGCGCTGGATTGAAGGAGGTCATGCAAAGGAATAAAGCAATACAGAACTTGGTGTAACGCCATTATGAGGGACAATCTATACCTGTTTTCCATTTAGTCATTGGCAATACTTCACAATAGCTTTACTAAGCTAATGCCTACTGTTTTTCAGTGCATTATGTGTAGCAGTAGGAAGCATTAACAGAAAGACTCCCTTAGACTGAGCTCATGAATTTGAACAGTAGGAAATGATTCGTCCTACTAGTTTTATACCAGCACTGCAATTTCTACCGCATGTTTCAATAGGTCCTAAATCATAAAAAGGACTTCAAGACCTGGCTGTGCACTTCATATAAAAATGTCAGCATTAAAAGAAACATGGAGAACTAAGTCTCTCATTCAAAGAATGATTTAATCATAGAGATATACTCTTAAGCTCTCTCTTTGACATAAAAAAATTTTAGACAGAAATGGTTTTGGTTGATAGAAGAGCTCCATTATATTAAGACTCTGTGTCTCAATACATAGGAGATATAAATTCAAATCCTTCATAGATAGGTGGGGTTTGAACTCTCAGGTACTGCATACCATGTTAATATTCAAACCACTTCATAAAAGCCAGAGCATAACACATTAGTTTTGGATGTATCTTCTAGCCAAAATCTCTTCCTCCAACATTTCTATAAAAAAGGCTAGTTTCATCTATATCTTTCCAAATAGTCTTTTGCAACTGCTATGTATTAGTGTGATCAGAGAATACTCATTAGACTGAGATCCTTAGGGGCCCCTGTGGAAAAGGTGTAAGCTCCTGACTAAGCTCAAAAGTTGTCTAAGTGCTACACTTCTAAGGTAGGGGAGAGTTCTGAGACATGCAGAAAGGCAAGATTAGGCAAAGGAAAAGCTTTTATGAAGCAGTGATGCCTCAAGGCACCTTAAGAATAAGGAAGACAATGGTGAACATAGAGGTTTTGGATTACAGTACAGAAATTACGTGATTTAAATTCTGATTTATATTGATTAAACCCTAGTTTCAGATAATCTTAGTTTCAGCCAAAACATGGCTGTATTTACTAACTTTTTAATTTTCTTTTTTTTTTTCCCTGCAGAACATGTATTTTGGGATCTTCCCACAGGAGCCATAGATTTCATCCATTTTTAATTTAAAGTCTTTTTTTTGTGGCTTTTGTTTTTGTTTTTGTTTTGGGTGGGACGTTTTTGTTTTTGTGGGTTTTGTTAGTTTAGTTCAGCTTGTTAGTTAAGAGACAGAAGGAGCATGGAGCAAAGTCAAAGACAGACTACATTATTGTCTGTTGTGTACTGGCAGTACACCAAGGAAGAGTAATTAAATAAACAGTCCTGGAGTCCAGCAACAGTGAGCACCTTAGGCAACCACTTCCAAGGGTGAACTACAGCTCCTAGGGAGGCCAAGTCTAGAATAGTGTTATATTATATGACTAAATACAAACATGAAAATGGATGCCCTTGTGAAGGGAAAGGAGAAAGAAAAAGCAGAATAAAATTCTTGATTTAACCTTCAGCATGTTTATTTCTAGTGATGGATGCTAGAGGAAAAAGTACTGTAACATAAGTTGTGAAAAAGAACTAGAGACAGGGCTAAAAATATCGTTCAGGTTACCTTTTTCCCTTCGGTTTTCCTGTCTTTGTCCCCTTTGTCCTCCATATGGTTTCAGAAAAACAGGTTATTTTCTTTATTAAGCAGATAATCCAGCCCATGCAAAAAGATTTTTAAGTTACATTAATAAATTTCTGCTTATAAGCAAGGGCAATACAGTCCCATGATGAATTAAAGGGCATTTGTACATCCTGAGATGATGGTCTCCTTCCACTTTGGTCATATGTTAGTACCTCTAATGTAAGGTTACTTAGTGCTGAGGCTACAGGTATTGAGCAACACTTGTTAATATTTTTTGATCCCTGTGCCATAATTTTCAAACAATTAAGAAAGAAGATACATGAAAGCTGCAGCACTGCATCAGAAATAAATAGCAAAAGTGACACACACATAGAGCAAAGACCTGTTCTTTCTGAATTTTCAGGTTTCTGTGCCTCATTTTGTGTCCATTGCTGTACATATATCTATTTTGTCCTCCCTTTCTTTCTAGTATCCAGCACATAAGCAGCATTTCACCACAAAAAGCAAATAAAGAGTGTCAGGATTTAATTTTCGGTAAATAAATTTCCACTTCTTAGTTCCCTCCAAAATTCTTCAGCTCTTACTTTGCTTTTTCATAGGCATGCAAGAGTTTAAGCTTGGATGCAGAACACCTCATATTGTCACAAATTTATCAGTAGTTTCATTTTGATCAGATTCTCATAGGACTTGGGGAAGAGAGATAAAAAAGACAGAGGGGAGTGAAAGAGAGGGAATTAAATTGTTCTAGTGTCAGGTGGGCTGAGGCAGTAAGGTGCAGTCAGCAGCACCTGAAGTTGGTAAAGTCAAGAAACTGTAAAAGGAATTGCATATGGAGGACATTTTTCTTTTGACAGCAAATTGCAGGCAGGAGTCTTTTGGAGCAAAAGCTTTTGGGAATTTGGGAAATATTTTTGGCTTTGGTTTTGGTTTTGTTTGGTTTGGTTTTTTGCTTGCAGTGGAAGTGCTTTTAAATCCTTGACTGCTGGATGTGAGGGAGATGAAGAAGCAGACTCTTGGTTTATAATACTCTATATGAACGAGGGTCTAAGACATTCAGAATCAAAATCCTATCTACCTTTTCCTTTAGCTAGGGTGTAATTCACATTCCTCTGCCTTGATTTGAAGGAAAGGAATTTTCAAAGAATAGACCAAATTTTTAAAAAATCATAGAATACATGTTAAGATACTTCTCATTTCCCATGATCGAAGTTGTCAAGTGGTTTCTTCTTTCTGTTAGTTTGTGGGGTTTTTTCCTTTTTTTCCCAGTATTGTAATCTTGATGGAAATGTCATATACAATTAATAGTGCACAAAAATAGACTTCAGGCAAAAAGCCACACAATTAATGGAAATCAGACTCAAGAATGTGTGGCTGTGACAGCAATAATAGAAAAAAATACAAGCACGGAAGAAATTCACTTCCCAGGTATTTGACTTTAACCCTGTGCAAAGCTACAGTTGAGAATAAAATCAAACGTGTTATTTGCTATGTTTCCTTTTTTATGAGAAATAATAATAGGTATAGACTGTATTAATCTGAGGCAGAACAAAATGCAATTTTAACTGAAACTTTACTAACAGGGTTAAGAGTTAACATACTTGGATTTGAGCTGGTTCTTGTTGTCTAAAGTAAAAACAAAACTTTCTAAACTGCTGTAATTAACACATAATAATAGAGAAATGAAAGAGTCATGTTTAAAAATCCAAAATAAATAAGCATATGCTATGGAATTTGGGTAGCAGGGATCTAGACATAAATTTTGATTACTCCATTTTGTCCAAAATATGAGTGAGATTTAAGTCTGTGTTCCCTTTTCCTCTCGTCCAGCAGAAAGCAAGACTTGGAGAGTGACACAGGCAGAGACACTATGCACTTAAAACAAGAATATTTGGATTGCTCAGGAGGAGTGCTGCAGCACAGGCCAAAAGATAAACTGACAGCTGAGTACGGAAGTGCAGCCTGGAGATGAGGAAGTGGATTCAAGCATGAGGTTCTGAGTAGCAATTATGTGAGATCCACTAGTGAAAACTCATGCGTGCCCATGAGTCAGAGATGCCAGATTAGACTCTGTGTATCAAATGCTATAAACTTCTTTTAAGAGGAGGCTTTATCAGGAAAAATAAAAAAAAAGATAAATATTTTAGTCTCTTTTCTTTCTTTGACTAATTAGGATATTTAATTATTTGTCAAGAGATGCATTCCAAAGGAGTTCAGGTGATGCCATTTTGAAAATTTGCTTGAGAAACCATTCTAGATTTATCCCATGCACAGGTGTGATACTTTCTGTTTCTTATGTCAAGTCTATGGGATATTGAGTCTGACTTCGTATCAGCTTCTTTATAGGATCATTATTTCTCCTCCCAAATAGGAGGTGGGACTGTGAATTTTGATACACATATACTCACTACTATGCATAGCCTTGCTGTTGTGAAAAAAAACCTGCTGCAGATTGTTGTATGTGACATTGGATTCTACCATGTTATTTTTTAGCTAGAGGAGCTCTAAACTGTTCGTGTCCCTGTGTTTGTTGCATAGAATATAAATAATTTTTCTCTGGTATAGCAAATATTTCATGTAGGTCATGAAATACCTGCAGTTGGTTTGTTACTACTTAAATTAACAGAAGATGGATAGTCTCCTTCAACTGTGTCAAAAAGATTCCTTTTTGAAATAATTGAAACCATTCTTCTAGTAAAAGTGCCTGCTACCCTTGGTTTACTGCTGAATTCTTTGCAATAGAATAGCAGAAACTATCTGGTAGTGTAAGGCCATTTTCACTCCTAGGGGATAATTTTTAAAAAATCTGTTATTAGAAAACAGATTTTTAAGTAAAATAACCTCAGTTTCTTATAAAATGAACAGAATGCCATATTAGTTTTGCTTTTACTTTCAAAAGGACAGTGTGCTTTAAATAATTGTTATGATTTAAAAGTGTTAATAGCTTAACAACATTCCCAGACTCTGAGAAACCAAATTAAATACTGGTTTAGTATGATTTAAATAAAATTAGTTGCATTTTATGCAACTTTGGATCCTTTTTTTATCTTATCAAAATGTTGAGATTAAGGATTGCATATATAGACTTCCTTCAGACATTACTGGAAGAGAGTGCTCAATCACAAGACCAAAAATAAAAAATATTCTTTGCAAATACATTTTCACAAAAATAAACAAGAAAGAAGAAGGAGTCGTGCAAATAATGGTAGAATTTAAATTTAATAACAGGTGTAACAATAGCAGATCCACAAACAACAATATGGTTGAATTTTTGTAATTTTCAAGTAGAGATCTTATATTTCTTTCTCTTTTTTGTATATAATTCACATATAATTTATCTTTATAGATCTTTGTATTTATTCATGAGTATTCTGCTAAGTACTACATTTAGGTTTCCTTTGGATTTTCACTTACACACTCTGAATAGATATATTTGAAATCAAGTTGTTAGATAAATGAATAAGCACAAGCATGTCTTACTTAAGAAACTAGTTATACTTTTGTACTTGAATTTGAAAAAAGTGAGGAAAAAAAAATACAGCTATTAGAAATCTTCAGGAGTTGTCCTAGGGGAAGAAAAAACATTTGGATATGTACCTATTTTTGTAGAGTACAGAAGTTGCATTAAATTAGGAATTTAAGGAGAATGAAGTATGTGAGTGCTTTGTTTAAAATTCTTCATCCTTTAAATGAGTGCTTTGAAGCTATTAGCTTACATCTTTATGATTTATTGAAAGTGAAGGCTACTCCTTAATATCCACAAGTCAAAATAATAATGATAAATAATAATGAAAAGAAGTTAATAACACCACACCGTTGAGTTTTCTTTTTTTAATAACCTTCCATTCTTATACTCCTTTTTCACTCACAGACAGCTGAAGAATCATCTTCACTATAATTTATTTCAAAATCAGTGTTCATGAAAAAGTTGACCACTCTGTGCTTCCACCACCTAAAGCTTTAGGAATTCTGTTCAAGTTCTTAACTGAAATTTGGAGATAAACTTTCTCCATGTACTTTGAAAGCTGAATGTAAAGCATGCGACTTGTAAAATCTGGTATCGCATTCTAAGTCTACTATCAGCACTGATCAACGTCAGTTGGAAGAAAGAAGCTCATAGGACTTTAATAGCTCATTTGAAACAAACAAACCCCCACATTACAGATAAAATTCTAATAGATAGCAGCAACTGCTTTTCAGTCTGGTTCAGAAACTGTTCTCTTAGTAAATCGTTGACAGAACATCTTTAGCTCTGAGGTCACCTATACTTAAAAGGACAGAAGGCTTTGTTAGCACTCTTTCTTAATCAAGTCTATGAATTCATATCGATGTAGAGTTTTCTGTTGAAAACATTTGGAGATTGCAATGATTTAAGAAGGAGGATTCTCGCTTAAGTTTGAAAAGCTGTGCTATTTCACATAATTAGTACTCTGATCTGGCTGAGTAATTACTGTCCAAGTATTGGTCTGTGCATCCATTCTCATGCTTTCAGTAAATGTTTTAAGGAAAATACTAAGCCATTAATCTGCCTTCTTCTCTTACTTAGTCTAGCTCTTTCAGCTGCATGTTGTTAGACCCCCAGAACTGTGCTAAGCCCCCAGTAATTATGTGGAATTTAATTCAAAGCAGTATGGTAAAATTAGGGTTTTTTCTACTAAAAAGCAAATTCACAAGAACAGTAGTATTCTATTTTTAGCTGCTGCCCTTAAATTTTCTGACTACCTGACACTGCTTGAAACTCTCCAAGTTCTTTTGCTAAAGAGCAGTCATACTAAGTTGCCTGCAGTAATCTCCCAACTTTCTGCAATCATATAATTGTCTTCTGAGTACTTTCAAAGCAGTGTTCAAAACTGACTATTGATTCATGCTAAGGGTGAACAGCACACGTACTGTTAAACTTGTCTTTTCTGAATATCGGAACCAATATTCAGTGTTAACCCCTACTTGGAAGTGGAGCAGAGCCCACTGTGCCTCCAATAAAACCTACTGTGTTTTCGTGCATGACACAATTCTCAGGTCAACTCAAGCTGTTTAAAGCTTTACAATCCTTAATAACCTTAACCATCGAACTTTTCTCTGTGTATTCTGAATCAGCAAGGGCTTCAAGATTGTTTCTGCAACTGAAGTTCTCCAAAGCACTTTAGGGGAGTACAAAATCAGATTTCTGCTGAATGCCAGTAAGTTCTCAGTACTTAACTCTCTTGTATTCCTTGAAAAATCCCATCTTAAATGCCTTCCTTTAAAAAAAGAAAAAAACAGTGCATCAATTATACTTTCAAGTCCTACTTGATATTTTAAGTGGATTCTGTAGGGATTGATACTCTGGTCGTTAACAGTCAATATCAGAGATGAGATTTTTCACATA
The DNA here is from genome assembly GCF_009650955.1 of Corvus moneduloides. Classification (NCBI taxonomy): domain Eukaryota; kingdom Metazoa; phylum Chordata; class Aves; order Passeriformes; family Corvidae; genus Corvus; species Corvus moneduloides. The sequence continues at coordinate 106,918,411 of NC_045476.1, read as the reverse complement.
AAGATGCACTAGCATCTGAAGAGAGTAGTTATGGAATACACTACCCAGAAGAAATACCCTAGCTGTTCTCCACAGCTAGAAGTTCTCTTACACTTTCTGACATGAAACATTGTTCTCAAAATTTGAAAGAAAGGCAATTCTTTTCTGAAAAAAGTCTTGGGTTGTTAGTTGTCCAGTGTCTTGGGGTGACTTTATGATGTGTATCCCATATTGCTGCTCTATACCCAGAAATTAATTTTTGTGCCTTTCTGTGCCTTTAAACCTAGCCTGAGAGGGGGAAGGAAAAACTGAGCAAAACTTTTTCAAAGCAGTTTGCAGCTTGTTCAAGGTCACACACAGATAGAGACTTTTTTTTCCCCAGCTGCAGCAGGAGAGCGAGGAAGCACCCGGCTTGCAATTTTTCCAGTCAGCTCTTGGCCAGTTTTTTCAACTTCTTTTTCTCCAGAGAGATACTGAGAGTTGGACTTTTTTCCTTCCCTGGAATTTTGGATTTTCTCTCTTTTCTGCTGGACTGCTTCAATATCAGAACACATCGGGAGGACTTTCCACTGGGCACAAAGGGCCTGGCCCTAGGCCAAGCCCCAGCTCTGAGGAGACCAAAGGGAGGACTCGAACACTTTCCCAGGTTTTTTCTCCACAGCGAGATCTTATTATTTAGCATTATTTTCCTTTTCCCGTGTGTTTGTTAAATAAATAGTTTTATCTCCTTCACTTTCCTTCGAGGAAAATGTATTTTTCCCAAACATGGTGGGGGAGGGATGGTGGTGACCTGCCTCCTCTCAGAGGATATATTTCTAAATTTGGCCAAACTGGAATATCCAGTCTTTTTTTTTTTTTTTTTTTTTAATCTGTGTATATTCCCACCTTTTGAGTCATTTTCAGATCTTGGTCTCAGTGGTATTGTGTGGCAATTAGTGAATTAAATCACTTCATCTTAGGCACAACCACCATCACCAGAGTTACTAAGTACATTAATGAACACGTTTTGACAAGATACACAGAAGGCCTCTGTGACATACCCAAGCAGAATCTCTTTGTTTCACGTAGAGGACTGGGGCACACAGATCCTCACTGGTCTGACAGAAATTAATGGAAATTATACACCTAAGCGCCTTTGAGGATCTGCAACAAAGAGATTAAATGACTTGCTCAAGGTTGTTGCTCAAGGAGTTTTTCAGTGGAAAAGTAGTTCCCTAAATCCACAAGTCTTTTTTTTTAAACTTTATCTCCAGGCTATATTCTCCTTTAGTTTTTGGACTGAGGAGGTGGAATTAACAGCATACTTTAGGTAATATTCTGCTGAAAGCTGCTGAAACAATATTATCATGGTTCTTTACACCACTCCTTTCTATAAGGACTAAAGAGGACAGAACACAAAAAACATGCAGTTGTTACACCAAATTCTCTATCCTGTGGATGTCTGTCTGTTTGAAGAAGCTAACACTGCCTTTTTTGTCTGTATGTCAGTCAGGAACCTCAGGGGAAAAATAAGGAAAAATACATGTCAAATCAAGCTGAATGCTCAAGGTGGAGAAGTGGTTCAGAATTAAGATCTATAGTCCCTGAAACTCCATCTCATAAAAGTGAAAAAATACAAGCATGCATCAGCTATAACATGTACTACCTGCATGGAATTTACTTACAGTAAGAAATCATCTATAGCTTTTCTTTCAAGCAGCCAGAGGAGACCCATGATGACAAACCATTCACTCTTTAAAGGGGAGAATTCGAGATGACATCTTTCAAGTTTAAAATTAGGCACTGATAGTGTACTGACATTCAGTGAAAAATGGATTTCTCCCATTTTAAGAAGTTGTCTTTCTACAAGCTCTGTTGCAAAACTCCATTCTGGAGGCTTTATTAAGGCCTGAATGACAGATTAAGAATATGGAACTGGAGCCTTTGCAGAGGTGTTCTCTGAAGCAAATAAATTGTTCCTCCATTTTTATTTACCTTTTCCTATTTCCCTATTTCCTTTATCAATCTACCCCATAGATGCGATCAACATTCATGGAAATTATCTCCCCAAGCCTCAATAAAATCTTCTGTAATTTTTATCCTTGTGATGCTTAGATGAAAACTGAGCTCCTGAGGGACTGTGTACCACATCACTCAGGGATTGTGAGCTGAACTATAAACAGCACCCGTAGCCTCATCCTGACTCCCCAATTTTGTGCGCTAACATCAGCAATATCTTTGCTTTCTAGAGCAACTTCTAAATTACTTGATTTTTTGTGTTCAAAGGGAGTCTTGATTTATGGATGTGCTTTCTGGCCCTCTGTAGCAAGAAAGGGAAAGTCATTCAAATAATGGAGGATTGTTGACAGGCTGGATGCCTGAACTATCAAATTTAAGCAGAAAACTCAGATATTAAACAGAGTAAGAGCCAAAATACCCTCCATGAATCTCCAGGGACACAAGGGGAGAGCTGAAGGATCTTGCTTTTAGTAATGCTTTTAAGGAGTGTTGTATCTGTACTCAGCCATAACATCTTTTATATAGTTTGTTCCTTGCAGCCAACTTGCAATTATTCTAATAACTACTTTTTTTTCCTGCATGTTTTGCCCTGCTATGAAGTATTAACCATTTTGATGGCCTGGATTAAAAAAATAAAGAATATATGGTGTTGTACCAAAGAGCTAAATATAATTGCCTCATAGTACTTTTACAGGGCTTTAAACTCTGAACTAAATGTTGAATGTTTCTTAAGTGCCTTCATCAATCCTTACAGAAACCTTGATTTTGTCATGAAACGATTTTTTAACCATTTAGGTTAAAAAAACCAAGTCCTTATAATATCCCACTCTTACAGAACAATTGTAAGAGATTGCAGAACACTCTACAAAGGAGTTTAGCACTCATTTTAGAGCAAGGAAGATAAGGTGCTGAGCAGCAAAAAAGACATCAGAGACAGGTTTATGAAAAATAAATCATCTGGGGATTTCTGTGGGGGTTTTAATTATTGCAATTTTAGTTTATTTTCTGTATTATCATGATAGGTATGGTTATGTAGGTAACTTTTAAAGTAATTTTGCAGGCTCATAACACATGCAAAAGGACTGTGACAACTGAAGCATAAATTAACTTTGTATTTAATTGAGGTCGATTATATCATAATTGCAGCTCAGATAATGGTTCCCAGACTCATTGTTTTGGTTGGGCAGATGCTGGCATATAAATGTTCAACTTTGAGTAAAGAAGACTGACAGTACAATTTTACATAGTATAAGCTTATGCATGCTTTCTTATTTAAGAAAAAAAGTATTTTTAGTTGATATAAATTTGTTTCAAATTATATTCAAAGCATGTAAAGAGGTAAAGCAAGTGAAGAAATACCTAAAATCATTCTCTTGTAGAAAATCACAACTCTACACACAGAATTTAAAGAGTTCACTTCTGTTTAAATGCTTACATGTCATCTAGTCCATTGAATAAGCAGAACTACAGCAATTTTTCAGAGACTTTAGAAGCTGTTCCATCACTCCACCTCAAATAATGAAAGTAACTTACTGAAAGGGCACTGGTCTTCTTCAGCTGCATCCCTCATCTTCATATCCATCATCATACCTCACACAGCTCATCCATGATATTCCTGAGAACAGTTCTTTATTAGAAACAGAGCTTCTGGAATCTCTTGCTGTGAGAGTATTTCTTTCTCCATGGTAGTGCTGTGACAATCTACTGCAGAGCTGTTCCTGATTAAGAAATGTTCCTCCTCATTAGAAAACAAACAGAACAATAATTGTGCAGCATTTGTTTTAGAGAAGTAAACCACCTACCTTAGCAGACAATGCATAAATGCCAGTATTCCTATAGATCACCTGAATCCCGTGCTTTGTTCTCATCTGTACTGGTGAAGTCTATGGGATTTTCCCAGCTGGTATTTCTGAGCATTGGTTCCCTAAATTGTTTTTCCATTTTCCATGGCAGAGCCTTTTTATCATAAACCAGAAAAATTCGGCCATGAACAAATACATAATTAAGAACTAGCAAAATGTTATTAGAATATTTTTTCCTTGTGATGGAGTCTTTAGACTGTTCTGCATGAGATATATCTCACATAAAAATAACTTAAAACCAGCAAAAATCCCAAAGCAACCCCAACCAAGAAAACCCCAAACAAATTAAAATCCCCAACCAATATACACAAAGGGTATTTACAGAAACCTCAGACTGGAGGGATCTGTAGTTGTGCAATGTGGTAAGAATTCAGAAAATGTAACAGAAATCATTGCAAAAGGTTGCATATCTTTAAACATATAATTATAAAAAACCTGCTGAGGAATATCGGTTGTCAGTTAGCAAGCTAAGTGATGACCTTTAAATTATCTTCTTTATAATGCAATTACCCAGATAATTTACCAAGAAGTAAGTTTCCTTTGAAATAACAAATTTATATTTTTTAAGCTGTAACTGCTAAAAGAATGTACTTCTGTTGCTGGATGCCAATAACAGAATCATCTAAGTTATAGTATATTATGTTATTGATATTATTGCTGAAAAATTTCAGAGTAGTTATCTGTCAGGTTTCTGCGTGCTAGCTCAAAGAGAGCCCGGAGGTCGAGCCGTAACCCGACTGCACTAGGGCAGGCACAGGCACACCCAAAGGCACAGGCAGACGGGGGTGCGCTCCTCACCCGAGGGGGCCCTCCCTGAACAGGGTGTGGAGGCACGCAGGCAGAGGCAAAGAAGGGACAGAGAGGGGACTTCTTTCTATGCAGAAGGTTTATTGAGGTGAGATAATGGAGGGAGGAGATGGAGAGCCGAGGATCTGATAAGGGTCCAGGGATTTTATAGTGGGAATAGGAAAGGTGGGTATAAGGGATACAGCAAGTGGGATACTTGACAGGAGGCAGGGTTGAGTGCAAGGGAACCAATGGAAATAACACAAAGGAGGGATTTAGAGAAGGAACCAATGGGGCATCGAGGAACAAAGAACTTTCTAGAACTGATACATATTAAGCTTGCAAAATGAATATACACAACCTTATACATAAAGCAAGGAGGGAAAAATATTAACCAATCAGGGGAAAACATGCAAACAGCAGAACAAGGGACTCATGGGGTCTCACCATGATGCAAAGTTACGTGCTAAACTTGGGTTGCTGACCACCACAGCTGGTTGTCTGAGTTCTCAGAAGACAGAGCAGCTGGGGCCACCTGCACCGCAGTAGTTACCAGTATTTAATAACACCAGGCATGGTTTATCATAGCTTTTCATATTGACTAAAAATAATTACTTGTTGTTTTCATACCCTGTGATCTTGAAGTCAGCAAACAGTTGCACTTTATCTTCTTTTCCAATTAGAACTGTACGTTTTTCCAGATTTAATAGCAAATTAATGTTAATGTGCAAGACTCAAACAGAATTGTTAGGATTGTAAGTGTCTGCTTTTTGGCCCTTTTTCAGGTCCTTGTCTCAAAATCTAGCTATGAGCACCAGCTGCAGCTTCAGAGATTGAGGGAAGGAGGTGAGAAGGTTTACCTGGTCCCAAACTAGGCAATTGTGTTAATCTGGAAAGAAACCAAATTTGACTACCTTCCTGAGGAACTCCTGCTGGACTTTGATCTTTATGGGGCTATAACTGAAAACAAATCTACTCCATGAAAGATTTATTTCTCATCTGGGAAATAATAAATTATACACGTTATCTGAACTTTTTCAGATCTGTTTCCTACTGACCATAATTGGAGCTTTTCAGGTCCTTTACCCACTACTGCTCACCCCAGCCAATGTGGTCAATGCTCCTAATATCAAATGTAGCAAAGTCTTCCTCTGATTAACTGAGACCTTATGTCATTAGTCACCAGCCTCAACACAACACTGGTTTTTCAAAAAGATTCCACTACTCCAAGAGCAGTGCAAGAATTCTGGGCCCAAAAATCTCAGGGGTGGAAGGACTGGATAGAAATTAAATAAAATTATACCCAAATTGGCACAGATAGTAATTGACAGATCAATAATCCCTTTCTGTAGTGCTCTCATCCAGTATTTTTGAGGTGATTAGAAAAAAGTCCTTTCCCCAAAGCCATGGAGAAAGAGAGTTATTTATAACCAGCTTTACTTCAGAAGGTCAAGGTTGCTCTATCCAAACCAAGGGATTTGAGCGCTACTCAGAACTGATAGTTTCCTTCCATGTGCTCTACAGAGGATGGATACAGGATAACTTAAGTCTTGAGGAGCTAAATGGGAAAGTGAGGGGAATTAAGAGTACAGGCAAAAGTACTGTAGAAAATGCTGATGTTTGACAGTGTCATTCAGTGAGTGATCTAACAACTCTCAACTACAAAATCAGAATAATTAAATTCTTTAAAACTTACGTCAGTGTCTCTTTATGCTTATTTATGGCTCTTATCATCACAATGATAGAAGCATTTACCAATTGGAAAACATGTAAAAATTTGAGAACAAACAATTACTCTTTCATAAATAAAAAAATGCCCACTGAGTGTTTAATGAGAAACAAAGGGGACTAAATACCTGAAAAATGGTTATTTACTCTATTCAAAATGGTTTTGTGTTCTGATGTTGAGAGTTTCTTTAAGTGACAATAAAAGTGATAAATGAAATAATTTAAAAATAAATAAAATTATTAGTTTTTATTATTTTAAATCTAAAATATGGATAAAAGTAATTTAAAGTAACTAACCAATAACATAAGGTGGGGCTCTTTTAAAGACAAGACACAAAGGACTGAAAAATTCCAATGAATAGACTGAAAGCTGAGCTGAATATAGAGTTGAAGAACTCAAAATTTAGCTGAATAAAATCTAGGAATTGCTCATATCTACATATAGAAGTAAAACCATTTTTATATACACATAAATGTGTATATATATTAAATATATATTTTACAATGGGAATAATTGAATTGTAGGATTGTTTTTTAAATAGTTTTAAATAAATTTGTATTTATCCTTGTAGCAGGTATATCAAATCATTTGAAAGTGGATAAACAAATTCATTCAACTCCAGGAAAAATCTACACTGGCAGTAGTTTTTCAGCATCCTTTCTTAAGAAAGCTTACAGAGCTTTCTTAGATTTTGTGGGAGGTTTCAATGGGAAAGGGGAATTGTTAACACTGATCTTGGCCACTCTTTTGTTATTGTACTTCCCAGAGTATGCATAAAGTATCATAAATATTTTGAGTATACATAGAAAAAAAATAGATACTCTTTGGCTAATCCAAACAAAGTCTGTAAAGGGTAATCAAGCTCAGGAATGACTGTTATTCATAAAATTTACAAAAAATGCAAACATATATAATTTTTAACCCACTCAAAGAACATGGATAAACCTAAACTAAACAAAATGTTTCAAAACTTTTTAATCATTATTCATGCTCAGAGAACAGTAGAAAAATTATTTTATAATGTGACTGGTTTAATATAAAATTAAAAACTAGTTTAAGTGATATGAACAAAATATTCTGACATATCCGAATTATTTACTCCTGTTTAAATAATTGAAAACTTGTTGTCACACTGAATCAGTCTCTAAAGCTCATTCTGACCATAATGATTTCATTAAAATCTCAAGTGTAATAGCTTTCAAATTTCCACTACAAAATGAACTTTACAGATCAAATAACCATGACAACAGTAAGATCAGACGGGAGAATATCATCTGGCTCAGTGTGTGGAACTGATATACCGTAAAAGGCAAATTTGTGAAAAGGAAAATCTGAGGTAGTCTTAAACAAGTTTACAGAAAGCATCACAGGCCTGGAGAAAACAGAGCTTTTGTGGCCATTGAATAGCATAAAAGCTATGTGAGACTGTATTTGTGATCAACTTAGAAGTTTTCTAAGCTGTCAGTGCGCTGAAGAAATGCTCCAGTGACTCTCCCTTGAGGAATCTGTTCCAGCAGACCCCAGAGTCACAGGTTTCTTCCTCACTTCCTTGATGCATGCTAAGAAGCTATGCCTGACATCTGCTCTCACTATTATCTGGCTAACTTCTTCCTCTGACTAATGATATGCATTCTCAACTTCCAAAACATACCTTCTAGCAGAGCAAAGAAGAATTTAAGTATTTTAAGGGAGTACCTTGCTTAGGGTAGGCATATAAGGCAATGCCAATCATGCATCTGACATATTTTAAGGAAAATATAAAGTGCAAATTTTTATATTAAAAGGCACAGTGTAAGAAATAAGGTACTGAATAAAGAGAGAGAAATATTGCAAAAAGGATCTTATGAGTTGGTCTTTCTCCAGTATAACTTCAACTTAGAAGCTTGAGGTGAAGATTCAAGACAACTCCCAAAGACAATTTGAGCTGTTATTTAAAGCTAGTGTCAGTCCTTCAAAGTACAAAGTTTTGCCCAAAAGGATGATGGCTTTCATCATCACCAGTCTGTGGAGCTTTAGTTTGTACGTAGGCTTTTGTGTTCCTGTCAGCTTTAATGACTCAGCTAATTGGCTCCTGTATCCTACGTAAATAATTTCTTATGCGAGAGAGTTTCAAATACTGTTGAGTAGAGCTCTACATACGTGCAATGTTGCTCCTACAGATATTGGAAAGGAGTAAAAGTATTCAGCGACATACTTAGCTTAAAAGGATTCAGCAACATACTTAGCTTTTTCTAAGCAAACCTACTTACATAGTGCAAATACATTTTTTTGTGACAAATGTATGAGCAAGAGTAATATCACCTCGTCTTATGTGGAAATGGACACAAACAGCTAACTCTTTTTTTGAAATAGAGCTACATTACAGGTATTTTCCCATGCAAGAATAAAAGAGTGAGGCTCAATGATAGCTCTTAATAGAGAATAAACAGGATAACACACTTTCTAACTGGAGACACAAGTGTGCTTGGATCATAAACATAATTTCTTGGAACAGGGAAGGATAACCTTCACAAAGATTTAAAAGGACATACAGTATATTTATCCAGTTGGACATCTGAAAACATGGTTTCAACAAATGATGACGGGTTCACATCTAAATAAAACAAAACAAAAACCCCCAAACTATATCAAAGTTCAAATTCTGTAGAAATTGGCTTTTTGAAGCCATTAGAAAATTGCATGTTGATTTTGAAATTCATGAAAATGCAAAGCAAAGTATCACAGTCATGAATATATTAAATCAGCCAAGTTTTGGGTCATCCCCATGATAGTCACTGAAGAAAATTAATTGCTTCTGAAGGATGGCCTGTGTTCCATGAGGAGTGCTGCACTTGCATCTAATAGATGTCCGTCATTAAAGTTTGATTGAGTTGAATGCATGACTGATTATTCCCTCTAGTCACTTGGGAGTTTCCACTAGACAAATAGTTAAAGTGGAGGGAAATGTGTCACTGGGTAGCTACGGTGTTGGATTTATTTACTATTGATTGACCTTGCATCAAGTAATGTGACTTTGCTGAAAGTCAATTAATGCTTATGTTTAAGTTAGTTGAAATTTTATTTATTTATTGGTAAGTAAAAATATGTGTAGAATCTGCTAAGCCCATCCAGGAGTATCTATTTTGGAGTTCCTACTTCAAGGCAAGAAAAATTCAGTAACTATCCTCAAGGGCATAACCAAATTGCCAATATTTGTGGGAGTATTGCACTATTTTCTTGGTGAATTTATTCTCCCTGTAGTCTGGCTATGTTATATGTGTGAGTTTCCCAATATCTGACTTATTTGCATGCCACATCAAGAATGTGAGACATGCCACATTTGTTTAAACAAACATATGAATTTTATTTCCATTCTTTTGTAGAGTTTTATCAACATATGTGTTCACACATGTACAATTGTATGCTGATCTGAAAATAAATACCAACTAAAACTTTCCTAATTCTATATTTATTCACTGAATGTTACAGAAATTGGCTAATGCTTTATTTCCTTGTTTCCTACAGCATGCATCCTCATTTGTATGTAGATGCTGCTACTTAATTAGTTTACAGATTAGTGATCCGGGTATCTGTGATGTGCAGGTAATATTTATAATTAGAGACTAATTTGAAATGAATATTTATTTTGCTGTCCGCATATCACTGGATTAAGTCAGAATCAACTGACCTATTTGTAATTTATTCTAAGGATTTTTATTGTGATTTTTTGCCTTTTAAAGGAATCGTCTTATATTGTTTGTGGGAATATTCTGTTGTGTATTCCAATGGTTTAACAGCTACCACAGATACTCTTGTTAGAAAGATGGTGTGAAAGACTGAATACTTTCGATTCAAAACAGTGCTCAGGAATTGAATGTTATCTTTCAGTATGCTTTCATATAAATAGAGAAATTTATAATATATGTGTGGGTATTTCTACTTTACAAACTTGGGGAAGGGGGAATTAATGAGTAGTATCTATCTATCTATCTATCTATCTACTGCTTGTAATGTTTCTAGATATATTTTTGTTTGAGTGTAGATTATAGATATATAATAAAATAAAAGCATTATTTTCTTTGTGAATTCTAGAAAAATAAAGTTCTTTCACAAGTATGGAATTCAAATAAGATTAAAAAAGAAATAGATGAACACTTATAGCTAGGCTTTATTACTTGGGGCTGGATCTTGATTTATTTTCTAATTAAAACATGTTAATTTACTCTCAGTTTTATTTCCAAGAATGAATAATATTTATCCTTACTTTTTACAGGAATAGCTGATTGATAACTCTTATTAGATGAATATTGTATGGTTTTATTCCAGTCAATTACAGCACTATTAAAGAGGAATAACACTGCTGTGCATGACTAAATTACTTCATTCTGCACTAAGAACTGGCTCAATTCTGTGCACAGTACAGACAGGTGTCTGGCATAAGTGCATTAACTTTCTGAAGTAATTGATAGTGTTCAGCAGTTATTAGTTTTTCCTTCTTTTTTTCACCTCTTTTATCTTGCACTTTTTGGGTTTTATAAGAGGCAGTTATCAAACCCTTCAATTCTCATTTCTTTCCTGAAATTGTAAGCAACAGAAAATACAAACTAAGTCTACCTACAGCTTGGTAACTTCTAGCATAAGTAGAATTTCTTCATTTGGTATGTTGGACCTGAATTGAACTTTGGAATCTTTTCATCACATGAATATTGAAATTTGCTCTGAAATTTAGAATACAACTGAAAAAAAAGGTATATGTACAGATGGATTCTTCCCTCTCACCTAGACTGACATTTTAAAAATATATTTTAAAAGAAGAAATCACAATTACAAATGTAGCAAATTTTCCATGATTTGTCATAACATCAGTGAAATGAAAGTATAAATAATTGAATCATTTTCAAGCACACTATGACTGACAACCACTTAAAAATATTCTGACTTTTCATGCCATTTCACATATTACTATGCTCAATTTGTTTAATTTTATGCCATGTACAGCTTTATTAAAGATATTGGCTTCAAATTGCCAGAGTTTTCCATGATATTTATCTTCTCAAAACTAACAACCAACTAAACCACACCAATCTGGCTGATAAATATTGCAGTGCAAAAACGAGTCCCTGAGTCCAAAGTCTTTGTTGCTCATCTTATTGTCACCTGGCAGAAAATCAGAAAATTTAAGAACTCAGCTGATGTTGAAAGACAATCACACCTGGAAATAAATTTTTCAGCTAACCTGTAGTATTTAATAATGTCGCATTTTGGATGCTGTGGGTTTGGGTTTTTTTCCATGGGTCAGCACACAGCAAATGGAGTTTACACTTCTAAATCAGCAAAAATAAATTTCTTGGACTTATTTTTGTAACTACTCCAATAAGGCACCTCCACAAGAGAACCATCAAAACCTGTGGATTTTATACATAGGTATACCAAGATATATCACATATCCCTATGGAAAACGAGTGAAAACCCCGAAAGATGAGATACACCAGAGTGGTCTCACACAGAGAAAGAGCAAAAGATAAAAGTGCCTGTTTGCCCATGTTTGAGAACATTTTTTATCAAACAACCTTTCGTCTCCCCTCCTTCCACTTCTCTGCAAAAAACCTGCACACTATACTCAAAAGAAAAGCTTGAGAACCAGCATTCGAGCAGTGGGCAATAAAGGTGTATGTAATTAGCCCTTTCTCCTACTCTTAGGTCCCAAGTGATTTTTTGCTAAGCCGTATTGCAGGGTAAGCAACATATTTAGTGCTTTAAACACTCTCAGCACACTGCAATGCAGAATATATACCTTAAGGTAAGAAAGTCTTAGGCAGACAACTTATCCTGTATTTTCATTTAATTTATTTCAAGATGCAAAATACATACCGGGAAAAGCAATTTTGTTAATTTTTACTGAGTAAGACCCTACTGAAGACAGAAAGAAGTGCAATAAATAACCCCAATCTTTGCTTGGCATAGCTATTGGTTGTGTGAAGGCCAACTCCTTCTCATGGGACTAGAGGCTACCTTTGCTCTAATTACAATTTCCTATATGGAATGTTAAATGTCTAAGGACTAATGAAACAAATCTTACCTGATAATCTAACATTTTAGTAGTTGTATCATCCTTAAACATCTTATGTTTTATAGACGCTGAATTTAGAGGAGTTTTTAAGACAATCTGTCTCTGTTTCTTTTCTTCCACAGAAAAGGTTGCAATAAATAATGGAGGAATGCGTAGGTCTCTGTATACTTCTGCTTGTCTCTTACTTGAGTGGGGACACTCACCAAGGGCACATCCCCGGCTCAGGATAGTGCTGGAGTTTGAGAACTGGCTGACACAGCACTATAGAAATGGTTTGATCTTTGCACTCATTCTCAAAGCCATCCATCCTGACACAAATGGGCACTGCCATGAGGCATTCAGGCAAGCATGGAAAATGGCACCTTTTCCCTGTCATAACTGCTGAGAGTGGATAACTTTTGGTAAGTCTGAAGACATACGTCATTCCACTGGGCAGAGCTAAACTGCCCTGGAAGTAGGAGTAGAGATGGGTTGGACAAGTTCGTTGATCACGGGGAACTCTACCTCCAAACATTATACTGCTTGGAAGCAATATGCCCACCTGGGTCTCTTCCAGCTTTTGAGCTAGAGGCTGCAAACTGCCACTTTATAGACATAATTAGACAAAGCTTAGTGCTGCAGTCTGACATCCTCTGAAAAATATAAAACTTATCTGAGGAAAGCAGTAGACACTGTACTCTAGGGAGCATTCCTGCACTGCTGGGAAATCCAGCAGCAACTCTTATTTCCATAGCTCTCTGAAATCCTTCTAGTAGTGGGTTACCACAGCTATTAAATACACACATAACTCCATATAATCCCCTGCTTCCTCCCTTCCCCATTTGTCCATAAGATATATTCAAAGATTTCAAAGTAAGCTGTTATCCAAACTATGCTTGGTTTTTATTCATTTTCTCCATTTCACTTCTTTTCTTCTTTGCCTCTGTTTCGTGAGTTCTTTTACTCAGAGTTCAGATTGAAACGCAGGAGACACGGAGTTTATCTTTGGACTCAAATGTTTATTATTTCTTATCTATAATATAGCTGCACAGAATGTGCCCCTGAGTTAACAAGGTGAAAAATGGCTCTGAGTTCTAACTTCCAAGGTCTTTTAAGGTCCAAATTACCCAATTATGGAATGCCAACTAATTTATTTTTACTTATAATCCAATAACTGACTATTCATGATCCACACTGCGGGATTTTTGAACCAATAAAAGAAATCCCAGATTTGTGAAGAAGAAGGAGAAAAGAAGAAGAACAAACCCACACCCAAAATCTTTCATATTGTTACATATATCCCATAAACCCGATTTTTCTACATCTCTACATACTCCACCCAGTAATATAACTTTAATTACACAGCAACAACCTCAGTGCTATTACATAAAAAGGGAAGCCTTTCCCAAGGCCTCAGGTCAAATTCAGTGTGCTTCTGAGGATCACTGTCTGTCAGCACTGAAAGGCTGAAATTCTCAGAACTTAGGGTTCCAAAATGTTTTAGTTTTTATGTCATGATTTTTGTGCTATTTTTCATGAGAAACTATATATTTTTCTATTATTATTTTTCTGCTCAAGTGATTTTGGAGCTTGATCTATTTGAGGTCATACTGAATGCATATTTGGAAGGAGGGGCACATGACTGAACATGGGAAAAAGAGCTTGCAAACAATCATGTCTACAAGGAAACTGTTTGCCACTAAGCAAACATAATTTCTGTTAAAGGAACGGGTAAAGATGCAATGTCTGGGAATTTATATCTAAGTTTAAAAAAGGACACTTGTGTAGCTGTCTGCAACACAGATAATACAATACTCATCAGGACTTTCCAAGTGACCTCAAATATCTGAAAGAAGAAGACAATAAAGAAACAATGTTAGCGTGCTAGAGTGCAAGATGAACACTGAGAGGTAGAGAAAGGAATGAGTACCTGGAGGATGTCAGGTTGAGAGCCAGATCTCCTGCAACTGATGTGATGATTCTCTGGGACCACAAATCAAAACTTCACCATAATCAGAACACCTGGGAAAAAAAAGAAAGAGGAAAACACTAAAATTAAATTTTGTGAAAAAAACCCAAAACCAAACAAACCCTACACCAGCTATATCTCTTAGATAGCTTAGCAAAATCAGCTCCTTACATTTATGCATACTAGATCACACATCAAGTAATTCCTGGAAATGACAAAAAAAAAAAAAATCTATTATAGTAATTATTTTTTTTTTCCATTTAGAGTGTAAACTTTTGGTAACATTTTTAGTTTCATTATCTTTTGAAAAGCCCCATCAAATTTGATTAAATATGAACTTATCTGTTACAATTTCACTGGCTTTCTATCTCAGCAGCACTTGAGAAAGAAGAGAAATAAGACAGTACATTTGAACAGCTGCTCTATTAGACGGGCCTAGATCTTTTCTCTGCCCACAACCTCAGTAACTTGTAAAAAGCCTAATTGCTGGGAAACACAGATTGTCTATACTATGAGAGACACTATTTGCAGTTGCAGTAGAAACCTTTAACTGAATTGAATTCAAAAATATATTTTTTCTTTGGTGTAGGTCATTCCAAGGACTGGAAAAGGGCTTAGGATTATTGCACTACTTTCTGCAGTATTTTCTAGACCTTTATTAAAATGAAGAAGGACAAGCAGAAATTCCTGGAAGATTGTGGTACTTTCCCTAGATCAAAGTATTGACTTTTACCTCATAATTGTAGTTAGATCAAATGTCTCTGCATGTTTCTATACAGTTGATGATTGTACCACACTGCAGTTCTTTAGCATTTCTACTTCCAATTTGCCTGAGGCTAGAGATGAAATTCCTCCCTCCTTCTGGTATGCATGATTGCAAACGTGGCAAAATAAGAAATCTATGGAAACAAGAACTAAAAAGTTATTCTAAAAGCAAAAACAAATAAGAAAAAAAGAAAGTGCAGTATTCACATAGGGTGGAAGAAGTGTTAATACTTCTATTTACTCATTTTCTCTTTATTTCCTATCGAGATTTTGACAGCAAGTGGTAAGTTGAAGAAACGTAGAAAAGATTGACAGGAAATATTACTAGGGGGAAAGCTGAGGAGAGAGTACAGGATTGTAGAAAGCATCAGGCTACACTGGCAGAAAAAGCTCGTGCAGAGGATTTTCAATCAGACCAGCAGTCAGCAAGTAGGAGGAAATAAATACTGAAGTGACAGCTCAGCTGTCAGACCACGTGTCCATCAAAAAAACCCTGGCCTGCTTGCCTGCCTGCCTACCCTGTTGGCCCCAGAAGCTCTTCACCCTGGAAACAGAGGAGGATACCTTCCTGGGTCGGGTGTCCTGAAAACAGACCAGAGAGCAGTGGAAATTCTGTCTGCTGCTTCTTATGTTCACAGATGTGTCAAGGGAGAACACTTTTACACACCTTTGCACCAAGGACAAGACAGGAAGTAAAGGTGAAAGCCATGTCTTTGCCTCTTCTATATCTTGCATGTAAGTATGGGTCTCTTTTTAGATTCCTCATTTCACTGCTAGACACATTTTCAGGAAAAAAATTGTCACATTTCTTTAATCCAATGCTAAATTACTGTAAACCTATTTAACTATATAAACATTTACATTCATATTTGCATATGAATATGCCATGTATGTAAGGATCACAAAGATATTTCCACCAAAAAGAATGTCTCAAGTTATCAAAAAGGTAAGGTGAGGGTGATTAAATACTTACATAGTAAGAGGATTAATAATTACATTGAGAAAGGTTAAAAATAACATTGAGGAAGTATGTCAAAGTATGGAATTGAAGCTAACCTTCTCTAACTTGCAAACAGTTTGCTAAAAGTGTGGTAAACTTTGAATATTTTCGGAGTGTTAGATTTTTGATAAATTATATAGAGTATATAGAGTGTCTATGTCCTAAAATCTATATTTGAGATTATTCTGATGCTTGCTGTAATAGGAAATCTTTTAATCGCTATTTAAGTTCTGACTGGCTAAGGTAAGCCAGTTTTCTGTGGGTATTTCTCATTTGAAAAGTATCTTTCAAAGAGGTGAAAATTTTCAGCCAACCATCGTGTTGTGAAAAAAACCCATAAAACGTGAAAATTAAATTAGATATTAAGAAAATTCTTTGAAGACCAAGGTCAATTAGAGAGTGACATAAGGGAAATTGTTGAAGACTCACTGAAGATATTTAAGGCTATCCTAGAAATACATAGGACTAATTATATAGCACTGACTTTCAAAGTGTTGTACAGACATGAACTAATTGATCTGCTCAACACCCATCAGAGACAGGAGAGGAAGTATTGCAAATTATAGCACCACCTGCCACAGCTTCTGGTAAAAGGTAGAAAAAAACCCTTATTTTCAACAATCACCCCATTCTGGACTTTCTGTCTTTGGTAACTAAATGCATATGCTTATGTGTATATGCAAACTGAAACAACCGAAGACATGTAAAAGTAAACGGGAAAAAAAAAAGATATGAAATTCTGGTTCTGAAGGACACTAAACATGCATTTGGATTACTGAACAATTCTATTATTCCAGCTCTTATGATCCATTGGGGTCAATAGTGTACAAAGTTAAAATATTAAAGACTTATTAATAGTCTAATACTAATACTAAAACTAATAGTCTTTACCCTACATCTCATCATATACTGAGCAGTAGAGCTCTAGAAGCTGGGAAGTAATTTTTTGTCCTGCACTGACTTGTGAATCAATTATATTCTTAGTTTGTCTTACTGCAGTCATTAAAATTCTTCTTTGCTACAGTTGTACAAACAAATCAAGGATGTTTTAGCAAAAAGACAACAATTCAAGAAAAAACAGCAGATGAATATACTCAGAAACAACATATTGTTCTTATGTTTGGCTGTGACATAAGCATATCCTAAATTTTCAGCATTGAAACAAAATAAAATTACTTACATATTGCTTTGGTAACTATGGAAAAATAGCTGCTTTGGTGGTAGACATGCAGTAGATAAAGTGTTCAGCAGCAGTGTTTGACTGACATTTGTCTTCTTTGAAATATCAGAGAGGAGAGAACTCAGAGAATTCAAAAGCAATGTACATGTCATAGAGTCAGACAGTGATGATGTTGTCTAGGAAAGGTGGTGAGAAGAGAACTTAGCACTGAACTTGACTGGGGAAATTTTTATTATTTGTATACATGGAAGGGGTATATTGCTAGGTTTTCTTCATGAAATCAGTTGCAAAAAGAAATGCTCCCATCTTTCTTTAAAAGAGGCTTGTGAACCTTGTCTGAAACTTGAGCCGGAGAGTGATATAAACCCACACATTATTCATGGAAGGGTAACTAGTGGATTTTCCAGATAGTGAAGTACAAGCAAATCTTCTTTAGTTATTGTTTAAGATTTCTAGATTTCTTATAGCAAAAGTAAGGGACCTCTAAAATATTTTGAATTATTAGAGAGAAATTATGTACCTGGACTTGTATATGACAACATTTTAAACTGTCAGTATTAATTTAAGAACAATGTGCCCAGATTTCCTTAGCTCATTTAGGCAGCATAGTGCTTTTAGTCAGATTTCTCGTCTTTAAATTAACCTTAAAGACAGACTAACTAATAAGCTTGCAGTTGAGCTGGGGTGTGGTCTTAGTTATGGAGACACACTCTAGTCCCTTTAGTCTTTCATGTTTGGACAAGGTTTAGTTCTGAGTTTTGAACCTAGAGAGAAAAGATGGTATCATACCTCTTTTTATAGTGATGCCACTTGTCCTTTACGTGCACTGAATCCCCTTAAATATAATGAAGGAAGATTATAGATAAATAGTATTTCATTATTGGTAATAGAGAGTTGTGAAATTTGTGACATTTATGAAATTTATATTTTTGCACAAATAGTATTAATGTAAAACTAGCTAGTGACCAGATTAGTGTAAATCTGAGGAAGTCTCAGAGCAGGAAAAATAAGGATTCATAGGAACACTTTCATTTTCTGTTTAAAAATATCTAAAGATAATAAAATGGGGAAAAAAATTTACCTAGTGCATAATAAACCCATAATAAATTGCTCTTATTGCTCCAAGGCATAAGCAATGTCAAGAGTTAAGTAGGAGTCAAGTTACATCGGTTTGGATTAAAAAGTGAGGGCTATAAATCTTCATGCATTCAGTTATAAGATAGGAACTATCTAATAAGAAGTCAGAAGAAATTTTCCTTTTAGGCAGATTTTTTGATAGAGATTTTAGTATCTTTTCTGATGTATTCAATCCTGACTATTGAAGATGAAATAAATAGAGAGAGCCTTGATTCATTATAGCAATTTCTACATATTTAGAAGTTCTTAAAGACCATTTTGGCCTTGGTAGTTCAGTCAGACTGGAGGCATTTCAAAATTGGTACTGATGACTACACCTCAGCTTTTCAAACTGTAGAAAAAATATCCCTATACTCACATTAAAAGTAGGTGAAAGTTTGAAATATCTGAGCACACTGACTGCATTCTATCCTTATTTTTCATATATTCTGGATGTATTGCTGCCTGAGTGTTCTAGACATAGAATAGGCAGAGGTATATGATGCCCATCACTTGGTCTACTGTAGCCTACAAAACATCTTACCCTAGAAAACCTTAGAATAATGGCAGATCATAGATCTGTTGAAGCAGATCTGCAATACATGTGAAAATCTGTGTCGTGGAAGATGCCTTATTCAAAATGATTTCATAGTGTCATATCTCAAATTTTACTGGATAAATCATATTTTTTTTTGTTTCAAATGTGAAGTTAACAGTTATCTGGAAGAATGCAGGGATTAAAATAAATATTATACCAGTTGTTCATTCTGCTCTGCTTTGTACAAATGCTATTTTTGAAATAAGAAAACCCTAATTCCAAACACGTCAGTCAAACCTTTTTCTGCCAGAGTATAGCTTGAAAAAAAACAAAAACCACAAGCAACAACAAAATCACAACCAAAGAAAACCACATAAAAATCAAGAAAATCACTTTCTTTAGACTAAATAATTAATATTTGTACTCGTTATCTACAGGTAGGGGTTAATTGTTAATACAGGCTTTGAAGTGGTTTGGATGAAGATAGGTCAATGAAGAATAAAAGTAAAAACTGCAGGTGATATTCAGAATTCTGTGGACATCAAGAATGCTTTTCTATAGTGAAATCTTATGTTTACAAAAATTTTACTGGAGAAAGAATAGGACTATACATCCACTAAAACGAGTAAAAGGTTCTCTCTCCATAAAGGGTAACAAACTTTTGCAGAGTATCCTAGGCTCAAATGTAAAATCCCTGCAATGCCAGATTTTCAGGGAGATTCAAGGACTTTCTTTTTTTCTGTACCTGAAGGCTTATGTTAATCCAGTCAGTAAAGCCAGTAATTTATTGAGCACACAAGGATGGCAGTCGTTTGGGTTGTCTGTGTTTACTTTGCTTTTGTAAACTACATTTAATGGAGAGCCATCTCCTGTGACAGGAGCTGTATCTCACCATAGGGAGTGTGCCATGAAAATCCTCCAGTTTCTTCTACACAGGGTAAGGGGGCCCCTGTCTAATTACAGATTTATTTATGTTTATGCTCCAGCAAATGCAGTCAAAGATCACAGCACCTGGATAATGCAAAGCTCTGAAAGGAGGATATTGCACTTTAGAAGAAGTACCAAAATGCCACCAAAGACTGGAAGATAGAGGAGAAGAAATAGGAGAAGAAATAGAAGGGTAATTTTGGGGATGTTCAAAGCTTGGGTTTAATAATCAAAAGTTACTAGCAGTGCTCTAGAATTCAAAGCTCAGCACTTATATTTGTTATTTCACTAGTCTTGGAGAAGAAATGAAGAAAAGGGCAGATATTCTTCTGCAAACAAACTCCACTTCAAGGACAAAATTCCCATCTTCCCAAATGATAAGTCAAATTGTCTTTTACTAATTATTCTAGATGTAGAAGGTAAACTAACAAACCAAACAGTAGATTTAAGTGTTGAATTTAGTGGTAATACTTAGATTTGACACATAGAGGAGGAGATACATAGAGGATAATAATAAGTAAATACCAAATTCATTATTGCCTAGAATGAGCTCTTAATGCTACAAAATGCTCATACACCCACTGCCTTAAAAAATTGTAATGTTTAGGATACATATTTACAACTTAACATTAATTAATAATTCTGTTGGACTAGACTATTTGGAAGACTTTTATGTAGCAACTGAAGGTCATAAATGAGAACCCTTTGCTTTTTGAGAGTTATTTGATTTTACAGTATTTGTGGGATACTGTGCCTCCCTAAACCACAAACATTAAATAAAGGAGAGGGAAGAATTTCTAGACACAGAACAAATTTTTTTTTCTAAAGCCTTTCTTGTCCAGAAAGTCTTATCACACATACATCTACTTAGCTTTCACCACACAGAATACGTAGAAGTGATTTGGTGGTGATGGATGAGTCACTTAAGTTCTGCTCTCAGAAATGAATGGTTCCATTCCCTGGACTAGAAGATGATGGAAGAAGGTATTTTCACCAATATTGTTGTTTTTGTGACTGAGGTGAGGGTGTATCCGGTAAGATCCAAAGGTCGTACATCAATTTGGTGATAGGCAACAAAGAAAGCTGGTGTTCTCTTTGGCTACTTAAGGTATTCCCTTAAGGAAACAATATGTGTGGAGGGTTGGGTATAAAAAACAACAAGTACTTTCTCGTGGCATTATTTTTGGCATCATAGAGGAATGATGTGTAAGATGAAGGTGGAAAAAGTGATTAAAAGCATGCTGATAGCACAGCTTCTATTGTCTAACCTCTGGTAGAGCGAGGAGCTTTTCTTCCCAAAAGAGATGACATAAACCTGCAGTGCACTTACTTGTGTTTAGACCTTAAATAATTCAATACTTAAAAGTTTCAAGACTTTATGTTATGCATGTTTGCTTGTGTGAAACCCAGAGCCATGTATTGTTACAGAGTGTGAATATATTCTAACAAATGTTTGACATTATATTCAAAGAAAGAATGTTTTTAACTGAAGCAATAAAAAGTAGTACTTGCTTTGAGTTTCCAAGACAGTAAGAGTTACAGAACAAAAAATAAGCCCAAAGTCTCCTATGAGGATTTAATTTTGAGCTTTCTGATTTTTATCCATAGCTTTATTTTTTATAGTCATCATGATACCATGTTCTTCATACTTTCAGCCTCTAAGAAAGATGGATGTTACCTGCATCCTGAAGTAATAAATGCTTTGGAATATCTTCTATGAGATTTTGTATATCTTGAACAGGGTTGAGGGTGGAAAATGTGTTTCCCTTTCTGTAATAAGTACCCCAGAATAGAATCCAGGCACTTAGACGACTAAAAATAATGACTGCAAAACTGTTATAAAAGACTGAATCAGTTTTAGTTTGCAGTTCTAAATCCAATTCACTCTGTTGATTTAATGTGCAACAACATGAAAGCCATTAAACCTTCAGCTTAAGCTTACTTGAATTGGATGTCACTGCTAGAGATTTCTTTGAAATACATCCAATTAA